>NC_090273.1:104437195-104747195 GCF_040414725.1 Anabrus simplex | reverse complement strand
AACAGTTCTTTCCAAGTTTGACATCTCAGTTGAACTTTGAGAATACATTGCTTAACAAATTACTCATACAAAGGTTCATCATCACCATCACCTTGTTCACTGTTACTTGTATGGTGTTTTTGTCCTAATTTGGTGTTTACAAACACAGGCAAACTTTCGAAGAAAGGATGTCGACATGGAGAAATAAAAGGTAGTAAATCCATCATATCCCTTTTCTTCTGTTCTGTTACCGGTCTTCTCGCTCAATTCTGATTTTCTGTTTCATATTCTGCTTCTTCAGAACGGTAAGTACAAGTAATTATAATTATAATTTTTAATTGCATAATAATATCATCTATAACTCAATACTTTTAGCATTAAAATATATGTTTGTTACTTATGTAAATTCCTTTTTTTTTTCTGCAAAGCATATATTTGGACTTACACCAACCACTTCTGCTCTGCTCGTCGCAATTGTCTCTAAGACTACAGCGCGCTCAAAGTGCGTGTGTGAGATATATATGCAATTTAAGAAAATATGACCACGTGTCTTAATCTTTCCTAGAACTACAGTGGTCGCAACTCCATGTTCAGCGTAGTTACCATACTTTGTATCTCCTCCATCGAGTTTTTACTACATCTTCCCCATCTTACCTTTCTTCGCGTTTCCATTACTTCTCAAATGTTCGTAACAGAGATACCAGGGCTCAAACACCAAAAGTGCTCGTCATTTCTCACCATCGAACTGCCGCATATAACAACTTATTTTCTGTGTTTACTTCACGAGAATGGAACCATTTACCGGATGACGTCAGAGGAATACCAATAGTGTCATTTAAAGGAACGTTAAGAGATACATCAGGATGGGGTGAACTGTGCATTTCTGATCTTTCATTGATACACACTTACCTCAGTAGATGTGAGTCCTTCTCTGCACATCGGGGCCAATAATAAGGAACAAAACAATAATCATTACTACAAAGAGCTTTACCACCACGGCCCCGAATTGACTTTAAATTCTGAAGCATTCAATGTATATACTATTTAAGAAATGCATATCAAAGACCTAACAATATTTCATCAAGAAATACTTTAAATCAAGAGTGCTAATCACAACAGTGATTTTAAGAATCTATAAAACACAACTGTTATTCCCAAGAACATCATCAAGAGTTTAATGGACAATTCAACTGTTTTTGTCGATCTTATGACTTATAATTTTAACAAAATTTGGTAAAATTGTATTCTAAATGTCGTACCATATACCAATGTTTTTTAATGTGTCTTGCCAATTTTAATAATATCCATTTTGTATTCTGATATATTAATATTAATCTATTATAGATGATGATGTCTCTTAGGGGACGAAACATGTACTAATATAATGAATTATAAATTGTATTGAATAGGCGGACCAATTGTTCATAATATTTAAGTTTATCTTAGATATTCACTATTTGATTTTGGTAATACAATATTCTTACAAGTTATCATTATTAACATCGTAAGTAAGTATGTCTGACTAGTGTGAATTTTTTAAAGTTATATTTTGATTGTGTTTAACAGTGTTTTATTTAGTATTATAACTATGATTCTAATGCATAATAATTGGTTTAGTGGAAGAGAAGGCCTAATGGCCTTAACTACGCCAATAAAGACATTTATCTATCCCTCAGGTCCAACTAAAAGTTCCTGACTTGGGCAAGAATGGGGCCAATCTACTCAAACACAAGAATAAGGGACTTATAATAAAGATGATTTTAGTTTTTTAATGAAGGAATGACAAGTATCCATAGGGTTGGCGTCAGGAAGGGCGTCTGAAAGTAAAACAAGGAAAAGTCATCGGTATAATACAGTTCGAAACAATGATCCTACGAGGTTGTGAGGAAAGCGGTGGAAGAACAGAAAAGGAATCTAAGGAGGTTGTTGAACCATTATACAGTGCGTTAGAAATGACTCCGCAGTAAGCAGCGCAGATTTAACCTATCCGAGTGCACAGCTCGGATAGCAGCAGTGAATGCTCAAGATACGCAGTATCACCACCATCTAAGGACATTGCGGGGAGTTATTTCTAAAGCACTACATTTCTATCACTTTTACATAATCATTTTTATGTAACACAGTTTATTGTACAAAATTAATTAATATTCGATAACAATATATCATAATTCTAAAAGAGAACATCATTTATAGTAGAAACAATATTATGTAATTATTAATGTCAGTTAAGTGGAAATATTCGAATACTCTAAATATTTTCTAATATGATAATAATGGCAGTCTATTTTGGTAAAAAAAATGAGCATATTTTCCATCTGCCGTGGTTAATGTCTTCTATTATTCTCTTCACGATCTAGACACTCAAAGAACTGTTTTCTGTGGATAGTCGCATTAAATCCTTAAATTTTTTGCCACTTAGTTCTTTTAATATCATAACTAGAAAGGGCGTGTAGACAATTAAATGACGTGAAATATATACGTAAAGTAACGTAATGTCATTTTCGTCATTATTCCTGTAAATTCGTAGTTGTTCGTTGGGTAGAAGACTAGAGAGACGTCAAGCTGCCATTCTGCGCGATATTTACTGAACACCGTTGAGGGTTACAATCGTCTTCGAATAGCACTAAGAGAAGCTGTTCATATTTCAACAGTACTGTAGACTGTAGGCCATTATTTCACACCGTATGGTGTTTTATTGCATATCCTTACTTTTTACTTATTTTTTCTACTTCCGTTTTCTGGTTTAATTTCTTGCCACTGCCTTGCCTATATAGGCTTAAGTAGTAATACCATAAGTCATCTTCTTATGTAAGAATCCGTGCGCCTAAATGTTTCCTTTATTACCACTTTCTTAAATCCGTAACTCATGTCATTACAATTTATACTAGACTTAACTAAAGTTGGCGTCTGACAGGTAAGGTTGGAGGGAGGAGCACTGCACGTGCCATTTCACGATGTTGCCACATTCCAGCATCTCTTTCTACATACTCTTACCCCTCGCTTCCGGCTCACTTGTTCCCTCCTTCATTCTGACCGCTGTGATCTGTTGTAGACTACCTGGCCAGGCGGTGTCGTCCCATTTGCGATCATTCTTATACAAACAATCAGGTTCTTATCAGTGACAGTGACAGGTTTGGCAACTCCCAGCAAGACGAGCTGCCCTGAAGTTTTATCTCCATGGCAACCGCAGTCGCCCCACCCTCGTTTCCATGGCAACCACACAGCCACTCCTTTTATCCCGCCTCGGCAGGCAGTAAACGGACCTCCCTCTAAGAAATGTCAGACACCAACTCTTATTATTAGCAGTATAGTGAATGACATTTCATTTTTCCAATACATCCACTTGGTATTTACGAGGGAGAATCTAAAAGGTGGTTACATAGCGCTGGAGGTGATTTCCACTCATCCACAATCGAAACGTTGGTTGAGCGGTTCCGAGAAATGTTTACAGTCTCTTGGGGACTATGTGGGAAAGTGAACTTATATTATATATTGTCATAGCCCTGTTGCTTATGTGTAAATGGTTTCATAAATGACCATAATTTGGAAATGTAACTTACTTTTTGATTCACCCTCGTATATATTTGTCCTATCCGTTTGTCCTCAGTTATTATCCTGTCTTCAGTTTAAGTCAGCTTTATTAACTGTATTATTTTCTTCCTTAATGTGTTTATGTGTATGCGAGTGCTAATCCCGAATCCTCGACACTCTTTCTTTTGAGAAAAAAATGCAACCTGTACAAATCTTAACATTTTGGCCGCGAAAAAAGTCGAAATATGTTGGCAATTTTATTGACAGTGCAGATCTTCGTTTCGGGTTATTGGCGGCTGAACGGTAAGTCGTATCACAAAACAGATAGCACAATCGTTGCTCAATTTGGAGAGATCTTCAACTTATGTCCTATGAAAAAATGTTGTACCTCGATCTCTTAAATGTTAAACAGAGTTGCAATTCTGAATTATAATCACATCTCTTCAACTCGATTTTGCATGGCATTAGGAAAAGCGACCTCTCTTTATAATGATAAATCGCTACCTCGATTGTGAATGGCAGTAGGCAAGTGAGCGTGCCGTTATAGTAAAAACTCCCGAACTCGATTCTGAATAGCAGTAGGAAACCAGACCTGCCATTATCATCAAAACTTCCTAACGCGTACATCTGAAGCAACGTACGCGGTCTCTTCGTAGTGTTTCTCGGCTAACGCAAAGAGACATGCAATTTAATATAATCATTCTCACTTCATGTACAGTAATTTACCATACGTAGAAATCCGTATAAATATAGAATACCATAGCGAAGCACGGCTATATTTGCTAGTTCCCAAATATAGGTTAAAGGTAGGTATATTCGTAATACTGGTAAGTTCGCGATATATCTTTGAATAATTACCATGAACTTCTCTATTACAGATTAAGCATTTCAATATTTCTACTAGTACCCTGAGTTCTCAACAGATGTGTCCAGCTACTAGCACTGGTCTTCATCGTTCTAGCAGACATATGATTCTCGATTGTGTATGGCATTATGAAAAGCGACCTCTCTTTATAATGAGAAATCCCTATCTCGAGTGTGAATGGAAGTAGGCAAGTGAGCCTGCCGTTATAGTAAAAACTTACCTGCATCACAAACATACCTCCCTTTACCCTATATCCTAGTGCTTGCATATCAGAAATTAATCCACAGATGCGCCTCGGCTTCACACACGCGACTACTGTACAGTGATGGATTTTTCCTAATTAGTCACAAAGTTTGGTGCGGACCCGGTAGATCGCTTGCTAGAGCATCAACTACTGACTCAAGTGACGAAGAAGACATGGTTGTGTTTGATTATTTCAGGAGAAAAGTAGAAGAATGTATTGAGTTCACCCATATCTTGAATAGAACATCCACTGCAGATTATTCATAGCAGAAAAGGAGCCCGAACAAACGATGCTAAATTATTTCTTTCTATCTTATAACCGACACAGTTTTATGAACATGGTGCAGCTTATTCCGTCTGCCATTCGCCATCACGAAAACGCATTTGATCACCGAGAACTGAGAAACAACACTCGCTGGCGACCGGCTCGGCGAGTCACCTAGAACTGATCACAAACTAATTACTAACGTATTACTAACTAGTAGTGCCGTGCGTAGCACTCCATTAAATTACACAGGAAGTGGCTCCGAAGTGATCTGCAAGAAACCTTGAATTACCAATCAGTTTCTAACGAGTAGCTCCGTGTGAAGAGGGCCCAATTAGAATTATGGACGTAATAAGTGCTTTTGTAATAGATCAGGCATGAAATTCGAGGCCAAACTAAAATTGTGTTTCATTATGTTCTAACCACTCCAAGGTGCAAAATCTATTCTTTCATCCATGTGTCATTTATCTCCGATGGTTGTTTCTTTCAGTTCTGTATCATCATTGACAGATGCAGGAGCGTAGACAAAGCTATTTGCGTTTCCAAATGGTGATTTCTTTCGTCCTGATAGCTCGAAGTGTATTTCTTGTATTGCCCTCCCTTTCGTTTCTGGCATGACGAAGTGTGTAAATAGCGCTCCCAATGTGCAAGATATCGCGAAGAACCAATAGCACACGTAAATGCCAATACTATCGGATAAAGTCTTGAAGAAAGTCGATAGTAAAAATGTGAGCAACCATATTATGCAGTAACCCATTGTAGTAGCAAATTTTGTGACAGCTGGCAAACAGATTTCAGTTAGGACCACGAATGTCAAAGGACTCACTCCTATTGAAAGTACTACTACGTAAACTGAGAGTGACGTTACCGGAAGCCAGGAAATTCCGGAGACGTCACTACCAATGTCTTTTAAGTAGAAATACACGCCAAGTGCTGCCAAACACACTGTCATGCTGAGATTGGATAAAATTAACAAAAATTTACGGCCTTTATTTTCCACCAGGTAAGAGGATGCAATAGTTCCAAAGAGTTGTAAAGTAGCAACAATGATAGATGCTGTTATATGTGAAAGATCACTTCCTGCTTCTAAGAATATACTTCCTAAATAGCTGAGAAAGACGAATATACCAGTGAACTGACTGTTTATACACAACACCATTACAATGAGCACACCTCGCCTGGTTCCTGGATCAGAGAACATCTCCTTAAATGACATAGTCATATTTTCACCTGCAGGCTTAACAGTTGCTTTTAGCCGACCTAATTCCTCTGTAATATCTGCTCCCTTACCTCTTAACCACTGGAGTGATTTGGTCGCTTCTAATGACTTTCCTCGTAAGAGCAAATTTACTGGTGTTTCAGGCATTCTGAAGAATAGCGAAAGAAACACCACTGGCGGTATTAGACACGTAATTGCTATGGGACTATATGACATAAACGCTGCAAAGACATGTATAAAAAGGAAACCCAAGTTGAACAGAGTTATGAAGAATACACCAAGCATTCCCCTGATTTCGTCCTCGGCGATTTCACTTGTATACTGTGGACACAACGCAAACACACATGCCGAAGCTAATCCACCGATGCCTCTTGCGATGTAAATCCATACTTTAGAGCTAGTGGAGATTATTATGATCCAGTGGGCTATGAATGATGCTCCGACTGTATATCCGATCATCTTGTTTCCAAACTTGGCACTGAGAACATTCGTCACGGGGATGCAGAAAAGAGCTACAAGGCAAACCAGAGAAGCCACGAAAGACACTTCATCGTTCGTCATTAGTTCTCCAAGAGGTGAGTCAGCAGACTGAAGTATAGGAATAGCTACTGAGGGCCATCCCAAAATCATACCGTTGCAGAATCCAGGCATATTTGCTGTAACAAGAAATGATTATGTGAATTCCATGTAATGTATATTACCTTAGTACAGAAAGAATATATACACAAAAAAATGGATAAAAGTAATTCCCAGATATATCCCAATCATTGAAACTGGGTCCGACTCGTTGGCTGAACGGTCAGCGTACTGGCCTTCGGTTCAGAGGGTCCCGGGTTCGATTCCCGGCCGGGTCGGGGATTTTAACCTTAATTGGTTAATTCCAATGGCACGGGGGCTGGGTGTATGTGTTGTCTTCATCATCATTTCATCCTCATCACGACGCGCAGGTCGCCTACGGGAGTCACCTCGAAAGACCTGCACTTGGCGAGCCGAACATGTCTTCGGACACTCCCGGCACTAAAAGCCATACGCCATTTCATTTCATTGAAACTGGCAGGTAAAAAAACAACATAACATTCATATATTTTCTTTACTACACGGAAAATATTATTATTATTATTATTATTATTATTATTATTATTATTATTCTGCCTCTGTGGTGTGGTGGTTAGCGTAATTAGCTGCCAACCCCGCAGGCTCTGGTTCGATTCAAGGCTCTGCCACGAAATTTGAAAAGTGGTACGAGGGCTGGAACGGGGTCCACTCAGCCTCGAGAGGTCAAATGGGTAGAGGAGGTTCATTTCCCATCTCAGTCATCCTCGAAGTGGTTTTCCGTGGTTTCCCACTTCTCCTCAAGACAAATACCGGGATGGTACCTAACTTAAGGCCACGGCCGCTTCCTTTTCTCTTCCTTGCCTATCCTTTCCAATCTTCTCATCCCTCCGCAAGGCCCCTGTTCAAAATAGCAGGGGAAGCAGCCTGGGCGAGGTACTGGTCCTTCTCTCAGTTGTAACCCCGACCCAAAAGTCTCACGCTTCAGGACACTGCCCTTGAGCCTTGAGGTGGTAGAGGTGGGATCCCTTGCTGAGAACGAGGGAAAACCAACCCTGGAGGGTAAACGGATAGAGAAAGAAAGAAAGAAAGAAAGAAAGAAAGAAAGAAAGAAAGAAAGAAAGAATTATTATTATTATTATTATTATTATTATTATCATCATCCAGCCCTGTGGTATATAAGTAGCGTGCCTGTCTCTTTTTCCAGAGTCCTGGGTTCGTTTTACGATCACTTCGAGGATTTTAATTCTGGATTGAAGATCAAAATGGAGTTCACTTTGAAACAAGATTTTCTCAACTACTTAGTTACAGGAAGAAAGAGCACACTGAGATGATGAGCCTCCTGACGAACACTGTTTGCCATAGCTATGTTTTTGGGCTTAGAAAACCAGAGATCGAGTACAGAATCTTTACTTGTTCCCCTCTTAATAGCCTTTTACGAACATGCAGAGGGTTCAAATAATGCATCCTTTGACTGCATCCACGATGAGATAAGGAGTTCGGAGAAATCGAAATAAAAATGGGTGTATCATCAAAAAATGGCAAGGTTCATGAATTGTCAGAAAATGAAAGACATTGTAGACCTCGTAAATACAGTATAATATCAGTACTTGTTTCATTTCGGCCAACTAAGGACCACGTCATTTCAACTGTTTCCTTTGAGCTCTGATTTTGGTCCAGTATTCCTTCATTCGTATACGGTGCTTCTCCTTTCGTTCTTTCGTTCATGCCTTTCCAGTTTTCAACTTCGGCTTTGGTTGGAAACTCTGAGTTCTTGCAGTTTTTTCTTAAGTGGGTCACGCTCCTGGATATCTTCGAATGAAATCTCATTCTCCTGCAGATCTTTCTGTACCTCACTGAACCATGCGCCCTTTGCCTTTTTCTCTTGGAAAAAAGTGAAAATTCGGTTGGTTAACCGTGTTGACTTCATTCGGGCCATGTGTCCATAAAAATAATCCTCCTTTTCCGCATCACGTCGGTTATTTTCTCCTTATGCGACTACAACTTCTAGTAGTGCCGTCTCCAAAACTCACCATTGTCTTTGACTGGACCTATGATTTTCGTCAAAATCTTCTTTTCCTTAGCCTCCAATTTCTCCATCATGCGTTTTTGTTCATGGCGAGACATTCCGCTCCATATAGAGCTTCTGGCCGGATGACAGTGTAATAGTGTTTGATTTTGCATTCAGAGGTAGTCAGATGGTAAGCCATTTCAATTTTAATTCATGCGTGATCCAAAGGCTTCTTTTTTGCACATG
Source organism: Anabrus simplex (assembly GCF_040414725.1). NCBI lineage: Eukaryota > Metazoa > Arthropoda > Insecta > Orthoptera > Tettigoniidae > Anabrus > Anabrus simplex. The sequence goes on along the minus strand of NC_090273.1, from coordinate 104,738,284 downwards.
TTAGGTTCTATCTATTTAGCAAGATACTTAAATTTTTCAACCCGCTTGACTTTTCTGAGAGTCCCTTCTTAGCTCACTTGGCGTCAGTTTGATGTTTGTAATGAATTTCGTTTTCTCAAAGGAGATCTGGAGGCCAGCCTTTGCAGCTTGTGTTTGAAGCTGGTTGACCTGCTTTATTATTATTATTATTATTATTATTATTATTATTATTATTATTATTATTATTATTATTATTATTATTATTATTATTTTTATTATTATTATTATTAAGCTATATGGTGTAGAGGTAGCGTGCCTTTCTTTTACTCCAAGTACTTGGGTTCGTTTTTCGGCCAGTTCAAGGATTTTAAATCTGGACTGACGATTAGAACGGGGTTCACCTGAAAAGAGATTTCCTCAAGCACTTAGTTACAGAAAAAAAGTGCTACTGACCTAGTATACATAGACGAACACTGGTTGTCATGGTTACGATGGTGTAGGGATATCTACGACGCTAATTTCAGACCCATAAATCAAAAACATGTTCATGTTAAGTGTAATTAAAATACAAAATACAACGGGAAAGGATAAGCAGATCATTGTTAAGTGACATATTCATTGCATGTTCATGTCGAGACATACGATCCGAGCGGGCAGCGACACCATGGGTCGCATTGTCCAGTGGGTTGTGTGGGACCGTCGACCTAATTTTGGTCCTTTGACCCAATTCTACTTGTTTTTTTTTTCCTTCTTGGTGCAACTGGTTTTTGAGAAAGCAACTTTTTCTCATCTAGTGAGTTGTGTCTAATATGTGTTTTAAATATTGGTTGCTCCCAGCTACTGGAGCGGTTATGCTATTAATTCCAGTATTTCAGGAAATGTAGGAGCATGTGTCAATGTGGAGTGGTTGAAATGTGGTGGTGGCGACTTGTCTGTACTTTGGTTGGTGGGCAAGGATTATGTGACTACTTGCATTTTTGGAGGGGCTTGCCGTCTGTCTGGCTAGCTTGAGGTCTAGAGGAGATTTGTTAGGCGTGCCTTATTGTTGGTTAGGCATACAGTGTTTCTGGATTGCGGTGGGTGTTGAATTTCGGGATACTTGACATTTTGTGCTTGTTAGGAGTGAGAGAAGACATTTTAGAAGCTGTAACGTGCGAAGAGGTTGCGATTGCATTGTATGGCTGTTATGCTGGTTGACATTGGGATTTATTTGTTATTTGCTTTACGTCGCACCGACACAGGTAGGTCTTATGGCGACGATGGCATAGGAAAGGCCTAGGAGATAGAAGGAAGCGGCCGTGGCTTCATGAAGGTACAGTCCCAGCATTTGCCTGGTGTAAAAATGGAAAATCACGGAAAACCATCGTCAGGACTGCCGATAGTGGGATTCAAACCCACTATCTCCCGGATGCAAGCTCACAGCCGCGCGCCCCTAAGTACACGGCCAACTCGCCCGGTATTATTATTATGCCGATGAAAGAATTGAGTGGTTGCATAATGTTATTATTATTATTATTATTATTATTATTATTATTATTATTTAAAATAATACATAAAAAGTGAGTCAGTTTATATGGAAACAAGCGGGTATTTTCTTACATGCTTTTAACTTTTTTTTGTGTATTACTCAGTATTCCAATTGTGTGTACCAGAACTTGGTGTACCAACTGAGGGTTAATTTTTCTGCAGCCCGTCAAATTAGAATTTTGTTCATATCCAAGTCAACATTTCTAGTCAAGTGGGTTGGGCAACTTGGTACTTCCCACTTGTTCGCAATCTGGACTCACTAATGTGTGTCAAGCCCAAACCATCCGCTTCAGGTACCCACTAGTTCGCAATCAGGACGATACCGTCCACTCTGCATGCACAGGAACAGCTGTTACGAGCGCTAGTCCAGGACGTTATCAGATAGCGCGAGCCTGGAGGGGTGTGCATTACACGTTCATTACTACGGTACCCCGTGCAATACATGTATTCTTTCACATAAAGATATACATAGTTAAATGTGCCGAACAACATGCTTTGTCATCACCGTGTACCACGAAAATAAATCGTTACTTTAAAGGCTGCCATAAGCAATGAAGTACAAAATAAAAGGCATTTTTTGGACTTAATAAATATGCTCTACTCTCCTGTGAACAATTGTGAAATAGAATACTGTAGAACCCCGCTTAATCGAACTTCGCTTAACCGAACCCGGCTTAACCGAAATGCTCTGGCTAAACTGTATTTTGATACTTTGTTTTTACCCACTCGTTCTTAGCCGTCGATATTAGTAATTCTCTTGCTATATGTTCTGAGAGCTACTAGGCAAACCATATTTTTATATTATGACTCATGACAAATGCACGTGTAGCATAAAACAAAACAGTTTCTTACCCTCTAGTTCGTTCCATGATACATTTCTTCTTGAACATGCAGGAATTATTATTATTACTGTATTTGTATTATTATTATTATTGTATTATTCGTCATGAAGATTATGCAGACGACTCCGACCTTGACAAAACCAGTTCGGAGAATAGAGTTACAGCAGATGATAGATGTAATGTGCTGGAGGTAAGATAGATTTCGAATTTTTATTAAAATACAGTACCACACGTTTTACAGTACTGTAATAAAATTACTGTATGCAGTATTCAGTTCAGTAGTAACAGAAAATTGTTTCATTATTTCAGATTGCTTTGCGCTTTAATGAATCTACACTAGCTGATGTATTGTTGATTAAACGGTGGCGCGACAGCGCTGCACCAAGAAAATTCAGAAGAAAAACACTGATTTTGTACAATGAGTGACATTAAGTAAACATTTTACTGTTAATATACAGTATGCACCTTTGCTTAATAGAGTTTATGCATTTTTTCGAAACTTCCGAAAGTTTTTACCACGTGTCATCCGAAAAAACGCGTCAACCGAAGTGGCTCCACTCCCTTTATTTCATATAAACGGGGCTGTACTGTAATACCGAATACTATGCCGCTACCATATCGCTTCTGTAGCAAAACGTCATGTTTTTATAAACTTAAGAAAAAGAAAATAAGCTATGATAAGAGCATCTCTTCAAGAAACCACGTTGATGCAGATATGTACAAACACGAACACACAATAACTAATTAGTGTGTCTATCCTTATGCCACGGCCTACGTAGCTGTATTTTTTAACCATACTTGTCGACCAAAACAGGTAACTGGAGGCTGTCACCGGTAGGCGTACAGAGCCCTGATTCAGCAACGTGGGGAATTACATGCACAGAGAGGGTAAGCGACTTGTATTTCTAGCTCGGGCACTGCTCTTGCGGCGGGGAAGCTTTGACACCCGTGACCTATGTGATTACGACTGAGGAGCTATCCGACGGTGAAATGGAGGCCCCATACTTGAAAACCAAGAATAATAGTCGCGTTACATCGAAATCTGCAGGCCTTCGAGCTGAGCAGTGGTTGCTTGGTAGGGCAAAGCCTTCCAGGGCTGTAGTACTAAGGGGTTTGCTTAGGTATCGCCCCAAGTACTTCCCCCCAAGTCCGAAGCACTAAACACTAGCGTATGTTACGAGAAGTGCAGCAACATCGGCCGTGGTCACCAAATGGATGGGTGACTACAAGAAGACAATCCTGCCAATTACCAGCCTTGCCGACTCATCACTCTGTCCTCTACTAACACCTTCTCCCTTTTCGTCCTGACAATATCTTTCTTTCCTCCTCTTCTTCTTCTTCTTCTCTTCCTTTTAATCTGCCCTTCGGGCCACAGGACATATCCTGTCAGGTCAGGAAATTGAAGCTACAATCGGCCACCACCAACAGTACGTCAAGCAGCGGGAAGATGTCATCAAGAAATAGCACTCAAAGCCCATAATGAGGTTGACGGGCTAAAATACTCACGGAGCAGGCCCTGTCTGCTCCAAATGAGACGGCTGCTACTACTAGCGACTTTTAAGACACAAGGATAGAGGTTAATGAATGTGGTCTCATGATTACATCTGTTCTTCTTTAATACCTCGAAGCACTTCCTAATTGGAACATTCTGCTCCTTAACTTATCAACTTCTTCCACACTGAAATTGAGGAAATATGAGAGGAATAATGTGTATATAAGGATATACTACGTGCAAACTGCTTCGAAGAAAGGTCTCCAAAACCTCCGCTTGCATACTGGCTTCACACTCTGTTGAGAATAATGCGTAATCAAATTAGAAATTGGCCTGCAGAAATGCAGAATGTTCATGGAGGTGAAAATTCAGTTTGACACTTTCATATTCGAAAGCAATATTCTTCGGAGTAGACCCCAAAATTCTGACCAGACCTTACAAAAGGCTATGATCGTCATGAGCTAACAAATAATATTATCGCCATTCTGGCAAGAAAATATCAATGTTTATGGTCAAAACAATGCGAGTATCATATACAGACAAATCGAAGATAGGCATACATCTGTAATCGATTATGCCAGGGGTTCCCAACCGGTGGTACGCGTACCACTGGTGGTTCACGGGAATGTTTCAGGTGGTACGCGTGGTGATACGAGCATAGAGGTAATACAGATAGAGTAAGCAAGCACGCCGATCCGATGCATCGAAGATAGAAGGAGAGAGGATAGAGGGGACGTTTGTTACAAGTTACTTGTGTGAGAGTGGATTTTCTGAACTTTTATACATAAAAAATGAACATAGAAACATAACAAGTGATGAAGAGGAATTAAGAGTGAAGTTAAGTTCCATGACTCCTGATATTGATATTTTAATCTGAGGCAAACAACAACAAGTTTCGCACTGAAATTTTTGATTATGTTGATGGTTTTTTTTTGCTTAGTTAGTACTAATTACATAGAATTGTATGTTTTTAGACCTATGAGTAATTAAAAAATTGCAGTAATCGTTTTAATTTTTCCTTTAAATTAAAAACGTTATTAATATACGTGTATCTTTATATATTTTTAAATAAGAATTACCAAGAAAACTTTGAAAAAACATATACATTTATTGTTGTCTTGATGAATCCCAATCAGCATTGAATTTCACAATATATTCACTATAAGCTCACTGTGAATTTCAATACTGACCGAGCAGTAAAAAATTAAATACGTTGAAACTTACAAAAACTTTTCTGCAAGTTCATTCTGAGTTAACAAATAATTCACTGCAAAATCATTTGTAGTATAATGGTATGGAAATTGTGATGCACATGTGAAACACATGCAATTCACATGTGAACTCACTGAATTCACTGTGAAATTCAATGCTGACTGGGAGGGTTGAAAAAACCGAAATACAAATGCGTTAGTAGCTAACTATATAGTTTCCTCAGTAATTTAATTAAAATAAAACAAGCCATTGAACACTTTTCCGACAGTAAATATGTTTCTAAAGAAAATTAGGACTGTTGGTACGCCAAGATTTCTAAACATTTCAAGTGGTACACAGTTGGTAAAAGGTTGGGAACCCCTGAATTATGCTCTCATGCTCAGTTTCCCAGCTGTATTTCCTCATGCAACAATCATCACGACCATGTAAATTTCAGTTTTATACTAATGGCTCTAGACTTACGACAATTAGGGCAGACATTGCAAAATGTACGCAATTTTGAAACTTACTAAATATGTTTAAATAAAGGGTAGTCGGAAACAACGTGAACCGCGTGTATAAGCGCTAGAGACTTGGCCATACTGATAACTGATAAGTAATTTGAAAAAAAATCAATATCTCGCTTCTGAAGTTGTGAATTAGCGGGCGAATTCCAACCCCCACTCTGTAAAAAATGTCTGGAGGTGGACACACACAGAGACATAAAATTACTACCTGTGGAAGTGTCAAATTTGTCTGGAAACGAATTTGTTCTGTGCTAAGACATATGACAGGATCAGCTAATCCTAATGCAGCTTACAGAGCAGCTTTAGAAGCTAGATTTCGGTACGCAGCACTTGAAATTTGCGCGACCTTGACTTGTCATGGTCTACCTCTATTATGTCTAGAAAAAACGAACATTGCTCCCTGTACACATTCATCCGACTTCTAAAAAATGCAAAACAAAAATTATTGAAACGTGTGTCACCGACAGAGAAAAATCACGTTAAGGAACTCAAGAGTATTTCATTATAACAGTGTTTTTCACGGAATGTGTTTCTTTAATAATGTGTTTTGTGCCAGTGGCTTTTTATCAGTTGAAATGATAAATTTTTTAGAGCAATAGTGTACGAGAGAAAATGTATTTTTTCAAGGACATAACATTACACTCAACTCTCGATTAACCGTAATCGGATCAACCGCGCTGTGGCTTAACCGCGATATCAAAAACACTAAAATGCACGAGTGTTAGGAGTTACAGTAATACGGAGTTACAAATGGTCGGGATAAAATTGCCAGGATGATGCTCTCATCACCGAAAAACTTATTTTGAGAAACTTGAGAAGCAAAATAAAGAAAAAGTGTTTCTGGGTACAAAAGCAGATGAGAGATTATTTTCAGAAACAGTAAAGTTAGGTCGTCTGATTATTTTTTTGCCTTATTAATTTCAACGAAAATTGCTGTTTATTTCTCCATTTATTAATTGTGCTAAGTGCTACTTTTACTGTAAAGTATTGAATAAGCTAATAAAAAACAATACCGTAGTATTATTTATAATGTTAACTGTACTTTCAGTACGCTTCTTCTATTTTTAACTTTCTGCGGGTTAACCGCGATTTCACTTATCTGGGAAGTCTTAACCCTACATTATCCCGGTTAATCGAGAGTTGTGTGAATACTGTAATAAGAGATTGAGTGATTTGCTTGTTGTGTTACTTTTGTATGTTAGTACTGTATCTTGTAATTTGTGAGAAATAAAATAATTACTTTAACAAAAATTCAAATGGGCTCTGCGAGGCGGTGTTGCTAAATCAGCACGTGGTCTAAGACCGGCTTGAGAACGCAAATCGAAGAAACATGGGAGGGATTTGAACATGGACCTCCGAGTGCCTCAGCAGGCACGCTACGATGACACCGGCTGAAACCTGCGGTGTGTTTGGGTGCCACGGTTCTCAAGCCCGTTTAAGCCATCTTCAGGTTTTGCAACATTGCCTTGCAAAGGCGATTTGAATTCGCCCGTGAAGCGGTCTGATTGGCTAACTTCAGCAGCAAAAATGACAACGTTGCGAGATATCAATTGTCTTTCATATTATTTATACAGAATGCAGAACACTCACTTAGAAATCAATGGGACGAATAAAAATGCCAAAATAAGAAGAATAGTTACGCAAGGATGCGCACTCTCTGCTGATCTCTTCAATATGTTCATCGAAGAAGCCATCGCAATCATGAAGGAGAAAACAACTGGGATCAAAATTAATGGCAAACAAGTACACTCTATAATATTTGCTGATGATATTTCCATACTAGCAGAAACAGGCAAATGCATGCAGAGAATGATCAACATATTAACAGAAAATTCAGGGAAATGGAACCTCAAAATTAATACAGGGAAAACAAAAACCATGTCAGTATGTAAATACAAGTAAACACCTATAACACAGTTCAAAATTGGCCTTGATAAAATTGAACAAGTGAAACAGTTTTGCTACCTAGGAACCCTGATCATGAGTGATAATCGGAGCAAATCAGAAGTCATGAAAAGGATAGCAATGGTAAAGAGCGCCTTTCAAGATAAAAAGCATCTGCTGGCCAACAAACATACAGGTATTCAAACTCGGAAGGTCTTTGAAAAAACCTTAGTATGAAGCGTGCTTCTGTATGGTTGCGAAAGCTGGACATTAGGAATGCAAGAAAAGAAAAAAAAAACTAGAGGCAATTGAAATGTGGATGTAGAGAAGAATGCGGAGGATAAGTTGGACTGAAATGAAGAGCAATATCGAAGTCCTTAGAGAGGGAAAAACGGAATCTGATACCTGAAAGTGAGAAACGGAAAATAAAGTTTATTGTTCAAATTCTGCGGCATGAGGAGTTCCTTTGTAATATCATTGAAGGACGAATTTCTGGAAAAAGAGGAAGAGGACGACCCAGAGTTTCTTATTTCATGAACTTGTTTCTGAGGATGAACTGCAAGACCTACGCTGAGTTGAAAAGATTGGCTCAAGACAAGGCTTAGCCTTTAGAATATGATGTTGATTATTATTATTATTATTATTATTATTATTATTATTATTATTATTATTATTATTATTATTATTATTATTTATCAATGGCCAACCATCTAACACTTACGTACCCAGTTCACGTTGTTACCTACCACTCTGTATATTCACGGGCTATACAGGGTGAAGCCGAATTCCGCCGATAAATTTTCGGAAGTAGTTCAGCGATACCTTCTCAGTATATTGGTATAACGGACCCGTGGTCTTCGATAGCTCGTTACAGAGTAATTATGTTTCATTTGGTTTGTTGATCCCAGTTAGCTTTGTACCTGTATTGCACTGAAAATACTAAATTTTTTCCCTGCAGGAATTCGTTGACGTGCCGGAAGCCGTGATCATGGTGGTCGACATTTTGATCAACACCTGTAAGGGAACAGTTGTACATTTGTTACGTACTGTACTGTACAGTACTCTAAGGGTTGTTGCATTACTCTGTGTTTTGTGCTGTACGTTTTGGTTATTGTATCTTACATGCTTTTTCACTGACATGAAAGTGTTTTCACAGAAACAAGTATGATTAGCGTAACAAACTGAATAAAACGTAATTACTTTACGAGCCACCGGAGAATGGTGGTGGTGGTTATTATTATTGTTTTAACAGGAAGTACAACTACGCAACCATCCTCTATATAACACTAATCAGAGAGAAAAAAGAAGGGGCCCGACACTTCGGAAAATGAAGGTATCGGCCAAAGGAAGACAAGGGCCACGAAAGGCGTGAAAATGAAAGACTCCCTAGCCCTCGCAAACCTAACAGCGTCGGGGTCAGAAAAGAACAAGAGTTGACCAAGGGAAGTCGATAAGGATAGATGAAAGTGAGGAACCGGGCACAAGTAATTGGAAGCAGACTCAGCTAAGGTCCCCGTGGTCGCCAACTCACGCTTCAAAATTCAGAGCCCGTGGGGCCCGTTTCAGTCGCCTTTACGACACGCAGGGAATAGCGTGGGTGTTATTCTACCGCCCCCACCCACAGGGGGAACCACTGAAGACCACGGGTCCCTTATACCAATATACTCAGAAAGTATCCCTGAACAACCACCGAAAATTTGTCAGTGGAGTTCTACTTCTACCCGTGTCGCTAGACGAAGTTAGAAAAGGGAGTTCGCGCGATATATAACATCAAATACAGAGTCGTGAGGGTAAAATCAATTAATCGATATTTATTTATTTATTTATTTATTTATTTATTTATTTATTTATTTATTTATTTATTTATTTATTTATTTATAGAGCCTTTGTGGCTCAGACAGCAGCGCGTAGGCCTCTCACCGCTGGATACCGTGGTTCAAATCCCGGTGACTCCATGTGAGATTTGTGCTGGACAAAGCAGAGGCGGAACAGGTTTTTCTCCGGGTACTCCGGTTTTCCCTGCCATATTTCATTCCAGAAACACTCTCCATTATCATTTCATAGCATTTATGACTCATTAATAAATCACCTTGGGAGTGGCGACTCCATTGTAATAACAGCCTACATATGTTTCATTCATTACATCCCTGACCCGGTCAATGACTGGAAAATAGGTTGTAGGTTTTCATTTTCGTTTATTTATTTATTTATTTATTTATTTATTTATTTATTTATTTATTTATTTATTTATTTATTTATTTATTGACGTTACAATTTCCCGCTACAACACCATTCGTCTGCTAATGTACTTATCATCGGCAACTTGCAAATAATATGTTACTGAGTTGACAGCGTAACGTGTCTTTCATTTCACCAGAAATCGGTCCCGTGCCGGGCGAAGATGTCACAAGAACCCAAAGGAGACAACCGCTTACCTGTCCCCATCTGCATAATTTTAATATATCTATACACAGAATTGAGAACATAATTAAAATATGTAAAAATAAATATGGTTTGCCGTTTAAGACATGGGTTTTCTTTTCCCAAAATGTATGCGTAATTATCAAGAAATGTATCCATAATAAATACAGGGGGTGAAGAAATAGAGCAAGTCAAGAATAAATATTTGGGAAATATGATCAGGGAAGATATGCACAGTACTGCACAACAGACATTAAGAAAAGAATTGCCAGGGTAAAATAAGGTTTCAAGAGAAAATTGACCGAGCTCGATAGCTGCAGTCGCTTAAGTGCGGGCACTATCCAGTATTCGGTAGACAGTGGGTTCGAACCCCCTTTCCCCCTTTACTGTCCCATCGTCGCCATAAGACCTATTTCTGTCGGTGCAACGTAAAGCAAAAAAAGAATTGAAATTACTTTGTGGGCCACCAAACAAGGATTTGAGAAAAATACTTTCCATTGCCCGTATGGTGCAGAGACTTGGACAGTACGGAAGAAAGACGAAAGAAGATTGGAGGCACTAGAGATGTGGATATGGAGGAGAATGGAGCAAGTGAAATGGGAAGACCATGTAAGGAATGAGGAGTTGGAGAAGAACTATGTTGCAAATCATTAAAATGAGAAAAATGAACGGGATCGGACATTGTTTGAGGAGGAAATGTTTACTGAAAGAAGTAATAGAAGGAATGGTGAAAGGCAAAAGAATAAGGGGAAGAAAAAGATATCAAATGCTGGACAACATTGAAGGAAATAAATATTTGGAGAAAAAAACTTGGCTATAGACAGGCAAAATTGACAAGAGGTTTATTCTATGACAAAACCTGTCATTAGGCAGAAATCGTGAATGAATGACAAAATTAAAAATTATAATCGATAGTTCACACTTATTGTCCACTCTTTATAGTAATGCAGAGCCTCCACAAAGACTGGTGTTGTAATGTAAGACTCTTACCAATTACTGCAGCTAGATACTGTGGCCATCTGCTTCCCTTTGCGTGATGCTTCGGTGGATTCTTCTCCATTTCCTCATTGCTTTCGCCCATCACTCCGCCACTTGGTGGGTGTTTCTGTCTCCTGCTATCTACACAGGAGTTGTGCTGTGAACAGGTCGACTTAGTGAAGATATATAGACCTAAACGCGGCGACATATTTCAGCAACGGAATTAGTTTAATTTATGTGCTTGCATCAAGGTTGCACGGTTGGCGTGCCTACAAGGCTGAAGATGAAGTTCATTCACAGTCTATACGGCGAAAATTAGGGAATCACAATACATTACTTGAACTGTTCTTAAACTGCGTCATTTAGTTTGTTGAAAATCATGCACCGATCACCTTCAGGTCATGAATAGAGCTTAAGCAAGTTGCTAGGTGAAGATCAAGGCACGAAGTAAATGAATACATAGTGGAATCACACGTTCAATAAAAAAAAATTGTCGACATTCTCCTTGAGATGTGTATTCTGATGGTTGTTTACGTTTAGAAGCTATGGACTGTGGCGTAACCAAAGTACCTTATTCTTCTGGAATGTTACCAGATAATCCATATATTCATATCTTCAGCGCATTTCCATTCAAATGAATAGGCTATAAGTGTAAGAAAGGGCCAAGAGCCCTAACTTCGCCACAGAAAATAAAGGCTTTATCTATCTATCTATCCATCCCGAAGATGGTAGTGACTCTTGTTTTGATGGTGAGAGTGGTCGTGCTAATTTTTGTTTTAAGAGGACGTACACCTAGTCAACCATTCTCTCTTAAGGTGGTGGTGGGTGGGGGTACTCGTTTGAGATTTTGGACCAAAATTGACAAAAGAAAACAATGAGATTTTGGAACTAGTTAAAATCCCATACTTCATACTCTTTTTGACAAAATTGGACGGTGTTATATAAAGCGGCTATGAGTCAAATCGCAGTTTTGAGCAAAACATGTTCAAAGGTTTCCATATTAAAAACCTAGAAAATATATTTTAATGATAATATATACATATTTGGTACAGTTACGTAATGCTATTACTCAAAAGAAAACTTATTCAGTGCAATATTTTCCTTTTTTCTCAAATTTAACTTAGCCGTATTTGCAGTTTGCGGACCGAAGGTACGCATCAAGCGGCTAAGCATCAAACTGTGCCGGTTAGCTTGTTGATGCTCAGGCCTACGGAACATTTAGTTGTGCAACAACAAGTTAAGCGCCACTATGTGAGATTTTATTATTAATAACGAAGAACCAGCGATAGAATATTAAGTTTTCAATACCTATTACTATTTTATTATGTAACAGTTTCAGAGAAACACACCGGCGAATAAGTGTCGAACTCGTAAAACAAATAGCAGAAAAAGAAATAAGTTGTAGTATTATTCCTAAATTCTGACTACCTGACGAGGAATCGAACCGACATCCTTTCAGGTACACCTTTACAACCTGTGCTAGCTTAGCTACTTCAAGGCCTTAGTGGATGACTTATGATTAATTAGTAACGTAATGAAAGCTTATGACCTTGCTTTGTGTCTTACCAAACTGCTTGGTGAAATTAAATCCTAACAGCCAACTAAACTTATAGTGTGATACGGAAAAAAGCGAGCATGTACTAATGATAATACACTGTAGACCCCATAGCAATCACTCGTACTACATACCTGTGATGTTACAAAAGGTCAAATATCACGTGGTGAATCAATTCTTTGAATAAGGTGGATAAACGTTTGATGTATGACTTGTAACCCCGCGTTATGACAGTGGCGCTTACATTTTTATGCTCGACAATGCCGAAATAGAAATATTATATGCCGGAAAATTGGATTTTAATGAGGCTCCTTATAGTTCAGGTTTCATTATGATACAAGTTTGTGACGTACCCACTCGGCCCACACTTGTGTGACAAAATTATAACGTGGCGGGTCACTTTCATATTAATATAAATAAATGATATCTCATTGTTTCTCCATAAACAATATCCCATGGGCGCCAGCCTTCAAGCTTATGGCTTGAAAACGAAAGTTCATAATTAATAATAATAATAATAATAATAATAATAATAATAATAATAATACGTAATGAGACTCAAAAAACTCCCAGGGGTGAGGTGACGAAACACAAATCGTTAAGTACACTATCTTGGAATTTAAGGATCATTAATAATAATTTCAGAAAATACAAATTAAAACAGCTATTTATTAAGCTGAAAAACGTGACGTAGCGGCGTATTAACGAAATCTGAACTTATGGAAACAAAAGAAAAATTAAATGAAATGAACTCTAAGAACATGAATTGTAACGCGTAGACTTGCAGTAATTTAAGCCATTAGCTCACCATTTTTAGACTCTGTTATCTGGAAACTGATGATTGATGATGGATCTCTCGTACCGGCTGCGTCATCTGTTGTTGGATTCCAGTTCTACTTCTGCTTTTCCTGCCTTTAACACTTCCTACTGTACTCCTTACATAAAGTCGTAATGAGTCCTAATTTTAAATGCAAAACCACCATGGGTTATGTTCATGGAGAGAATACGCTTGTATTCTTCCGTATTACGGAACAGTAGCGTAACTAAATTCATAATAAAATCTCTCCTCCCCTATACTAGTTAAAACCGGTCTCCCGTTGACTACCTCTCGTCATTGAGATAACAGGTCCCAACTTTTGAGTAGTATATACTCAGATGCGAAGTGAACTAAGTTAAAATCTTCTCCGATGTGCAGACGTAGAATCGTAGTAAGAGTGTCTTCCAAGAGTGTCTCTGTGTCTAAGAGTAAGAATGTACTCTCCAGCTCTTGTCTTCGAAGTATATAGGCTCAAAAGTCTCCCTCCATCAGCCATATCACATCGTCCAGTAAGATTCGAGGTCTCATCCCTTCTCCTATGTATTGCTGTGAATCCATCACATTGCTTCATTACGTCCATTCACATAGGCTGAACTTTCCCGCGAAATCAAAGCGTCAGGTAGCGAACTTCGAAAAGTCGGCGTTCATAATGTTTCAACTGTCTCTTCATAAGGTGGAGAGGGTAAGGTCTCTCGTAACCTTGATAACGTACATTTCCTGGAAATGGGCTGAAATTAGCCTGCTGACTCTGGTCACTTCACAACGGCTATTGGAAAATTTACTGCAAGCTATTAATATAAATGATGTTGAAATACTTTACCCAATATGTGGTTCGTTCAGAATACGATATAGCCGCGATACAAAGAAATCAACAGATGATGTGAAATGGATGATTAAAACCCTATATATATATTAATTTAAAAATGACCTATCAGTGATTAAATGTATACATCTTATCAATTAATTATCTAGTTCAATAATTGAATGCATGCAGTGATGTCCCAAACATCACAAGTTTTCCACCAATCAGGGTTCAGACCTTCATTATGATACAGGTTCTACACCTATCAGAGTACAGATTTTCATTATGATACAACTGTTTGACCAATTAGGTAAGGACAGCACCGCACCTGCGCTCAACGCACTAGCTTCGCTCTTGTTTCCAAAATCAAACATGCCGGACACACATATTAACATCAAATGCACCTTCTACTTCCAATACTCCACAACCACACGGCACATTTCCACAAATTCACTTCACCAACTGTGCAATAAAGACTTTGTATTTGAAATAAAGCTAGGTTATGATAACCTTCTATCAAAGCTTTGAAAACATATGACATTCTCAAGGTCTCTGATCCACTCACGGAAAATCAATAACACAGCGCATGTGCTCTGCGCTCTGTTCAGTAAACTCAACTGTCAGGCAACATCTGGACACAAATTTATGAATATTTAAAAAATTTTGTCGAGCATAAACAGTCGTATGCAACTCGCCTATAATGTTAATTAAAACACTCGTATGGAAATGACTGCCATTATAGGCTTGTTGCATAATGTACTATTCTTTTCTTACAACTCTTTAAATTTAAACAGAGCGCCGTGAATATTCGAGCAGTTAGATCGACTCTTCAGGCAATAAATGGTACCAGTACTCCGTTTTTTAAAATTATCGCTTAGCCGGTTGATGCATAACACCGTCTAATTTGTCACAAAATTAGGGATTCAAAATATGTGCCGCTATGTTACCTAGCAACCGTGCAGGCTGTGATGTGAAGTATTGATGGATGACCATGACTGAGAGACATATTATCAAAGAGGGGCGTTAAAGTACAGATAGTCGATGTGATCTTGCAGGCTGTGATGTGAAGGTTTTGACTCCCTAATCATGTTCTACACGAAATGTCAACTGCGATTTTGAGAGATTCACTCGAAATAGTAAAAAACTCATCCGTATAACTTAAAAGTAATTTGAATAAATAGAATCCATCGGGGCGAAGGGGCGGGGGGAGGAGGGATAAATATTGTAAAATTTTAAACAAATCTTTTTATTCTTACGGATTAATCAGTAGGCTGAACCTTTGTAGTTTCCCTAGTATCAGTGCAGCTATCCTACGTGGACTTTCTCTCTCTGTGGATGGCCATGTCTGACAGAAATATAGAAGAAGGCTCTGTGCCTATCTTTCTAAAATGATACAATTAAATCGATCGTTATCAAATTGAATTTAATTACTAAAAACATACTTATGATCATTTGTTTTCCCAAAAAAGAAATTTGAAACGATGTTTTCAGAACGTGGGTCCAGTTTGTAAAGGTCCTAGAAATACATTTTAATCGCACCTGCATGTCCGTTTAACAGGGCACGCTAACTCCAACTTTGCTTTTTACTCAAAAAGTAACTTTTCCTAGAATTCGAAATGTTTGATACAAACCAGTTTTAGCCTGATTAATTTCACACCTTGCACAATCCACCTTTATGTTGATGACAGTTTTCAATATCAATTTTTAAAAAATGCCTTGTTGAAAAATTAAGTGCTTTGAAGACGCATTGCCATTTAGTAAAATAATTGTTATTAAAATATAAACTATTAATTAACTCGCATTTGGTTACATATATTTTTGTAATGTGACTAGTATCATGGTGTCTGTTAGATTCCAGATATGTACTCTCAAATTATTATTATTATTATTATTATTATTATTATTATTATTATTATTATTATTATTATTATTAAATCCGTTTAACCTCCAGGATTGGTTCTTTCCTCGGACTCAGCGAGGGATCCCACCTCTAACGCGTCAAGGGCAGTGTCCTGAAGTGTGAGACTTTGAGTCGGCGGGATACATCTGGAGAGGAGGACAAGTACCTCGCCCAGGCGGCCTCACCTGCTATACTGAAAAAGGAATTGTGGGGATGGGAATATTGGGCTTGATAGGCAAGGAAGAGGAAAGGAAGCGGCCGTGGCCTTAAGTTAGGTACCATTCCGGCATTTGGCTGGAGATAAAATGCAAAACCACGGAAAACACTTCGAGGATGGCTGAGTTGGGAGTAGAACCCCACTACTCAGTTGACTTCGCGAGGCTAAGAGGACCCCCTTTCCAGTCCTCGTGCCACTTTTCAAATTTCGTGGCAGAGCCGGAAATCGAACCCTGGCCTCCGGGGATTGAGGCTATTCTCACTAACCACTACTGTACACCACAGAGGTGAGCTTAACCAGTTATTTCTGGGGTCGTTGGCACCACCTCGGCTCATTTTGATTTTCGACGGGGTTTTTTAAGGCGTTATGTCCTTCCCAACGTCACGTGATTTTTGAGATCAAAATATCAACCCAGGATCGGCCGGGATTCGAACCACAGCCTTCAGGGTGGGAAGCCTGCAGCTTATTTATTTATTTATTTATTTATTTATTTATTTATTTACTTATTTATTTATTTATTTATTTATTTATTTATTTATTTATTTATTTATTTATTTATTTATTTATTTATTTAGCGTATGACCCATACAATCAAGCTGAGTTCAGAAATAAATTATATACATGTTTACATAACAAGAAAACAGTAAACAAAGAAAGACTCCTTACAACTGAATGTCAAGATCATTGATCCACTGTATTGGTTCTGGAGTTACCATCAGAAAATCCACTTTGCTGCCTGTGTATGCCCGCGTTTCACACTCTCTAACAATATGAGGTATGGTTTTTCGTGCAGCTCCACAGTCACACGCAGGTGTAGGCAACTTGTTCCATTTAAACAACATGTCTCTGCATCTGCCATGGCCTGTTCTTATTCTGTTCAGTGCAGACCATGTTTTACGTGGTAGCTGGAATCCATTTGGAAGTTTGGCATTCGAGAACAAACTGTGCAGGTGCATCTCCGTTGCTGCTTCCAACCGTCTTTTCACTCTGTAGTTGGGTTGTAGCCTCTAGCAACCATGTCTAAGGCGTTACGTAAAGTTGGATGGCGAGAACGTAATCTGTTTTGGTTGACAGTTCGTAGATCTTCATGTACAGGTAGATTGGGGTTCCTTAAGATTTTATTAAATTCCTCGATGAGAGCGGTGGATCTGCGTAAATCAGATGGCATTATTCCAGACAGAAGCGGGAGCCAATAAGTTGGTGTAGATCGAATTGTGCCAGTTATTATGCGCATAGTGGAATTCAATTCAGTATCAATGAGTCTTGGGTGATGACTGTTCATCCATACTGGAGCACAGTACTCAGCACTTGAATACACCAAGCCTAAAGGTGAAGTCCGTAAACCGCTTGCCGAAGAACCCCAGGTAGTTCCACAAAGCTTATGCATGATGTTGTTACATGTTTTCAGTTTCTGTGCAGAGCCCAGCAGATGTTGCTTGTAGAATAGTGTTCGATCTAAGGTTACTCCAAGATATTTTGGGTTCCAGTTGTGATGAAGTATCCTGCCACAGAAACTTACGTTCAATTTAGTATTTGCTAAGTGATTGTTTAAATGGAAACAAGGCACCTCCGTTTTATTGGTGTTGGACTTAAGTCTCCAGTTTCTGAAGTAAGTTTCCAAAATGGACAAATCCCTTGTTAATATCTCTTCAATTCTCTCCAGTTCTTTGTGTTGCACAGCTAATGCTATATCATCGGCGTAGCAGAATTTCCGTGATGTAACTTCAGGAAGATCAGATAGGCCTATATATAAGCTGAACAGGAGTGGCGATAGGACTGAACCTTGAGGCAAACCATTTTAAGCTTCCTCTCCTTGCTCACATTGTCCCCGATGATAACCTGAAGCCTCCTATCACTCATCACAGCTAAGCCATCGAGATAATTCCCACCCCCACCCACCCCGTTTAAATTAAATAATGTTTTTTTTAATTTCTTATTTTTCAGTGAATTTAATTCGTTTAAAATATATATCTTCAATCAAGTCACGAAGAGAAACATACTGAAATTAAGCTCCAATAAAGTTTATCTACTTAATTTTCTCAAAAATCTATAGATAAGACCTTATAATCATTTATCTGCTATTCCAGTATTTTTTTTTTCCTAGCAGCTTTACGTCGCACCGACACAGATAGGTCTTATGGCGACGATGGGATAGGAAAGGCCTAGGAGTTGGAAGGAAGCGGCCGTGGCTTTAATTAAGGTACAGCCCCAGCATTTGCCTGGTGTGAAAATGGGAAACCACGGAAAACCATCTTCAGGGCTGCCGATAGTGGGATTCGAACCTACTATCTCCCGGATGCAAGCTCACAGCCGCGCGCCTCTACGCGCACGGCCAACTCGCCCGGTCCAGTATTTTTGTAAGTAACTTGGAATTACTAAAAGATTTGTTAAGAAGGAAGCGATACTTTCACGTGTCGACTTAGTTAAATGTAACTTAAAAGCTTTTCAGTCTGGCAAACACACAAGTTCAAACATAATATTGTTACGTGCCAGCCCCGTGGTAGCCCCTTTCGGTACTTCCAGGAAGGGGCTAGTGACTCACACGACCTGGGATCTCCCAGCCGGCTTGTAGAGTGGGGCCGGCCTTTCCGTGTATTGTTCTCCTCGGCCGGCTTACTTGCCTCAAGTCACCCCGCGAAAATTCTGGATGAAATCCTCCGAGTTATAAAAAGGGAGGCTATCCGCGGACAGTCATTCAGTGTTGGCTGGGAGTCAGTGCTGGAATCGGGGTCATTGCTGAACTCCGTGGTGAAGTCAGTGAGAGACTCAGTGCGTTAGGGTTCGAGAGCTGGGCTGAGGGCAACAGAGGTGTTCGCTGTCGCTAGTGTCCTACCGAGAGACCAGTGAGTAGATAGGCTGGAGACGACGGAGCAGAAGACATGTACTACCTGTGAATGCTGTGTGCTTGTGTAATTCTGTGGACTGAGTATCGCCGTGAGCCAGCGAGGAAACCCGCTATCGTGAATGCGAGGAAAAATGGACCTGTGTTAATGTGCGCTGTTGTGAGTATCGTCCTGCTGTTGAATACTATGGAACTGTTTAGTTGTTCGCTGCATGTGACTGTGTGAATTACTGGACTATCTGTGGAGTCGAACCAACGAACAGTCGTCGTGTGTTGTATAGCTGGTGGCACTGTGTTGAAATCCAGCGGTCTACACACACCTGCTGTATGAGTTGACTGGACTTGGGGAAGCGAAAGTAAGGATTAGACGTCCCCAGGTAGCAACGGACCGGACCGCCTGCGGTGCCATAAGGAAGAGACTTGTAATAGACTTGTAATTAGTAAGTGTGGCCATTCATAGCTGGTTAGAATGGTGTGTGCTTGAATATGTGTGTGCATTTATTGGGTCATCTTGAAATAAATTAGAGTAATGAAACAGATGGAAGTTTATTCGTAACAATATATAAAATAATAATGCTATTGGCTTTACGTCCCACCAACTAATATAATACCTGTAATAAATACACACTATTAAATAACGAATGGCATGTTTTGTTCTAAAAGAACATCATCAGATGATATCAAATCACTTTAAACAATGTGCATATATGTACAATAATATTTACGTTGCGAAAACCAGTCAGTGATTATGAATTTGTGATGTTATGAAAACATTGTACAAGTAATGAATGTGTTAGTCACCAACTGTCACTTTAGTAAATTAGGGACATTTTCCAGTAGGTACTTAGCTGCTGAACAATCCAGGCACCGTTGCGGAGGATAACGAACGACAGCACTTCCTAGGACAAGTAGGAAATACCGTGGGTGGTATTCTACTGTCTCCACACACAGGGGGTTAGTTTTGTGAGACCCGGGTTCTTCTTTTATTTTCCACCTTTCGGGTTCCTTTTTCTTCTGATTTCTTTTGATCTACAAAGCATCGAATCTTTTCTGTTTCTCTTCTGTCTGCCTCCTTAGTGCAACGGTTAGTATTATTAGCTGCCGTCCTGGCAGGACCAGGCTCGATTCCTGGTACTGCCAAGATTTAAGAATGGCAGAAGGACTGGTGTGTGGTTAAAATGGTGCATACAGCTCACCTCCATTGGGGGTGTGTCTGGAAAGAGGTGCACCACCTCAGACTCAGCGAGGGATCCCACCTCTACCGCCTCAAGGGCAGTGTCCTAGAACTTCAGACTCTGGGTCGGGGGATACAACTGGGCAGGATGACCTGTACCTCGCCCAGGCAGCTTCGCCTGCTCTGCTGAACAAGGGCCTTGCGAGGGGATGGGAAGATTGGAAGGGACAGACAAGGAAGAGGGAAGGAAACGGCCGTGGCCTTAAGTTAGGTACCATTCCAGCGTTTGCCTGGAGGAGAAGTGGGAAGCCACGGAAAACCACTTCGAAGATGGCTGAGGTCGGAATCGAACCCACCTCTACTCACTTGACCTCCCGAGGCTGAGTGGACCCCGTTCCAGCTCTCGTACCACTTTTCAAATTTCGTGGCAGAGCCGGGATTCGAACCCGGGCCTCCGGGCGGACAAGTTGGAATTTAAGAGAACAAATTGGGTCAAGTATTCTTTTGTAGGAGGAGAAATTAGGGATAGGAATAATTTATCAAGTGGAATGTTTGACAAATTTCCAACTATTTCAGTATCATTTAAGAAAACATTATGTAAACAACCGATAGCAATCTGCCACCGGACCGACAGCCCTAAATGCAGATCAGTGTTGACTGATGTAAGAGGAATTACAAATGGGCAGACAACCATCCTCCTTTAATACTAATTATAAGAAAAATGGAGAAAGTTGGACACGTCGAAGACTATTGGAGTCGGAATACGAATGGATGGGTCCCGAACGAAGTGAAAATTAAGGACTCCCTAGGTCTGATATCATGAGAGTCGTACGAGAACAAGAGTTGTTCAAGGGAGTTCCGATAGGGAAGATGAAAGGGAGTAGCCTCACACAAGAAAATTGAAGCAATGTTAGGATCACCTAAAGAAACCGTGGCTCCCAATCCACGTTCTCTATTTGACAGTCCGTGCTCTCCCCTCCAGTCGCCACTTACGACAGGTAGGGAGTAAGGTGAATGTTATCCTACCGCCCCCAGTCGCAGGATGATTCGAAGTGTGTGACCTCTATTTTTTACTTTAGCTCTGATTAGTGTAAAAGAAGGATGATTGTCCAGTTGTAGTACCTCATTCTCCGAAAGGTCGCACCATTTCTATCTTGACGTGACACCGAAGCTAGACATATAGTTACCAAAGTTACATGCTGTATGACATTTTTTAAATAACGAAATGTTTTGTAACTTATGCTCGGGCTATACAGGCAGGGTGTACCCAAACATATGGGAAATAATTGGGGCAAGGGCTGGGTAATAAACTTCAATAGAACACAAAAAGTCCTCATGTATATATGTCCGACGATCGATCATGAGGTCGGCGGTTGCAGATTGGCTTCGGCTTACAAGTGGCCACGACTCTACCGTGGATCTACCTCTCTGCATTCAGGAAACAGAGAGGGGCGGTCCGCTCCATCGATTGTCCTGAGAATGGTTTTCCGTCTTTTTTTCATTTTCCTGTGCTAAGGCGAATGCCGGGACAGATTCTAGCATAAGCCTCGACCGCCATCCATCTCACTTTCACTGAATCAATCTTCCTGGCCTGAGGGTCAGTCCTGAGTCAGTCGCACGTCCGTAACGAGACGGTCGCGAGTCATTGACGAGTCATTGGGGAGTGCGGCGCTGAATAGTGAGTCAGACGAGCTCAGCGTGGCGCGTGAGATGAATGATGAAGTGGACTCCTCTGGGAACGACACTGCGCTGTTAGAGGCCGTGCGGACGTTTGACGCTTTATATTCGACCACTTTGTTGTGTACAAACAACGTCAAGTGGAAAAGTTGAACGCGGATGAACTATCTATTAAATAAGTATAAATAACAGTAAATAACAATAAATTTAATTTTCACCTCTCTGTGTACTCAGTTTAGTTTCAAGAACTGCGGTAAACCGCCACAATATTTCCCATCCTCTGGCCTTCTGGTTCTTCCAGCCTTACCCATTCCCTGTTTGATTTTTCCCATCCGTTTATTTTCTCCTAATTTAAGATTCAACTTCCATCGATTTATTTCTCTTTGCTTTCCGTATCTGCTTGAATTCTTAAAGTTAGTCTAGCTATACACGAACGTGACCTTCCGCGCTCTGTATAAGTTGCTTATAGACACTTCAACGCACACAGTAGTAAATTAGCCGGTTCACTTCAGGTATTCTCTTTTAGATAAGGGAGCCGCGTATACGCATGAACAAAGCAGAGGATAATGAGCCAGGCTGCCGAGAAGAGAGTAGAATAGAACATAACCCGCTCTCTTGTCTGTGAAGTTACCTGTGCAGTCAGGAACTATGATGAAGGGACTTGGCAGCCAAGTTGTGAAACTTAACTCTTTGAAGTTCGGTTAATGAGTTTACTCGTCATCCAAACCATTTGCTCCATCCTTTATCTTTCCTTATTAAGAACTAGCTGTTGTCATTGAGGGGATAGTTTTTATACAGTTGCGTGAATAATGCCACCTAGTGAAGAAGAGTGAAACCAGGAGAGATAAGGGGGCTATAGGGTGTACCAGAACTCTAACGGGAAAAAAAAAATGGATGCTCTTCGTGTCATGTTTAGAACGATGGTGCAATCGGATTGGTGGATTTTTTTCCCAATGAAACGATGTTACTTTGTTACTTTTCTTAAATGATTGTAAAGAAATTGGAAATTTATTGAACATCTCCCTTGGCAAGTTATTCCAGTCTCTAACTCCCCTTCCTATAAACTAGAGGTGTCACAAACGGTTATTTTTGTGTAACAGCTACATCTGTCACTACTACAATAAAGTAACTGTGAAAAGTAGCAGTTAAAAATAACGTCCGACGTTACTCACCTTTTACTGGTCACAGCCTGGACATGGCTCAAAGCTTGTCTTCTTACAGCTGTGTTGTGAAGTCTCATTTATTCACTCGCACATGCGCGCACGCATCACTACACTGTTGAAAGTCGGTGCAGCAAAACACGCATTCCTATTTGCTATAAAGTTAACGAGAGGCAGACAACGGATGAAGTGAGAAGACAACATAACGTCTTTTCTGAAACCTAGAGGAGTGAGTTTGACAATGCCCCGATCAAGGATAGAAGACAAGAAAACATGATGAACTGTCAGCCAAACCTCGACACAAACCGGTACAAGGGTATCGATTAAGTGAAATGAAGTAATGTTATGATATCTGTAATATCAATATGGAAAGTTAGCATACTAATTTATTTATGGTACAAGAAAAATTTTACGGGTACAACTTATAATAATATTATAATGTAAGTAGCCCTGCGCGATGTCTGAGTCAATGATTACCCCTGAGCAGTTGAATATGTCATAACAGTTTACACTTTAGTTACTAGATGACAACAGCAACTTAAACATATACACCAGGGCCTCTCAGGGTGCATGCGCGCGGTGCATGCACTGTGCACGGTGCAAAAGACGACTTGGCTTGGTTGACCAGAGTGCAGACCCCCACTCCTCGATTTGGAGCAATAGCGCTGTCTCTCTCTTTCCCCACGTCTGTCTCGCTCGCTCCGCCTGTCTCCCTCTCCCCCACTTGCGCCGTAGCGCTCCAAATCCTGGCTGAGTTGAGCCGAGTATAGCCGAGTAGAGCCGAGCATAGCCGAGTAGCCCAGAGACGAAGCGTTGATCCGAGCCATACCGAGCGGCACCGAGCGGCACCGATGCACAGTGCACGGAGCTCTTGCGCCTCGCTCTGCAGCGTGAGATTTTGGGCGTTTGAGAGGCCCTGATATACACTATAGAGTATATTATTCACTACAGTGTATTTGACTTTAAGCATTCTCCTACGAAAGCACTTGGAAGACATGCGTACTATCTGAACTCTGAAGGTCATATTCTGTGTTTGTAGCTGCTAGTAGTGACAGTGACAGTTCCCACTTCCAAGTTACTATTTTCACCAGTAAGTTATTCTATTGTCGTTACTTGGTAACGTATTTTTTTTCCTCGTTACATTTGTAACAGTGACAGGCATGTATCTGTGACAAGGTAACTGGTACGTTATTTTTCAGCCATCTCTACTATAATTTCATCTTTATCTTTCCTATTTTTAAAGACCCCACTTAAACTTGTGTTGTGTATTTTATTCATCCCGTGATAATTTTCAGCCCTCCTGGCTTTATAAAATTATTATTTGTCTGTTTGAATTATTTCTGGCATTTACGTGACCCGATTGTTTTCCCACATTATATTAAATGCCGCTTCGCTGCTTTCACTTGAGGTCAGTGTTGAGTTCCATACTGATTCACGGAGTTTCATTTACTTACTGAACTTATCAGTTCTTATTTAATGTTGGGACTTCTTTGTCTTTCTACCTGAGCAAATAGGAATGCTATTCAAGTTGCCGGGTGTTTATTTCTTGTTTGTTGATATGTATGGTACTTCACTGGAAAAAAGAATTTCTGCAATAACGGAGAGTGGAAAAGGAAGATCTTAATGTGATGTAACAAACGAGTTTAGGTGCCAAAAATATTAAAATGAAAACTGTATCTTGACGACCTTGCTGCATTTGCTATGCCAGGGCACAAGCCGCTGCTTGTTGCTGTGCGTCAGAGGAGGGGAAGTGGGAAGTGGAAGACAGAGGTATGCACAAGATTCTCGTTCGTTTCGCATAGACGCTTCCCAGCCCTAGGAAGCAGTGTACCCAGCAGAGGTCACAGAACTTTTACCCGTCCCGTGGCTCATTGTAAGGCTTGTTCTAAATTATATCTCCCGGACAAAGTGCTGTCCATAGTTAGATCTAGATATTTCACTTTGTTTGTCCAAGGCAAGGGGATATTATTTATAGTAAGTTGACCAAATCTAAGCCGACGCTTGGTGGTTTTATTTTCACCTTATTTCGGATTCACCTCTCCCAGAAAGACGTGATACATTGTTGCAGCGCGAGGACGCCTCTTCTTAGAGGTGTAAATGGCAATGTCACCGCGTACTGTTGAATCTCCACTCCTTGACGGGTTGGAAGATCGTCCACGTATTTGCTGTATAGGATGGAGGAAAGCACTCCTCCGTATGGGAAACCTCATGTCGTACTTTTTTGTTGTTGGGGCTAACAGTGGTGAGTCCCAGGGCGAAAACTATGCCCTTTTACTCATCTGTTTTCAAGGAGTACCCGATGAGTCGGAAAAATCTCAATTCATTGAACTCGCGGGGGGAAACTATCTGACTTGAAGGTAATATGTTCTTTCAAGCCAGAGGTGAAACCCCCACTTCGCTGATAATTTGGAATATAATAATTAATTGAATTTAGTGAAGGTGAAGAAGAAGGAGCTTTTCTTAACAAACGACACTTTTCAGGGTAGAGGATTTGTGGTGCGATAATTTGGAAAAGTCCGAAGTGGTGGTTCTAGACCAGGTCATAAGTGAGCCAAGGGCCGCGGTGTTTATAACGAATGTTCGGCTTCTTGGTCCTTATGACCTGTTTTAGAACTGAGATGCCCTGGTCGGTAGACTGAGCTAGAAGTATTCTATCTTTGATCATCTTCGCTATCTTGTTTAACTGAGTTCTAATAGTTGAAATACGGACGTCGGGACGTATCTTTCTATTAGATCTCAGTCGAGGAGCTTGTACACAAGCTTACGTAATAATTTATTTTGGAAAATGTCTGATTTGGAAAGCGGAGTCTTGAGAATATAGCCCCAGGTCTCACTCTCATAAAGCAGCATGGGCCTGATAACGTGTCGTACATTTTTTCTTTTTGTTGAGAGCGAGTGCATTAGAGTCCCAGGGTGAACTTTTTACACTTCTACTCATCTGTTTTCGCGACGTGCCGATGAGTCAAAAAATCTCACCATTGGCTTTCAACCCTGTACGGGGAAGATTCTCGTCCCGAGCCAATAGAAGTGAAGGTCACCCAATATTCCCGAATAGTGATCACATTTTAGTGCTCACCTAGATCTCACAGGAAATATTTCCGTTAAGCTAGCATTGGAGTCAACGAGCTAGAATAACATACAAGGGCTGTATGCCTGACATCAGCGCTCCTTGCGGAGGCAAGTTCAGAAACGGCAGCCATGTTTCGAGTTGTCAAAACAAAGCGTATTGGCGCGGGAGCATATGATGAGGCGACATGGAGATTGCGCGTCGCGATTGAACATAGTGAGTTTTAAGCAGTGAAAAGTTAGATTCTCGCCTTCAAGAATGCAAGCCAGCTGCACTGATCTGAGTAAGGTGATTGATAATATTCCCTTTGTTCAGACTTATCACAAGTGATGATTTCTCGGTACCTGTTTACCTTTGCCCTTCAAAGTTCATGTTTGTTGCCATCTGGTGTTGGTGTATGATTCACTGAAGTTTGATATTCAGGTTCTTTCTTTGTTTCTCTCTATAATGGCCCGAAGACTTGTTTTGTGCTTGAGCATTGATTTGATGTAGACCTATTTCAGTCAAACACCAAGCAAGATGAATACAGTATTTTAATGGTGTTCGTGAAATTTATGAAGTGTTTATTGTACACCGAGTGTGATTAGGGGCGCACAGTTGTGAGCTTGCATTCGGGAGATAGTGGGTTTGAACCCCATTGTCGGCAGCCCTGAAGATAGTTTTCCGCGTTTCCTATTTTCACACCAGGCAAATGTACCTTAATTAAGGGCACGGCTGCTTCCTTCACACTCCTAGCTCTTTCCTATACCATCGTCGCCATAAGACCTACTTATGCCGGTGCAGTGTAAAACAACTTGTGAAAATAATGTTTATTGTAGACGTCATTTGCATTAATTTTTGAAATTAGGCTACACTTCATAACGGACAATTTTCAAAGTTACCCTTCAGATAGTAATTCCAGTATGAAACGGTAAAATGAAAAAAAAATGTTCCCTATCCAGGTAGTATAATACTAATCTTTACCAAGCGAGTTGACCAGTTAGGGTCGCGCAGTTGTCAGCTTGCATTCGGAAGATAGTGGGTTCGAATCCTACCGTTGGCAGCTCAGAAGATGGATTTCCGTGGTTTTCTATTTTCACAACGCAAATGCTGGGTCTATACGCACCTTAAGTAAGGCCACGGCCGCTAACTTCCCGTCCCTTCACATCCTTCCGTCGCCGAAAACCTTGGATCTCTTCGTCCGAAGTTAAACAAGTAGCAAATATAAACAAACAATTATATTAAACAATTATAGTGGTGCTCGTGGGGATAAAAGACGTTTAAAAATATCATCAGAATTACGTTGTAATTTATCGTAGGTTCCTTTGGTTTTAAGGACTACCTTCATAAATACTCATTTATATCCACGGTTTTTATTGTAATTTACTCTTAACCAGGGGCGGTTTCTCCATAAGGTTGCAGGTTTGCGCTACCCCCATTAAATGTTTATGTTTATTTTAGGTAAAGTTTTATCATTTGGATTACTCAACTACTGTATTTTCATTCAACAAGACAAACCTTTCAAGAGCTTGAAAGAGCAAATATTGACTACAGGGTACTTTACAAGCCGGTCCTCTTAGATGTTCACTGCAGGAGCCGAAAAGTTTGCAGCGGGAAGTCAACCTGAGGTAGGATGAAACTTGGGCTGCTCGAGAGGTGCGTAGGGCTGCTAGAGGGGTGCGCGGGGAGAGAAAAAGATAGGCGTGGCTTCTTATACATTGCTTAAATGGAGGTTTATCAACCTGGCTCCTCCTACCACGGCCGACTGGATCCCTCGCAGCGCTAAGGAGCTACCTAGAGCGAAGCATCAAATCGGCCGTGCTCCTACGTAACCAACTACTAGCGAAGTCGCTAGAGACCGTTGCTGCTCAATGTGAGATTCTGTTATAGAACAGGAGTGTCATCTAGCGACACCGGATGGAAGTTCATCTGCTGGATCACAGCCGGTTGGATCCCTCGCTGCGCTCCGTAAGGAGCTAGCTAGAGCTATTCGTCCTGGCTAGAGAGACGCATCAAGTCGGCCGTGGCTGGATATATAACTAATGTCTCTAAATTTGATAATAAACACCGCCATTTCTTTCAGTATAGTCGTGAGCTTTGTTATGTGCGTACAAGCTAAGTAGTTTATTGATTTCATTGTGCAAACATTCGTGTCAGCATGTGTGTTTTTATTATTGTGCGTTTTTATCAGTTAGTGGTATTTTGCCAGATCATGAATTCGGTGCAGTCTTTAATGTCTAGGCCGTTTCCGCAACGGACTGTCGAGGAACAATCCGAGGTGAAACGAATGGGAAGGCCCACGCGACGTTTAATTTCGAAACCAGGTACATTACAAAAGGATATTTTTTCAATACCGGAATTAGGCTTCCTCAAAGTGTTTCATTTTAGTATGGTAAAAGAGTTTTTAAATGAAAAAATGTTAATGCCTTATAGTAATATTCCTGAAAATAGAAATGTAAAATGTTTGTTTTATTTTTAATAATAAAGTATCGTTGATGTATCTAGATTTGAAAATTAGCCTGTAATCATGTTATAACATTGGTAAAAATTGTGCACCGCTGAACTTTTAAACCACCAGCCGCCACTGCACTTAACCACAACAGCCAAGCAGGGTAACGCTCTGCTGACCATTCTTCTTATATCCTTTCCGAACTATTCTACAATCAGCTGATCGTGATGATAGTCTTGCGCCGCAACATGGATGAAGTGGCGCTATTCGCACTCTATGATTATTAATGCTCTAAGCTTTCGGCTAACGGTCTTTATTTTTGGACTAGTGATTCTATAATGCGTATTTTCAATATTTTTCGTCTTTCGATAACCACAGCCCCTTGTTTATGTGACCACTGAAAACATGGCGGACGTTCGTTCAATTAGCTTCAGTCAGGCAGCGCTCCCACCTCTCTATTACTCGAATCAACGAACTAGCTCTGTACTTTGTCTGTCACTGCGCTCGGCTTGGCAACACCGAGGTGAGTGCTAGCAGGAACCAAGCCTAAATAGCCTATGCTGCCGGTTCTCGTACTTTGTGTTGCTTTGTATTGAGAGTGAGATTTTCCCTGATGTCTTCGTTGGAATAATGTATTATTTTTTATTAGTTAAGAAGGAAGCCATGTTTTCCAGTATCGACTTAGTTCATGTAATTTTAAGTCTTTTCAGTCTGTATAAAACACAAATTATAACCCGTATAACATACCTGAAAAAATACACACTATTACACTATACAGTGTTTGAGAACAATACCGACCAAAAAATCAGGGACGATCTTCGTGTTAAGAACGATGGTGCAATCGGAGTGGCGGAGAAGATTTTTGTTTTCGGGGAAATGAGGTTACTCTTTTACTTCAGGGTTCGCGATTCAAATTGACAAACTCGGCGTATTTGCTAAGCCAGAGAGTCGGCTGCTGCCGTGCTTCAGGGAAGAGGAAGGGAGGGGAGGGTTAGTACTGTATGCACAAGTTTCCTCGTGCGACTCCCACAGGTCTGTCCTTGTCCCTTAGAGGAAATATCGTCCAACTCGTTGGCTGAATGGTCAGCGTACTGGCCTTCGGATCAGAGGGTCCCTGGTTCGATTCCCGGCCGGGTCCCTGTTTTAACCTTCATTGGTTAATTCCACTGGTCCGGGAGCTGGGTGTTTGTCCTGTCCGCAACATCCCTGCAACTCACACACCACACATACCATTATCCTCCACCACAATAACACACAGTTACCTGCACATGTCAGATGCCACCCACCCTCCTCGGAGGGTCTGCATTACAAGGGCGGCACTCGGCTAGAAATAGCCACACGAGAAAAAGGCAATATCCACAGCTCGTTTTTTAAACGGCGTACACAGTAGAAGAACGTGTCAGTCAAGGAATGCAGCGGATCGTTTTTCCTCTCGTCTGTTGTAGGCAGTAATGTTCTTTATTATTTAACATGCTCAAAGATGCAACGCTGCCGTTCCACGATTGCGTATTCTTTCACTTACAACATTTTTCATGGAATGAAATACTGAATGAAGGAAACAATACGCCTATTGGATTGATTAGAGTAGATATTCAATATGCCCCCTTCTACTTCGATGCACAGTTCTGAACGGTGTAGTAGTGACCTTCGAACTCTGTTTAGGATGTGTGGTGTGTCGCAAACGACCAGGAAAGTTGTTTGTATTCTAGGTTCATCTTCTCTTTCTACTGGGTTCGCATAGTAGTCAATTTGTGCAGAACAAACTGTACACTACCTACAGGGGCTGGGAAGCCACTATGCGAAACGAACGAGAATCTTGTGCATTCGAACAGAGCAGTATCCCTGTCTCCCACTTCCCACTTCCCCTCCCTTCCCTTCTCTGACGTAGAGTACCATGCAGCGGTTGGCTCTCTGGCCTAGCAAATATGGCAAGTTCGTCAATTTGAATCGTGCGTCTTGAAATAACAAAGTAACCAACGAAGAGCATCCCTGAATGTTTTGTCGGTATAGTTCTGATACACTCGGTATAACACATACAACACTACAACACACTTGTAAAATGCATTTTTACAGGTATGTTATAATGTTATATGTGATACAGTGAGTGTTTTCGACAGATGGAAAAGCTTTAAAGTTACGGTATTATATTTTATCTTGTATGTATGTTGGGTATTCAGCCCGAAGGCTGGTTTGATCCTCTGCAGCTCCGCCAACAGCTGTCATAAATAGCCTAGGCGTCACTGAAGAAGCCGTACTAGGAAAATGAGGAGTGATGTAGTTTCCCGTTGCTTTCCTCACCAAGCCAGCCGTTGCTATTATATATCAGTCTGCCAAGCCCACTGAAATGTATTCACCAACCGACCCTATGAGCGATATTTTCACACCATTCATAACAGGGACTGGCTGCATAAGGAATGGTATTACTAGCATCACTCATACCTCAGCCAAGGATGAGACTGAGACAGGTCAATGGAAGTAACAAATTTGTTATAGCCCATACCAGAAGGCATAGTGCATTGTAAACACTACATCTCGCCAGCAAAGGCATATATATTTTTTTATCGCAAGTATAATATCTCCGTGTGTTAAGTAATGGCAAGCACCGTCTTTGATCGTAGTACAGTCAGAAACTGTTGCCAACTACCAGACGCATGCGCACATTGAAAACCACGTTCGTAGTAGCGATCATCAGAGTTGCTGATTACTAATGTGTTGTTCGTACAAGAATTTGAAACTGCTGGAAACCATCAGCAAACCGTTGGAGCAGTTTCTGATTCTGGACGAAAACTCTTTCAGTAAGCGAGTCATAATATGCGCGCGCATACCCAGTGCTATAGTCCATCTTCGTAGTAAGCGTCTTTCTGGACGACCGGAGGTGTGGCATGGCCTCGAGTGCGAGGAACTATGGGAGCGTTCGCGCTGGTGGTGGGGGAAGAACTAGAACCTTTCCTCCAGCTGACACAGTCGAGTTCAGGCAGCGGACGTAGCCCTGGGAACTGACTGAAGTAGTGTGGAAAGCGTAGGCGCGAAACGTTCCAGGGTCGGGGTGGGCATTATGCAATGGCACATCGGTGTACATACATCACACTAACTCAAAGGTTTAGCAATTACTTAATATGATAAAATAGTACCGTACATTGTACAAATCGAGTCTTACATTTCGATTGTCTGCGTTAAACCTTGTCAATTAATTACACAGGCCTTTGAGCATAACATTCTAAAATTTCACTTTTATTCCAGTACGGAAATACTCCGTAACTTTCGTAGTAGCCTAAATGTTTGTGACATCAAGAAATCAGAGGGTCATGCCTAAAAGAATTCGTATCGGATGATGCTTTCGATACAACGTGAAATAAATCTCGGTGTATAGTAAAAGAGGAGGTCAATATTTTGGCACTCTGTAGCCTTTAATTTATTCTTGTGCCTTTTATTATTATACATTCTTACGAATATGACTGTAATATGAAATTGAAAGGTTTGAACCATTTAGTAGAAAATCAATTGAACATAAGACAGTAACTTGCAACTGGTAATACTGCGAATAAAGGAAGTTCCTTTGAAACTGTACTGTATACCAAGGAAAGGCGCATCGGTACGCGCTATCAGCTCATCAATCGCCGAACGAACAGGAGGAAGTTGTTTCCACTGACAGCCCGGAGATATAATCTACTTAACGTGATTTCTAGTGAAATACGTATAAAAGAGATTAATTCATGCTAATTTGTCAGGAAAATGCAGAGAAGAAGCTTTAGTAGAAATACTTCAGATACTTTCATAATAACATTAACAATGTCTACTTTTCTTGTCCATCAGAAGAAATATAATAATACTTTTGAATAACCTGCTATTGTTATGACTGAGAGAACAGGTCTCCTACAGCAACAGCAACAACAACTAAAACAGCAACAAAATGCTCCGGAACAATAGACAATATAAATCTGTCTCATAAAATCAGAGCAAAAATATTATCGGACTTCTTACGTGTTCTATGATCACGTTTGTTTAATATTCGGAGTTCAGGCATCTTATTTACAAATTATTCAGAATAATCTTCACTCTCGTCTGAATCAGTGCCATCTGAAGTTTCACCGAGGTTAATGTCGGACTGGTCTAATTCTAATTCCTTATGCATGGTGGTGTCACGCTCCCAGTATTCCTGCTCAATGTCTTTTACGTGGTCGCAACATTATTCCGTTTGTCTTGCGAATACTGTGCAAGCAATATCCGCAAAGAGCTTCCTTTTTGTCGAGTGTGTCTGCTGTCAAGTCACGAGAGATCTATAAGACAGATAAATATTTCGTACAGAATAATCATTTTTATTTATATTGGGAATAGGAGCGCCTCATTTATAAACAGTGAAGGCATTAGAGATGCTATGGCACACATTTTTATGCTAAAAACTAATTATGCTGTGTTACTATTAATTGAAATATATTCTTATCACGGACCTCTCCTTTGAAATCTCCCCGAACCGACTCAGTGTGATTGACATCTGGAGGATATGTTTCATATGTTCACTCATTGTATAAACACTTTCACGTGCCTAGTCTTGCAGTGGTCTCGCAGATTTAGAAGAGGACCTAGAAGCCATGCTCGTCACTTCCGTAATTTCAACTTAGCCCGCACGTAACAACACGCGCCGCTTAAGAGACGTTTTCACTTCAGCGCTAGCCTGGCGACTGGACCTGCTGTAGGAGTGGGGGGACGATAGCTCCCACCACTGCATGCGCAACCATTTCTCGCGCAGGACGCTTTCAACCAAAATGGACTATACCTATGTTCGTTTCATAACTGACCTTCTAAATGGATGTTTAAGTATATATATTGCAGATTTTCATCTAATACTATTTAGTCATTCACGGTGTTATCTTATCGTGTTCATCAATTTTTAAACTTGAAGTTACATATAAAATCCTAATTAATTTCTGAAGCCACAAAGTGCACCCCTAGCGGATGTTTGTGACGCTAAGAGCTCGCGTTGCGCAGCATGTTAACAGCATAGCATAGCGCAGGCAGTATATAGGATTGAGACAGCACACCTCGCCGCTAGTACTAGTCAGGCAGCTGTACTTGTTAGTACATTTTCGAAGGAGCATTGTCTGAGCTGTAGCACTTCTTAGTGCTCGCTCTTTCTTCTGTTTCAGGTTATTTTACAGGAGGACCAAGATGGAGAAGCCGACCCTACCAGTGAGACTGGTCGACTACGACTACCAGGGAGCCGTCGAGAAGCTGCTGGACGCGCTCGACACGGCGGATGTCCCCAGCTATGAACGCCCGGGACTGGTGGTGTTCAACCGGCCGGGGGAAAGCGACTACCAAGGGACACTGAGCGTCTTCGACCACCTGAATGCGACTGCGGAGTTCATCGGAGAGCCACTCCTGCCGATCATCGGCATTATGGTTGCTTCCTGGGCGATCATCATCCGCCCTAACGACGCAGCCAGCTTCAGGGTCTACGAGGAGCGCGCGTCCCAGCAGTTCCAGGTTGCCCGGCTACCAGGACTCAGGGAGCACCTGGACGTCTCGGGCTACCAGGAGGCAGCCTCGCAGACGGAGCCAACGACCGAGGACGACGGCGGCGCTCCCGAGCGCCGCGACGGCGCGACTCCAGTTGGAAAGCTGTACTCCACGAAGTACACGCAGACCAACAAGGCGACAACCAGGGCGAAGTGGTCGCAGACGCAGGCCTACCAGGAAGGGCCTGTTACCCGGGCGCAAACCAGGAACGCGCCCGTGTTGGTGGAGAGCAGCACAGCGGTGGAGAAGGACGCCCCCTGGCGTACTGATACTGCTGCCCAGGTCCAGCCTGCCTGCACGTCTGTCGAGTTGCAGACCTCGATGTGCGCCCCCCAGGACAGGGAACGCAGTCGAGTGTTAGCACCGACCGACGCCACCGCCGCCGCCAGCCAGGAGAAAGAAGAAGATGGCGACGCAGAGGGGCCGGCAGCTACCCCGGGGTTACCAGGCCGGGAGGAGGGCCACCAGGGCGAGGCCTCTTCCCCCGCCGAGAAGCAAACCTCGGGAACGACCGACGCCGCCGCCAGCCAGGGGAAAGAAGAAGATGGCGACGCAGCGGAGCCACCAACTACCCCGGGGTCACCAGGCCGGGAAGAGGGCCACCAGGACGAGGCCTCTTCCCCCGCCGAGAAGCAACCCCCGGGAAGAAGAAGAAGACGACGCCGCACCAGGAAGCAGAAGGCGACGCTGGCTCACCAGGAGAGGACCGCCAAGCAGCAACCCAGGACTGCTCCCAGGACAGCAGTCAACCGAGGAGCCAATCAGGAGAGGACCTCAGCGGGTAGCGGCAGTCAGGTGAGAGTGAAACGTCCCCCTCAGCAGCTCTTGCAGTGTTTCCGCTGTCTGAGGTGGGGCCACCGTCAGGTTAGCTGTGGGCTCGAGGTGAGGTGCAACCGCTGTGGTGGTGATCACTACTACACGGCCTGCGCAACACTTAGAGACGCGCCGGTGTGCGCCAACTGCTCGGGGGGCCACCCGGCCTCCCATCGCAGTTGCCCTGTCTACCGGGCCATGGCGCGGGCAGAGAGGAAGGAGGCCCGGCGCCATGACCCACCCCCTTCCAGGAGGCCCCCGCCTCGGCGGGCTTGGCCTCATTCTCCGGGATCGGAGACTGGGTACGAGGTACCCCAAGGAGGTGGAGTCGTGCGACAGGCCCTAGTGGTACTTGACGCATGGCTTCGCAGCCGGCAAGGACCGCGCTAGTCACAGCAGTGCCCAGACGGACTGATCCCCAGGTGATGGAAAGGCAAGGAATTGGTTTATGTATTGTGCATGTTACCTGTTCCTAACTAACACAACCTCTGGTCTTTTTCCAGCCCACATCCTTGCATGTGCTATCACAAGATGTCAGGTTTTACATGTAGGCTCTTTCTTCTTTCTGCCTATGTGGTTTTTCCCTGACCCTTCAATACCATACTTCAACACCATATACCTAATACAATCTCGCCTGGTAGCGTGTCTGACATGGAAACAGGCAGATACTCCTTGTATCACTTCCCACTCTTCCCTGCTATCTCTTTCTTCTTCTTAGAAATAATAGCATGTCGGAGGCCATGTAGATTGAGTCGTTGGTCACGCGGGGGGAGCGGGCTTCGGGGGCCCCCCCGAAAAAAAAAATAAAAAAAAAAAAAACCTCGCCGCTGTCCGACCTACTGGATATACTCCGGGAGCCGACTGTCTGCGGTCCCGAACACACACTCTCAGCCCAGCGCTCAAGCAGAGCACATCACGGAGAACCAAGCATCAGCTGAGCCAGCACCCTGCACTAGTCAGCTCGCCTTCCGTCAAGATCCACAAGCTCCCGTACTGGGTGTCAGCCAATCACAGGGCTGAACCGAAGCTCCGGCCAAATAGCGAGCCAGCACCCCGCCAGAAGCCAGCTTGCTGCCGCCAAGAGACTCCCCGAGCTTCCCCTCACAGCAGCCATCTTGAAAAGCCACCATCTTTGAATTTTCAGCGCGGTCCGACCGATTGATATAGTCAGCCAGGACTTTCTGTATCCAAATTATGAAATAGCACTCAAGGCCTGAAACATTGGTCGACGGGCTAAAATCACTCATTGGTCCCTCGGGACCTCTGAGAATGCTGGTCGCCGCCAGTCACCCAGCCACAGCAGACCCGAGCAGTCCGCCTGCCTTGTGCGGGCACACTAAAGAAGCCAGGAAAAGAGCATTTGTCTCGCGCACAGTGTGGTTCCCTGTTCGTGACTTGTCCCGGCGTGATCCGGCAAAACTATACCTGGCACGACTGGTACCCGCTGTGTGCACCTCAATAGGCGACTGGTCCTCTACGGAGTTTGACCGTTCCAGTGCTTCTAATCCCATCCCACCTGCCACTTACCAGCCAAGCACAACCAAGGAACATGGACAACACTGGTGGATCGAGTAGCTGGGGCCCATATTCCGATCCCGATTTTTCCCAACCTATGAACATTGCCTTCAATCAAAAACTAAAACACGATCAAACCAACTACTTTGTAATAGCCGGCCCCTCTTCTGAAAATGATCTACCATGGTTCAGAAAACGTTTTGCCACCAAACTCCGACCCCACACCCACCTCATCCATAGCATCCGAGAACAAGGCGTTTTCTACTTCCTTTTTACCAATCACCAATCCGACAACCAAGAAATTAATACCATCCTGACCAACAACAAATTCAGATTCTAATTCCGGGAAAACCAACCACCAGCGCAAGAAGAGCCACCAGCAGACGAAACATCAGAGGAAGAGGAAGAAGAGGAGGAACAGCATGACTTCGAACATCCCTTCCACTACACCAGGCGTAATACCCCCTTTCCTACATCTCAGAAATGTGACGTCCTACTATTACCCCTAACAACTCCAGGACCCATCCCACTCACCCGCAAGACTATAATTGAGGCTATTCAGCCCATCATTAGCCGGTACATCGCAGTTATTGAGGAGACACATAACTGTCACCTCCTCATCACCCCAATCAAAAACCGATTTATTCCTGATATACTCAACACTCTCCAAAAGGCAGATATCCCAACCCCAATCAAAATAGACCTGACAACCATTGAAACATCAGACTCATCCTTTCAAACTTTCCCTCCTTCCATATCCACCAAGATTACACAGACAGACGGGACTCAGGCAGAAACAGTCCTGGAAACAGCCTCCAACCCACCCGCATGCACTGACACACATCATACCACCCCCTCCCCCCTCAAACAACCACCGAGCCCGGGCATGGGATCTCATCAGTCCCACCACCGAGCACGGACACACAGCACAAATACACTCAGACTAAGAGCAGGCGTAAAAAACCTGCTCCCAAGTCCGACAGAACACCAACACACCACACCTCTACAGGAACTCGAACCCGTCCCCCCCCCCGACCCACACTCGTAACACAGTGTTTTAACTGCCTTAAACTTCACCACTCAGCTGCTAATTGCACTGAACCTACCCGCTGTAACAGATGTGGTGGTTCTCACCGCCACACTGCTTGCACGGTACCACGGGACCAGGCGAGGTGTGCAAACTGCCAAGGGAGCCACGCTGCCTCATTCCCTGGATGCCCCTTCATTAAAAGGGCAGTTAAGGCACATCGCAGACATTCACAACACTTACTCACTCACAACACACCAGTTCCTCCATCCTTGAACCCAGGACCCTACACCCCAGAACTAACCACCCAGCCAAACCAGGACATCTCAACCCTAATCAACCTTCTACTACTCAAACTCATTTCGACCCAGACACCTAATCTCATGCCCACTAGACAGCTAATCATTAACTAACCCCCCCCCCCCCCCGCCAAGAAGAACCTCGCCAAGAACAAGTCCTCACTTCCTAAGCACTGGAACTCGGGTTCAGACGAGGCGGTGTGCCAACAACTGCACATAACAGATGCTGATTATTTTCAAAATTTTAACACCTAAATGATGTTTCTTCATTTAACACCCGCAATAGCTGCTATTTTAATATTCAAAATAGCAAGCTGCGAACCTAAGTACGATGTAGCGTTGCAGATCTCCGAAAGCAACACCAAGCTACGCAAGCCCTGACAGGGTGAGCAACATCGTACACACAACAACTGTGCTAGGCATGTCACCGAATGAGCGTCTTGACCCCGGCAACTGACACATTTACAAAACACTACTACACCCCCCCACACACATACATACATACATACACACACACACACACACACACACACACACACACAGACAGACAGTTAAGCAACATCGGGAGTGGTCACCCATGGATGGGTAACCACAACACACACACATGAACACATAAACTTACCGCAACACGAAATCAATCAATATACGAAAATCTAACACACAACAGATAAATTACTTATATTAAAAACACACAACAGAAAACTACCACAAAAGGCCGACAGAGGAGTCTCGATGGAGACACCGGTATCGGCACAACACAAACACCTATCTCTGTACCATACGGAGACCAGGGCTGCGGTCCCGCATATTCCCACCAGCTCAGCTACCGGCCACACGTCCAGCCCAGCCATCGGCAGCCTGCTAGCCTTCTAGGGCTAGTCGTGCAAGGAAATAAGCAATTTGTCTTGCGCTCAGTGTGTGCCTGTTCGTGACTTGTCCCGGCGCGATCCGTATAACTACACCTGGCACGACTGGTACCCCCTGAGTGCACACTAGTCCTGGTCCTCTTCGGAGTTTGACCCGACTAGAGTTAGTTCCTGACACCCAACCAAGCTCCCCCCCCCCAACCTTAACTCTTTTTCTTATTTCTTTCTATTCCATTCTTCTTCCTTTTTCCTTTTCTTTTCCTTTCTTTACTCTGACTACGGATATGGACAACCTTGATGGACCGAGTAGCTGGGGCCCATATCACGATTTCAACCTCCCCCTCAATATAGAATTCATTGACTCCCCTCCCCGCCCCAACGATAACTATCTGGTCGCCCCCCCCCCCCCCCTACAGACACCTCACCAGCCAGCTTACATCTACAAAGAAAACTAATAGCCTCTACCCTTCTTACCTCCACCAAATGTATTCATCGTGTAGATGAAGACGACGACTCTCATGTAATCATCCTCCCCGACGTCCCCAAAGCCAGTACCCCTCTTTCAGACCTCTTAGCCCGTAAAGGCATTCCCTTTTCCCCCGCCGATGAACTTCCTGGTTTCCACCATGACCTACAGGACTTTGTGGAAGATTACATCGACGAAGAAGACGAAGCCGAAGAAGACGCCCCTGAAGTTTTCGTCGAAGCCAAAGAATCCCCCTTCGAGTATCCCTTCCACTATACGTACAAGAACAGCTCCTTCCCCATTGCCCCGAAAAACAATTTCCTAATCATCCCCCTCACCAATCCTGGCTCCATCCTCTCACCCGCAAATCCGTTATTGATGCCATAGAACCAGTCATTAGTAAGCACATCGCTACAATGGAAGAAACTCACAATAACCATCTGATCATTACCCCCCTCCATAACAAGTCTATCCCCATCATCCTCCTTAAACTGCAGTTCGCTGACATCCCCACTCCCATACTCATCAATCCAGTCAATAACCAATGCCAACCAGCCACCCTTGACCGCAACACCCAAGCCCCAGTCACTAAACCCAAGCTAATCCAAACTGATGCCGTCCCCACCTCTAACCAGGAAGCTCAAACACCCCCCCCCCCAATGCCATCGTCACTGACCTCCCCAACAATCCAGACTTCGACTCCTGACCAAAGCCTGTACCAAACCTAACCTCCAGTGCCACCCAGACTAAAAGAAAGGAGAAACGCCGGACACCTGCTCTGAAGCCCTCTTCGCGCCCCTTTCCAGCCACCCCGCCTCAATCTTCCCCCAGCCCCCACCCCTCCCTCGTCATCCAATGCTTCAAATGTCTCCAGCTGCATCACACCGCTGCGACGTGCACCAATTCCACCCGGTGCAATCAGTGTGGTGGCCCTCACCGCCACACGGATTGTAAGGAGCCTCGTGACAAGGCGAGGTGTGCTAACTGCGAGGGGAACCATGCGACCTCTTTCCTTGGGTGCCCATTCATCAAGAAGGCCATACGGTCTCACTATAGGCACGCCAGGCACCTACGTCAACAAACTCATCCACCACCACATCTCAACCACTCCACTCCACCACCTCTTCTCCCCTCCACTCATCAACCCAGCCATGAACATTCCGCTCTCATCTACCTTACTCTTAACCTTCTTTCCCCCCACCTCTCACCCCAACTACCAGCAATGCCCTCCCGACAACTAATTGTCCAGTAATCTTATCCTGCCAAGTACCATCGCTTTGCCAACCTTCCTACAACACAATCATTACCTTCTTCTTCTTTTAAATATTAGAGAACTTAACACCAATGTCTCCCTGCCTTGCCTCGTAGCACTAGTTTACTTGAGTTTTTATCAGCGAAGCGAAGAGGGGGTTTTCACCTCTGACGTGGCAAACTAGTTTCGTCACGACAGATCGCTTTCTCCCCCGCTAGTGCATCGTCGTGCTGGTGTTGTTCCGATCTTTCGGGAACTCCGCAGACACAGATGAGTAGAGAAGGCTACTGTTCGCTTCGGGATTCCAACTACTTGATAAAAAAAGATTGAGATGGCGGTGATTTAGATACAATATTTTTGAAAATATTTTTTTAAAATTTGAAAATTGGTCATATTGATGTACTTTTATCTCAGCAACACCGAGGTCTTGGACCTTGTAATTTTGTTTAGTGGTATCTAAGAACATGATGATTTAATGCTTACAGGCGATTTAAATTTCGTACCTATTACGATTTAATTTGAAAACTTCACAAAAGGTACATATATATTAAGCTCTAAAGTCCAAAAATGAGTTATTTTGTAATTTACTTGCAGGAAAATATGTGAAAGTGTTTATCCTGCCTGTCTATCATGTTTTAGATTGATACCTTTATTATTTCCAGAGAAAAGGGTACATTTGTCATGAAAAAAGGAGGTCTAGGAAATGACGAACGAATTTCACAACACGGAATCTCGCACTGTATCTCTCAAATCTAAACAAACTTTCCGCGGTTATCGCCTTGTTTGACCAACCAGAAGTGACACTTCACAGCCTTCTTCAATACTCCTAAGTGTGATACCGTCAACTGCCTGACACAAACAGATGTAAAGCGCTAAGCGAAGATAAAAAAATGCATGAAAAAAGGGCCGTGACATCTGACGGGCATGTATTAGAAATTTAGTGCACTTAAGTACTGAATTTAAATAAATCCAGCAGGGACTGGATTCCCTACATAGTAAGCTAAAAAAAAAAAAAAAAAAGTGAAGGATTTCGTGCACGTGTCCCCTTAAAGCCGACAATGAGAATAAGACTTCCAACCATATGATGCACTTTCAGCCGTTCATACCAGCCAGTAAGAACTTTCGGCACTCACAACGACCAATAATACTGAAACAACGCCCTGAAATGGCGCTGGGCCGATGAACTAGATATTAGGCCCCTTTAAAGAACAAGCATCAACATCATCATGCCCGGATCCATGGCTAAATGGTCATCGTGCTGGCCTTTGGTCACATGGGTACCGGGATCGATTCCCGGCAGGGTCGGGAATTTTAACCATCACTGGTTAATTTCGCTGGCACGGGGGCTGGGTGTATGTGTCGTCTTCATCATCATTTCATCCTCATCACAACGCGCAGGTCGCCTACGGGAGTCAAATCTAAAGACCTGCACCTGGCGAGCCGAACATGTCCTCGGACACTCCCGGCACTAAAAGAGCCATACGCCATTTCATTTCATCATCATCATGAAATAGCGCAGGAGTTTCGAAAGGTGTCTTGAGTTATGCGATCATTGACCTACAATCCGGAAAACCAATTCAATGACCGGGAATGTAAACATCAGGAGTCTCAAGCCTAAATCGTGAGAGTTGACACGTACGCTTTTGGGATTGGGACCATTTTTTATGCGAATATAAGTCGTTAACTTACTTTTAGACATATTTACAAACTTCGTATGTCTTTCGATGTCTGAATTACTAAGCGCAAACAAAATTATAACTTAACTTAAGGATCCCGCCTCGTCACCCCACATACGAGAGCCATCCAGAAATTAAGTTTCCCTACTTTTTAAAAAAAGACAGCATAGTACATGAAAAAGTTTATTGGCACCCTATACAGCAATGTTGGAGCTATTTTTTAGACATAATCACTGCCAGAATTGAGACACTCGTCATATCGTGGGGCTAACTTTTGTATGCCGATATCGTAGAAGTCTGCCGCCTGGGAATAAACCAGCGTATGACACTCGTCTTCAGCTCTTCGTCCATGTGAAAATGCTGACAGGAATTTCTTTAGGTGCAAGAAAAAATGAAAATCACTGGGAGCAATATCAGGACTGTACGGTGGATGATCAAACACCTTCCAGCCGAACTCCTGCAGAACAGTTGCTGAGTGCTGAGCCGTATGGGGGCGAGCATTGCCATGGATCAGCACAACACCTGCACTGAGCATTCCACACCTCTTGTTTTCAATGGCCCATCGCGATTTCCGTAGAAACTTTATCACAGACCGACCCTCGCAGCCGGCGGGAGAAAGAATACGAGCCGCCATTTCGAGCCACTGCTGCTACGCTGCTAACAACAGGAGAGACTTGCCCGGCCGGTATATGATTGCTACATCATAGATCTGTCACTCGTGCTCATATTTACTGGATAAATACGTTTACTTTACAAGAAAAGAAATAGAGAAACTTGATTTCTGGATGGCCTACGCCTCTGAGACTCACTGAGCTTTGTGTTTCCTCTCATGCCTTAAAATTCCAACCAAACGGTACCTCAACCATTGGGATAGGACATTTATTTCCGTACGTATAATCCCAAATGTGAGCCCATGATTTTGTTACA
Source organism: Anabrus simplex (assembly GCF_040414725.1). Classification (NCBI taxonomy): domain Eukaryota; kingdom Metazoa; phylum Arthropoda; class Insecta; order Orthoptera; family Tettigoniidae; genus Anabrus; species Anabrus simplex. Next base: position 104,695,446 of record NC_090273.1, on the reverse strand, counting down.
TCAAGGTTCCAATGCATGTAGCCTGATTTTATGGACGTTCTTACATGAAAGTCACCGGCGTAAATCCATCTAATTGCCACGTTGAGTCCATTCCTAGTAGGAGAAGACGAAAATCGTCTAGCGAAGTGGCCAAAGACCGATAAAAATATCCTGTTGCTTTAACAGTGATTCTTGAATTATAAGAACTGATGGCATAGCAGTCTATAAAGAAGCATGTATGTATCCATGATGTTATAATATGCTTACAATCTTGTGATTAGTTTAATCCATGATGTTTCGTCGCCATAAGACCTATCTGTGTCGGTGCGACGTAAAGCAACTAGCAAAAAAAAAAAAAAAAAAAATACCATGATGTTATGTAAAATAATAAGTCAAGTTTCAATATATTTTTTGAAATAATAAATTATACAGTTGTAAAGGTAACTTTCACAATATTTTCTCACCACATGCTTTATTTTTTCAAAAAAAGAAAAATTTAAACAGACATTGGGAATACTGTATCAGAAATTATTAACAGTTTCCAATTAATGCACCGCCTACCAAAACATTCTGTTCTTAACAATTGAAAGAATACAGTTTCAAATGTGCATTCATACACAATATACAGGTAGATAAATTTATATAAATTAGATACACAATAGTGTAAAGTACCAAAGCAGCCTTGATAGGTTGATAAACAGGTATATATTAAAGTATATTTTCAATTATTTTCTATAGAAATAAATACCGATATCGCTCCCTATCGAGTAAACGTTTTCGACTATACCAAAAGATTGTATTGTTATTTGACATTGTACAGTTTATCCTTCAATTTATTCTTCCCCATGTACAAATGGTCTCTTTATTCCCTGCTAATATACAATTGTATGTCTTTATGTAGTATCAACTTCCATTGCTTCGAAAGATTTTCTGTGAACGTTGCAGATGTTTCTTCGGAAATTTAACGATTACAGGTGTTACAGGATGAGAATTAATACCAGTACCATAGTATGTTACTCGTTATTTGTATATTATTTTATTGATATAAAATATTTATTTCATTTTGTTAGTAGTCAGATGTAGTATTTTAGTAAACGTCTATAAGCACATCCGTAAACGGTAGTATTGACAGTATTGCAAACATTGCTCTATCTCATTTAAGAATAATTGAATTAAAGAAACAGCTTACAGATTTTCGGATTGATTAAGAGTATACAAAATATTTCGACACGTTAGACGCTAATCGTCTGTCAAATTTCTTCCATATCTTTCAATCATGAGATTGAGAACAGCTAAGTATTGAACAAGATTTTTCATAATACACTTGGATCGTTGTCTTTTATGGAAATATTCCATAAATCACACGTTATTTCAAACCTAGGCGCTTATTACTCCATTTACAGAGTTCCACAAATTCCGTTTGCAACTAAAGAAGTTGCATTGGATGAAATAATACGCCAGTATGTAATTATGATCTAATTTAAAAGAAATTTGCTCAATATTCTACTGAGTCTAGTTCTTTGTTAATATTTATTATGGAGCTATGTGTCATCTTTCCGTAGCAACAACTAACATATATGAAGTATTATTTTGATAAATATCCCTTAGATTATCAGACAGTAAAATTACCGAGAAGGATTTTATTTTTCATCAATCATTTTCTACTAATAGAAAAATGATATCCAGTTGTTGAAATATATTCAATCACTCAATTCCAGTTTGTCTAATTTTTTAATATTAAAAATGATTGACCGACAAAATATCAGTAATGTTCTATTGAGAACAATATTATTCTTTAGTTTGATACATAATATGGTTATTAAAATAAACTTTTTAAAAGAAAAGTGAACCCGTTTTTAACTTTGATTTTAAGCTACAGTATTCACAGTACCACTGGGAGTGGCTTCTGGTGATCTTTTCTTAAAAATTATCCACGATCCCTCTTCAAGATCAGTCGTTATTTCGGTTAATGGTCGACTCTTAGTTTCTGGTAGACACAAGAAGATAAATATTGTTGCACACATGGTACAGATTGTGAAGAATATGAACCAGAAATGCAATCCTATAACTAATGATAGGGGATTAAATGCAAGTGTTACAAATGTGGCTGCTGTCCATAGACCGGTTAAACTAAATGCTACAGCATAACTTGTAACAGAGTGAGGTAGAAGTTCAGTAATCAACACAAAAGGAAGTGGACTGAAACCAAGAGAAAACACAACCATATATAGTGACAAACATATAATAGGTATAAGTGATATATGGTTCACATCCCTTCCAGTGTTCTTTAACGTAAAATAAAACGCACTTATACCGTGAGATATAATTATACCCATACCAGAAACAATTAAAAGTAATCTCCTGCCGAAGCGATCAACAAGAAGTACCGATGTGATTGTACCGAAGACTTGTAAAAGTCCCATGATTATGGAGGCAGTCTGGGGAGACATGGGAGCTTCTGCTTCAGTGAATATCTGGGCAGAATAACTTAAAATTCCGAATATTCCAGAGAGTTGTTGACCTACGCAACTTACTACTGCTATAGTCAATCCTCGCTTCATTCCCCTGGAGGACATAATCAGTTTAAAAGGTTTTTTAGCTTTGTCATCTGCTCCGGAGTCAAATTCTTCTTTTAAAGTAGCCCATTCCTTCGAACCTTGACCTGCACGCAGTTTCTTAAATGATTTCTTGGCCGCGTCTTCTTTGTTTTTTTTTAAGAGGAAGTATGGAGATTCTGGCAAAAATAGATTGCAGATAATAAATATTATGGGAAGTAAAAAGTAAACAATATTTTGTGTTTGGTATGAAAGAATCGCTGCTAAAACAAACTCAATGAGGATGCCAAAATTTAGGGCAAATATCAGTATACATCCAAGAGCTCCTCTAATTTCAACCTCGGCTATTTCACTGACGTAAGTTGGAACCTGAACGCATCCTCCTCCAGCGGCTATGCCCGCAAGCAGTCTGCCAACGTACAGCAAAGCATGGATATCTGATATCAAAAACATCAACCAGCTAGCGAGTTGACAAATTGCAATCATGTAACCCATTAGCTTTCGGCTAATTCTGGAGCTCAAAACCGAGAAAACTGGAGTTGCTACAAGACCCATAAAGGGAAGACAGGCAGAAAGCAAGGCTTTATCGGTCTCCGATATTGGTCCCGTTGATAGAGGAGTTTCGATAGAACTCAGTAATGGCAAATTACTGCCGGCCCATGCAAGTGCTATACCGTACTGAATCACGTTCATGTTCACTGAAACAGACAAATACACATCCATGATTATTTTATTCGATGAATGTTAAGTGCACATACCATCTGAAGCAGCGGACAGAAATAGAGTAATGCAAGATGGTGATGGTGGTGGTGATTATCGTTTAAAGAGGATATAAAACTGGGTAACCATCATCTTCTAGGAAACTAAATTTAAACGAAAGGAAAACTGAACATAAGATATATATATACAATTCATAAATTTTGAAAATGAAGGCAAAATAATACGTAAATTATTTAAACTTCTTCAGACGCAAGACAATACGAAGTGACATATTCTTCTACTTTCGTTCTTAACACACACTGGTCTACGGAAGAGGTGCACACGCTGGGAATTTCGTACCACGGGCACACAGCGTTGTAAGCGGGTGGGCAGACAGGCGATTAGCGTACGCTATTCAGACACAGAGACGTTGTGGTTACGTCAAAGGCTGTGAAGGTTGGGTGGAGTTCTCTCAGTCACTCTCGATCACCACGGCGATACCCGCAGGCAGAAAATAATCAAATAAAAAGAGGGCAGAAATCCACGTCATTTTCAATATACATTGTAAGAAGTTATTTTTGTTCATTACTGTTTATGTATTTTTGACCGGATATAATAAAGACTTAGGCCAACAACCTCAAATAATTTTGTACTGTATATAATAAATTACAATTTCCTATCTTGTATTTTTGTGGCGGTGGAAAACTTCTTCTGCCCCCCCCCCCCCCACACCTTTCTGTTTATGTGGCCTGGACATTTTCGTATTATGCTTGCAAGCTGTGTTTGTCAACTGTCTGTCTTAATTGTATGTGTTTCAATGTATGTTTTATCTGCCTTTTAATCTTCCCTTACCATAATAAAGTGAGTATTTTTCTTTGTCCCGCATGGCTCCAGAGTAATTGGAAATATCTCCCAGCTCTGGGGTGTTCGCCTTGCCCTCCCTTTCTTGCTCCCATGCCCGTCGGCCTAGCCCCTCGCCCTTTGTGGCTGTCCAATCAAAGAGGTGTTGCTTTAACACGTCACCTGGTCCGCGCTTCGGCAGGCTGACGGCTAATTGTGCTCGCTGTCACTTCGTGGTCACGAGCTGAACGCTGCACATTGCGGGCTGCTGCCGCAGCGGCTCGAACTGGGCGATCTCGGATGTGGAGGTAAGAAAGCGAGACCCTTACGTTTCCCCTGTGCAATGTACATGTTAAGAAGGGCTTGAGGTAGTTGAAAAGGTTTTATTCACTATGTGTAAATATACCTTGTACGAGTGAAGCCCCTGTTAGGTTAAAACTTTTAAGGGCTGAGGCCCGGGTTCGATGTAAGCTAAGCCTTGTTTAGACTCAGGCATTATGTATCTCTGACTGCTTGGACTTATATTTCATTTTAGTACATTCGTCTTTATTGAAATGCAGGACAAATGAATGTAAATATGGTTAAAATTATCTCATATTGTACTTGCATATTAATTTTCGAAGGCTTGTAATTAACTTTGGTAGAAGACTATACGCTTCTCATAGGCTTTCTCTGTCGAAGTATGAAAGGTGCTAGTGTATCTTTGGAAGCCTTAGCTTTTCTTATTACCTTTCGCGGAAAGACATGGAGAAAACTGAAAAATAGCCTCCTCGGAGCAGACGATCCTAGGAATTGAGGAAACGATGGGAGCTGTTCTGGTGTGGGATAATACAAATAAATATTTCTTTAATTGGCCTTCCCTCAGACTCGTCCTTGACTTTCACGATATGAAGGTGGCTGAGGTAGGAGCGATGATAGTAATGCTATTTCTTATGCAACCAGTCCCTTTTATGAATGGTGTGAAATGTCTTTCACAGAGTCGGTTGATATATGCATTTCAGAGGGCTTCACAGAATGATATGCAATAACAACTTCTTGATCAGCGAGGAAAGTAACAGGAAACTATGTCACTCCTTATTTTTCCTGAACGCCTGTTAAGTGACCAAACCAAACCCTATACAGCAAGAGTCTCGAAGGATCTTAGCCTACCAACCTACTGCTGGTCGGTCCGAAGGTCTGTAGATTACGAGGTGTCGTGCGGTCGGAATCCTCTCGGTCGTTATTCCTGGCTTTCTAGACCGGATCCGCTATCTCACCGTCAGAGAGCTCCTCAATTGCAATTACGTGTGCTTAGTAGACCAAGAAACAGCCCTCAGATCCAGGTGAAAATCCCTGTCCTGGCCGGGAACCGAACTCGGTGCCTTTGTGTAAGAGGCAGGCACGCTACCATTCCACCACTGGGTCAGCCATCATCAGCGACGTCGAGGCTGTTTATGACATCTAATGACAGAACTACCAGGTGAGTTGGCCGTGCGGTTAGGGGCGCGCAGCTGTGAGCTTGCATCCGGGAGATAGTGGGTTGGAACCCCACTGTCGGCAGCCCTGAAGATGGTTTTCCGTGGTTTCCCATTTTCACGCTAGGCAAATGCTGGGGTTGTGCCTTAATTAAGTCCACGGCCGTTTCCTTCCCACTTCTAGTCCTTTCCTAAGGTGACATCTTGTCTGCGTACTCTATAATAAAACCCACGGTAACCCGTGCCTGTCGTAACATGCGACTAAAAGGGGCCTCAAGGGCTCTTAACTTGGGAGCGTGGGTTAACAGCCCTCAGCTGAGTCCTAACATTGCTTCCACTTCCTTGGTCAGGCTCCTCACTTTAATATACCCGATCTGTCTTGGTCAACCCGTGTTCTTTTCCGATCCCGATGGTATTAGTTTCCGATGCCTAGCAAGGCTTTCACTTTCACACCTTTCGTGACCCTTCGCCGACTCCTTCATTTTTCCAGATGTAGGACCCATTCAGTTTTTCCATCTGATTAATGTTAATAAATAATAATAATAATGTTATTTGCTTTACGTCCCACTAACTACTTTTACGGTCTTCGGAGACTGATTAATGTTAATGAAGGATGGCTCTCTAGTTGTACTTCCTCTTAAAACGGTAATCACCACCACCACCTTTAAACACTTACATACATAGCCTACATACATGTATACATATTGTATCTGCCATGTAGTAATCTGTCTATTTCAAGAGTATGGTTCCATTAATGTTCTGCTATGTGTTAATTTAAGTTTATTTCAGGTTTATGGTACAGGTATGTAAGTCCTCTATTAGATCCCGCCTGGTGGCCGTGATTGTTAAGGCGCTGAAGTCCAAACGGTCTGACACCGTGGTTAGCCGGTTCGAGTCCCGTTGGTCGAAAAAAAATTCACCATCAGAATGTGAGGGGATGTGGTGGTCTAATCACTAGATTGCGTGCCAAAAGCCTGGATTAAATTCCAAACCTATCCGCAGTGCTCATATGAAGTGAGGGCCTATGACGCTGTTGATGGTGATTCGTCCGTCGGATGGCGACGTTAAGCCTTGAGCAGACCCCTTGGTGCTATTCGACAGGAGTAGGCTGTGTGCCGGCACCGTGTTTCACCATTTCCCTTCCTACTATCATTTATCACGTCAATGATTTCATTTCATTAACTCCTCTCATGACGTTGACGTCAGGAAGGGCATCTAGTCATCAAAAACCCGCCACGACAGATTCATTTCTCCTCATACCCGACCCCGTAGAGAAACGAGACAAGGGTTGGACAAACTTATGTAAGTCCACTTTTTCTCACTCTATGTCATGCTAGGTGTAAATCCATATCTCTAGTTTCTTTCATATTGTAGTAACTTACGCCTACTTCAGTTTTATTTATATTAGTCATGAATATATTTCAGTTTCATTTTCCTTATATCGTCCCACTATCACTATGTAATGTTCTTGTTCTAAATATGGTACTAGGTTTATTTCCTCAACTATACCGAACTTCCTATCATGTAATGATTAGCCACGTATTGTATAAGAGTCTTCACCTGAGTCGCAAACCATCCTTTTGTTTGTAAAAATTAGACAAACAGTTATTACAATTCTCAGGTCCTCATTCACTCCCCACTACCAAGAGTCCAAAATAAATAAATAAATAAATAAATAAATAAATAAAATAAATAAATAAATAAATAAATAAATAAATAAATAAATAAATAAATAAATAAATAAATAAATAAATAAATATATCGCAGCTAGTAGAAATTGAGAATAATTTTGTAAGAAATAACTCCCGAAATTTCTATCAGACCTTTAAGAATAACCTGAAAGGTTATCAATCCCGGAGCATTTGCTTCAGAGATGCAAATGTTAATATTGGCCTTAACAATGCCGAGTATTGTGAGATTCTGGCAAAACACTTCGAACACCTGCTGAACTGCCCTGAGCCAAATCATAAATTAGAATTTTCAGAAATTCAGGAAAATCTAGAAGCTGATTCACCTCCAACAGCGGAAGAAATAAAGGAAGCAATAAAAAATCTTAAAAATAACAAAGCTAGTGGGGAAGACTCCATAACAGCTGAACTATTAAAATGGGCTGAACCAAAAATTATAGAAGATCTACAAACAATCTTTGAAGAAATTTGGGAAACAGAAAAGATCCCAGAGGATTGGAAAGTGGCTCTAATACACCCATTAGACAAGAAGGGTAACAAGCAGGATGTCAACAACTACAGAGGTATATCTCTCTTGCCAGTTGCTTACAAGATATTCTCAACAATACTATTAAATAGAGTAAAATCGACACTGGACAGTCAATTGGGTGAATATCAAGGTGGATTTAGAGAAGGAAGATCTTGCTCCGAACAGATTTTCAACCTGAAATCTATAATTCGACACAGATTAATAAACTCCAAAGACATAGTTGTAACATTTCTTGACTTTAAAAAAGCCTTTGACTCTGTTGATAGGGAAACCCTAGATAAAGTAATCCGTGAATTTGGAGTTAAAACTAAATTGGCAAAACTAATTCGTGAAACACTTACAGACACTATCTCGAAAGTAAAATTTATGGGTGAAGTATCTCGACTTTTCAAAATAAATACAGGTGTCAGGCAGGGCGATGGTCTATCTCCACTCCTTTTAAATTGTGTCATGGAGAAAATTGTAAGAATTTGGAATGAAAAACTGAAAGAATCTAAAATATTGCCACTCATGCTGGGGAAGAAGAACAAAGGTGTTGCAATAAATTGCCTAGCATTTGCAGATGACTTTGCCATACTTTCAGAAAGCCTTACAGATGCAGCAATGCAAGTCAATCTCCTTGAAAAGACAGCCAACATGACAGGCTTGAGAATCTCTGCCGAGAAAACAAAATTTTTGACGAATATAAAAAGTGCCCCAAAGTTTTTAGCAACGGATATTGGTCGAATGGAAAAGGTAAAGAAATTCAAATATTTGGGTGAGACAATTCAAGAAAATGGTTTAGAAAAATCTGCTATAGAGGAGAGGATACGAAAGATGGAAAGAGCGTTTCGGTATAACTAAGAACACTTACAACAAAAAGTGCTTATCAAGAAAACTTAAAATAAAGCACTACAACACAGTAGTGAAACCAGAATGCCTTTATGCCAGCGAATGTCTAGCACTGAACTACAAGCTTGATAAATTAGAAATATTAGAAAGAAGAATTATAAGGAAAATATTAGGTCCTCCAAGAATTGCAGAGTTTTGGAAATTAAGAAGTAACAATGAAATTTACCAGAACGTAGAAAACATATCAGAAACAATAAGAAAAAGGAGATTGCTATTTCTTGGACACATTTACAGAATGGATGACAATAGACTAACTAAACGAATCTTCAAGTACCTTTGGGAAAAGAAATCAACTACCACCTGGATTCAAGAAGTCAAGAAAGACCTGGAAAGGAACAACATACGAGAAGAAGAATTATTGGAAAGAAAGATTTTTAGGAAGAAAGTCTTACAAATGGAAGGATTCCAAGGGAGGAAGGAAAAGAAAACAGGCACAAAGTGGACTGAAGACAGGAAAAAGAAACATAGTGAAACAATGAAAGAATACTGGAAGAAAAGGAAAGAACAACTAAGGAGGAACAATTGAAATTGTAACATGGTCCTTAGAAGGCCGGAACGCAAGAAGAAGAAATAAATAAATCACATCACAAGTTCATATCCGCGACTTGTCCATCTCCATGTCGTAATTCACGAACAGAATACCCCCCACCACAACACTTGGACAGAGGAAGGGCGAGACTTTTCAGGTGACCCACATCTCTCCTCTGGAGGTGAAAAATAAAGAGACTCGTTGTCGATGTCTTAACAGATTATTAGTCTTGTCACAACTGATGAGCCCGTTGTCAAAATGGGGCTAAAAGTTGGTAATTTCTCGACTGAAAAATGCCTTAAAGAGCTTGAGTACTTCCAAATTGTATTTTATTAAATAATTGTCATTCGGTGATATTAAATTGTAAGTTAATGTTTAGTTTTTACGACTGCATTGTATGTCATAGGAAATTCAACTTATCTAGTCGTGTTGAGTAAATATTATAATACATAATAGAGATGTTAACTTTCCTTTCTTAATACGTTTGCCCTCCAGGATTTGTTTTCCCTCAGACTACGCGAGGGATCCCACCTCTACCACTTCAAGGGCAGTGTCCTGTAGCGTTAGACTGGGTCGGGGGATACAACTAGGAAGGAGGACCAGTGCAGTACCCATCCAGGCGGCCTCACCTGCTACACTGAACAAGGGCCTTGTGGGGGGATGGAAAGATCGGAAGGGATAGCAAAGGAACGGAGAAGAAAGCGACCATACCATCCGGGCATTTGCCTGCAGGAGAAGTGGAAAAAGTAATGAAAGTAATGTGGGAATTGATCCCCCCTTCTCAGTTGACCTCCCGACGCTGAGTGGACCCCGTTCCAGCCGTCGTACCACTTTTCAAATTTATTGGCAGAGCCGGGAATTGAACCTCCGTGGGTGGCAGCTAATCGCACTAACCAGTATACTATAGAGGCAGACGAGGTGTTAACTACAGAACAAAAATGATCGACCATACACTCGTGGAATCCGAACCGAGAACCAGCCGATTCCGTGTGGGATGCACTATCGATTGTGCTATGGCTGCTTAGGTCGTATTAAATTTTGTTGTGTCCGAAGGGACCTAAACTATAGTGATGGGATATTAGATTCATTTTACTGAATCGATTCATTTGATTCCCTTCTGGTTACTGAATCGATGCTATGATCCGATTCTCAGCACATTAGAGTCGCTGTTCCTATTACATCTGTCTATTTTCTATTGGGGTAGACAGCAGCAACAGCATTCATGGCTCGTTGCTGCCATCTGGTCTTCGTTCTATGAACTGCTTTCCTATGGGTATCCAGCTTTCAGATTCAGATTCTGCCTGCAGCCACGTCTTCGCATCAAGATTTGATGTTACAAAGCCTCTCCCCGACAGTGACAACTCCATTAATTAAATAAGTATATAGAATTAGATAAAAAATATCTGTGCACACGATCATCAATTTTCTGCATTTAGAGCTCTGTCCCAGGTGACAGATTCCCTATCAGTCGTTTGCCCAGTCTTTTCTTAAATGATTTTAAGGAACTTGGGAATTTCACTGTATCGTCTTTCATCGACCTCGTTGTTATTGGGCATCTCCAACCTCCGCAGCTTCTCCTACCATTTTCGCTAGGCCGGGCTGGTCGTCGACTCTACCTCAGCTCCCAGTCAACCTCAACAAAACAAGCGGGTGAACTCTGCATTGGAAGTTTGCCATCCCCGACTACACTTTGCTCCTGCCGTAATGTCCACTACCACCACCACTACGACGTCCACCTTCTCCCTGCGATGTCTTCCTACCACAACTTTAACTTACTCCCATCCTTCACCAGTAATGTATTCATCCGTTTCCATGCATCCCACCCCTGAACGCCCCAGCCTTCTTCGTATCCCACCCCGCTATTTCCACCACCAGCGAATCACCGACGCACCCGCCCCAACTACAGCAGCCGCCGCACCGCCAACTTCGTCACCACCGCCACTACCGTCTCAACCCACGATGTTTAGCTGCGTCATTCGCGGCGTTGCCACAACCATCACCAAACAAGACGTCCTACGTGAACTTCAAGCAGAAGGCGTCCCAGCACGGCGGGCGTTCCGCCTTCTGAACTCTTCTGGACTGAACACCTTAGTACGTCTCCATCTATCGACAGAAGACGCATTCCATCGCCTCATCTCCAGTGGAGCACACATCTACCGACGCCATCATGCAGTGGAACTCTTTCGCTCCCCTTCTCAGCCTTTCCCCAGACATCCCTCTGTCGCTACACGTCATCGCACCCGCCCAGCTCATCCTCTCTATCTACCTAATCACTACGTACGCCCACCCCTTACCACAACTCGTTCCTTCTTCTACCCACCTCCACATACAGATCGCTACAGACTCCTCACAACTTTCCTAAGTCACATAGCCGCAGCCCTGCAACTATTCAACCCATTATTCCACCCTGGCATCCCCATAAAAAAATTCACTCCTTCTACACACCCACTCTTCTTCGCATCTCCCTATCCAAGAGACCCCACTATTCCTCCTCCATAACTTCGTTACTTCGCTTTCCGATCATTCTCCTTCATCACATCTCCCTCTTTTCTACACATCTTCCGGCCCGAGGGAGCGCGTCACGCTTTGAGGGGAATTAAATACCTTCTCGTCGTCGTCGTTCACTGTATTATTGGTTTTGTGATTCAAGGTCTTTTTAGTTAAGTTATTGCGTCGGACGGCTCACTTACTCACTGTCCAGGTATACCGCTGATCTCGTGATTCGATGATTGAAGTCCTGTGCAATGATGCGACATACGAATTGAGAAGATGCTGAGCAGCTCTTACCAATATAAGCAGACTATTTTGAGTGGTCATCAGCATGGGTCGTAATCATGGGCAAGCTAGAGAGCTGAGTTGAATTAATTATCGGTGTCAACTAAGTTATAAAAGTAGTAAATAGAATAATCTAATCGCCTACCTGATTACTAGCTACTTTGGAATTGTGTTTTGACTACCTTTTGAACACTTCAAATAAATCCAACTATCATTTAACCCTGTAATGCCCGGCGTGACAAATTTTTCATACGACTTTCAGATGCTATCAGAAGCCACTTCATCAGAGGTCCCGAGGGACCAATGATGATTCTAGCCCGTCGACCTGTAAAGGCCTTGCGTGCTATTTCTTGGTAATATTAGACTGGAACTGCATTGTTGTGACGGTATGTGGATTGTTGATGAGGGATCTAATTGACCAGGGTATGGCCTGTACCCCGAGGGGTGGGATGATGTTGACTTACATTATGTTGGATGTCAGCGGGACCGCGACAGCGCGGAACCTAATGTGGATTGTTTAAGATATCTTTAGGTCTGCGGTATCGCAGCCCCGCGGTGTCGTAATTCCCCAAACTGGAGATGAGAGGGTTAGTGCTCATATGGAGCTTATTATAAAATTTGGTGGCTGCATGATAGATCCTGCCAAGGATGGTGGTTAGCTGGTATCTATCATGCAGATCAGTGTTCCTCTCAAACCATTGGGCACCTGATAAGGAGCGCAGGGCACGATTTTGTACACGTTGCACTGCTTCCAGGTGTGTCTTGGCTGCGCCTCCCCAGATAGGACTGGCATACTCTAGGATGGGCCTAACCATTGTTTTATATAACAGGAGCCTGTTTTCTATTGTGAGCCCATTATCGGCTTTAATCATGGGAATAATTTGAAAAAGGCGCACTTTAGCTTGCGCAACTATAGATTTAATGTGGTCTGCGAAGGTAAGTCCTCTGTCTAGGGTGACACCTAGGTATTTGGTTTTATTGGTCCACCTGATGACTTCGCCAAAAAACATCAGGGGCTGTGGGGGGTCAGGACGGCGTTTAGTGAAAAGTGTAGCACTGCTTTTGTCTACATTGATTTTGATTCTCCACTTTTCGAGCCAAGGCTCTAAAGTGGAGAGCGCGTCTTGGAGATAGTCTTTTGCTTTAGATGCCTGCCACGAGACAGAGGAAATAGCTGTGTCGTCAGCATACAGGTATAATTTCCCGTGCGTAGGTTTTGGCATGTCGGTCATGAAAAGGTTGAAAATCACTGGTGAGATCACGCTGCCCTGCGGAACCCCCGCCTCAATAGGGCGAGGGCTCGACAGCGCAGCGCCGACCTGGACCTGAAATTTTCGGTCAGCTAGGTAGCTCGTCAGTAATCGTAGAACGTAGGGAGGGAAGCCTAAAGTCCTTAGTTGGTAGATGAGTCCATCGTGCCAAACTTTGTCAAACGCACGGGAAATATCTAGAAAACAGACTCCGGTGTGGCGGCGGTCATTATAGCCTTTGGTGATTTCTTCGGTTAGGCGAGTTAGTTGATGGACAGTGGAATGGCCTCGCCTGAAGCCGAACTGTTCCTCGTTCATAAGTTTCTTGTCGTCAATAATAGTATTAAGTCTGTTTAAGAACAGGACTTCAAATAGTTTAGAAATAATGCTGAGGAGGGAGATAGGTCGATAATTTTGCGGAAAAGTTTTGTCTTTCTGTGGTTTTGGTAACATGATGACTTTCGCTGTCTTCCAGCACGTAGGGAAATGGCCGAAACGGAAAATCGCGTTAAGCTGTAATACATCTCTTTTATTCTTAATGCCCAGTGTAGCACATTTGTCACACAGTCGTGAACACACTCTGGTGGATATTTTATTCAACTGTGGACCGGGAAGAATAAAAGAGATATATTATAGCTTCTGATAGCATCTGAAAGTCGTGTGACAAATTTGTCACGCCGGGCATTATAGGGTTCTCCCTTTAAGAAGAGGACAGTGAATGCAAGTGGGTATTATTTTCAAATGAGCTGAGTGCGAGAGTCCGCTACAGCGTACGATTCTTTTAGTGAGCCATGGCTCTGTATGTCTCGCCCGCAGCGGAAGTTCGGCTCCCCGCCAATGCCCAGTGTTTCGTTAATGAACCGTGTGTATGTGTTGTGTCTCACTGATCCGTGAGTACGCCACTCAGCACTGTCTGTTGCGAGTCAGCTGAATCGGGTGTCGTAATCTCGCCATTGCTGCGATTCGATTCAATCGGACAATTGAATGAATCGATATGCCGCTTCGAATCATGCCAGGGAGTAAACAATACAAGGAGCTGTCCACTATACTACTCTCTGTGGCTATCACTTGAAGCCAACTGCCACGCCCCCCATGTAGGACAAAACATGGCACTTCTTACGTTGTAGATCTATACAGACTAAGACATTTTCTCGGGAGTGGGGAAACTTTAATAATAATAATAATAATAATAATAATAATAATAATAATAATAATAATAATAATAATAATAATAATAATAATAATAATGAAAGCCTTCGTGGCTCAGACGGCAGCGCGTCGGCCTCTCACCGCTGGATACCGTGGTTCAAATCCCGGTCACTCCATGTGAGACCGGGCGAGTTGGCCGTGCGCGTAGAGGCGCGCGGCTGTGAGCTTGCATCCGGGAGATAGTAGGTTCGAATCCCACTATCGGCAGCCCTGAAGATGGTTTTCCGTGGTTTCCCATTTTCACACCAGGCAAATGCTGGGGCTGTACCTTAATTAAGGCCACGGCCGCTTCCTTCCAACTCCTAGGGCTTTCCTATCCCATCGTCGCCATAAGACCTATCTGCGTCGGTGCGACGTAAAACCCCTAGCAAAAAAAAAAAAACTCCATGTGAGATTTGTGCTGGACAAAGCGGAGGCGGGACAGGTTTTTCTCTGGGTACTCCGGCTTTCCCTGTCATCTTTCATTCCAGCAACACTCTCCATTCTCATTTCATAGCATCTATCACTCATTAATATAAATCACTTTGCGAGTGGCGACCCCATCGTAATAACAGCCTACATATGATTCATTCATCACATCCCTGACCCGGTCAAAGACTGGAAAACAGGTTGTAGGTTTTTTCAATAATAATAATAATAATAATAATAATAATAATAATAATAATAATAATAATAATAATTGCTTTATGTCCCACTAACTACTCTTTTACGGTTTTCGGAGACGCCGAGGTGCCGGAATTTAGTCCCGCAGGAGTTCTTTTACGTGCCAGTAAATCTACCGACACGAAGCTGTCGTATTTGAGCACCTTCAAATACCACCGGACTGAGCCAGGATCGAACCTGCCAAGTTCGGGTCAGAAGGCCAGCTCCTTAATCGTCTGAGACACTCAGACCGGCGGGGAAGCTTTGAATCACACAATTATGTACAATCGTTTTCAAAATAACATGGCGATTAACTGTAACAAAATTATCTGGCCAACTGACCTATTAATGATTTATTACTAGGCTCTACAGAATAGTTCCTTACGATCTCGCAGGCGTAAATCCACTCTCTCGCTAGTTGGCTATCGGTACTATAAATTGAGTATCTTGAAACCAGGAGATGTAAATATTTACCAGATATCGGTAAAGACACAGGGTAGGCTACTAATAACAGCATACCGCAGTCTGAATGCTTGAGGGGAATGTGCAATATATCCCCAAATTGGGCTTAGCAGCATTGTTTACGGTACTAGATATTTTAGAATGGTGATGGTGATTATTGTTTCAATAGGAAGTACAACCATCAAGTAAACCATTCTCTATTAACAGTAATAAGAGGGGAAAATATGGAAGGCGTCCAACACATCGAAAAAGTAGGTACACTGAAACCTCGGAATGCGAGTAACTTGGTCTACGAGTGTTTTACAAGACGAGCAAAAATTTTAAATAAATTGTAACTTGATAAGCGAGTGAGGCTCCGCAATACGATCGTCACGTACGCCTACATTTTCCCTTCCCCTGTGCCTTTGTTGAATGGATGAACGTGGTCTTTGGTCCTCTAGTGAAGAAATACCTTTCAGGAAATAATCTGCCGCTCAGTCTTGCTGGTTATGGACAATGCTCCTGCTCATTCTCCAGGCCTTGAGGCCTTGAGGACGACTTACTGGAGGAATTCAAGTTCGTTAAGGGTAAGTTCCTTCCTCTCAAAACTACTCCAGCCTATGGATCAGCAAGTCATTTCGAACTTCAAGAAACTATGCACCAAAGCACTATTTCAGCGATGCTTCGAAGTGACCGAAGGAAGAAACCTTACCCTCCGTGAGTTTGGAAGAAATCATTTTTCCCATCGTGAACTGCTTAAAGATCATCGATAAAGCCGGGATGGAGTCTCCAAGAGAACACTCACTTCCGCTTGGGGAAAGTTGTGGCCTGACTCTGTTCTTGGACGTGAGTTGAGGGGATTGCTGGTGACAATGAGCCGCAGATTGTTGATGAAATTGTGTCCTTAGGGAAGACTATGGGGCTGGAGGTGAAAGACGTGGACATTCAAGAGCTGGTGGAAGAACATAGCCAGGAACTGACCACCAACGGACTGATGGGCCTGGATCGCGAACAACAGGAGGAGGTTATGGAGGAGATCACGTCCGGGGAAAAGGAGGAGGAAAAGTCAATGGAATCTCTCACTTCAACTGAGATTCAGGAGAAGTACAAAATGTGGGAAACGGTACAAAATTTTGTAGAGAAACACCACCCGAATAAGGCTGCAGCAGTGCGAGCGATGAATCAGTTCAATGACAATGCAATGTCATATTTTCGTGAAATCCTCAAAAAGAGGCAAAAGCAACAGTCATTGGACAGGTTCGTCGTTAAAGTTGAACGAAAAGAAAACAATTATTCCAGTGAGCCAACAGATGGCAGTGATTCCGTTCGTAAAATTCGTGCTACACAGTAACTCTTCGCATGTCATCTCTCGTCTCCCTCACACCAACAATGATTCTATGGTAAGGTGAAGTGCACTTTAATTTGTTTTACGTTATGTTTTGTTTTAGAAATGATATGTGAATAAATATTTTTGTGTAATGGACGAATCATCCGCGTTTCAATTGTTTCTTATGGGAAAAACTTGCTTTGATATACGAGCGCTTTGCATTACAAGCATGTTGCCGGAACGAATTATGCTCGCAATCCAAGGTTCCACTGTATTTGCCTAAGGAAGAAGACTAGGGCCTCAAAGGGCGTGAAAATAAGACTCCCTAGGCATCTACACGTAATACCGTCGGGGTTGGAAAAGAGCAAAAGTTGGCCAAGGGAGGTTGGGTAGGATAGATGAAAGTGAGGAGCCTGACACAGGTGGAAGCAATGCAGGACATGAGACCTATCTGTAACGGTGTGATGTGAAACCAATTGTAAAAAAGAATCCAAGTAAGATTTCCGTAAATTTATATCAATATTGTTAAGGTTCGAAGTCACGGGTTAAGATTTCGCCCTTTCAGTGTACAAGGTTGTGTTAAGTGCATATAGTACATATGAACTGATTAATTTAAATCTACCAAGTTAGTTGGCTACGCGTTTCAGTCACATATCTCTAAGATAGCAATTGTGAGATGGTGGGCTCGAACGCCACCGTCGACAGCCCTGAAAATTTTTGCCTGTGCCTTCCCCATTTTCAAACTAGGATAATGCTGAGACTGTACTTTTATTAATACCAAGGTCGCTTACTTTCCTATCGAATCATTGCTAATAGACCTAACTGACAAGGGGAGGAGTCCGTCATGTGGCTGACCGATTTTGATAAAATGTTGCAGGGGCGTTCTATACTGAAAATAAAGACACACGTGTTTTGGCGTTTTGCTAGGCACTCCCTAGTTTTTGAACAAACCGAGGTCAAAGTTGATGACGGAAAATCGTATGTTCAATCTATACATCGCAAGATCATCTAAAACATGTTTTATTTATACAATGTGGGGTGTGTTTTCATGCTGAAGCAGAATGAGGTCGGCGTCAGACTACCAAACTGCTGGTCCGTGTTCGATTCTTGGGCGTGGCTTTTCTCTTTTTTGTTTTCATTCAAAAAAAATTCGGTGAATCCGATAATATTCTGAGAATTAGAATAGTTTCCTTTGCCATGTTCTGAAGTAAAAATCAGGAGGTGTGATTAATAATCAAATAAATATTTATAATGATGTACTTACATTTATTGTCATTATGTATAAAATAACTGGTCGTCTATTCGTGAGCGTTCTCATAAACATTGGGGTGAAGCTTATCATATAAACAGGCAAAACATACACATTTCTCGCACCATACGCAACATACGAACGATAACTTGTCACACTGACATGTTTTCCGGTATATTGTTCGTGGAAAATATCTGATTCACGTTGCTAAACACAGATCTACTAGATATTAACTTCGGACCCCATATCACATAAATAAAACATGTTTTAGACGATCTTTCTGTGTATAGCATTGAAAATGCGATTTCTCCTCATCAATTTTGACCTCGATTTTTGCAAAAACTAGGGAGTGTCTAGCAAAACGCCGAAACATGTGTCTCTTTATTTTCAACATAGGCTAGAACGTCCGTGCAAAATTTTATCAAAATCGGTGAGGCACATATAGGAACCTCCCATTATGAGTCGGTGGAACGGTAAAACACTTGTAAAAAAAATGAACCTACCGATTGGAACTGGCGTATCTGAGCTCGAAGTACCACCAGACTGAGCCGGGTTTGATACCATCAGCTTGGGTTCGGAAAGTCAGACATTTATCGTCTATGTCGCTTAGTCCGGCTAATAAGAAAATTCATTCATTTTAATCAGATGTACCATGGGAGTGTTAGTTGTGTGCAAATAGGAGGAGAGAGTAAGACTGGTTTGAGCAATTAAAAAACGGATTAAGACAAGGAAGTGCTCTGTCACCTTTCCTATTCATTGTAGTAATGGACGAGATAATAACAAAAGTGGCAAGGAAAACTGGGGAAGGAAAAATTAAAGTGATGATTCTTGCAGATGACCTGTTAGTCTGGGGAGGAAAAAAAAGGATATCCATGAACAGTTAATTGCATGGGAAGATGATTTGGAACAATATGGACCGAGCTCGATAGCTGCAGTCGCTTAAGTGCGGCCAGTATAAAGTATTCGGGAGATAGTAGGTTCCAACCCCACTGTCGGCAGCCCTGAAAATGGTTTTCCGTGGTTTCCCATTTTCACACCAGGAAAATGCTGGGGATGTACCTTAATTAAGGCCACGGCCGCTTCCTTCCCACTCCTAGCAGTTTCCTGTCCCATCGTCGCCATAAGACCTATCTGTGTCGGTGCGACGTAAAGCAATTAGCAAAAAAAAAAAAGGAACGTTATGGAATAAAATGTAATACCAAAAAGGGCGAAATCATGATCACAACTAGAAAAAAAGAGAGACCTATGCTCGGAGGGGAACAGCTTAGGAAGGCAGAGAGTTTCAAGAACCTGGGAAGTATCATAGAGGAAAGTGGAAGAAATGATAAGGAAATAATCGAACGTGGAAGAAAAGCAGGAGCGTGGCTGAAAAGTGTCAGAAGCCTGGTTTGGAGCAAGGATGTCCCACAGAGATGCTAAAGAGTGGTATACCGGACGTATAATATACCTATTCTGACGTATGCCGAAGAAACTTGGGTAATGAGGCAGAGAGCTGTGATTGGGATACAGGCAAGCGAAATGAAATTTCTGAGAAGTAGGATAAGAGGGACAAGAATGGATAAGATGAGAAATGAAAAGTCTAGAGATATAGTAAAAGAAGAACCCACTACAGAACAGGATAGAGGCATCTAGAGTTAGAATGTATGGGCACATGAAGAGAATGACAGATGAAAGGATACCCAGGAGGATGTATGAAATGGAGATAACAGGAAAACAACCAAGAGACAGGTGGATAAAAGGAGTGGAGGAGTGTTTACAGTGAAGAGGGGACAGAGCAAGAGTGCTGAGGGAGAAGTGGTGGGAAGACAAGAGGAGATGGAGGAGCTTATGTTCCAAGCAGATCTGGCCAAGAGCTAGAAACTGCACATGATGAATGATGATGATGATGATGATGATGATTCATTTCAATGTTTTCATTCCCCACCCTGAAGGCGTAGGGCAGATCACCTAGAAGTAAGAAATACATATTGTTTTGGAAATAAGCTCTTCAATTTTGTGTATAAAGGAACATTTATTTTACCTACGATCGCTGCCAAGTACTGGGCTAATCTTTTCTTGAATTTTCTCCCAATTCCTGTGTCCTTCTTTTTGGGCGCTCCTTCCGATCTAGTTGCTGCCGTAGTTGCCACACTCTGAGCTGTTGGTGCGGTGGATATCCCTCCTGATGTAACATTGCTTTGCTGGGTTGTAATTCCGCTCGTTCTGTCGGAAGGCCCCGATACTGAGGATCTTTTGTCGGCCATATTTTCTATTGGAGCAGTCAATCAGCTGAAATTGATCAACCTGAATTAAAGATGATTCGTTCATGGATACCTTCTCGTCTGAAAAATCAGAATTATTCATTTAAGATGTCGACCTCAAGTATTAGCTGGTCCGTTGAAGAAAATGACAGTCTATTTTCAAGTACTAAAATTGTAGTAAAGAGCTCATAAAACACTATCAACTTCTTATCCAGCACGTACGTAATCATTGTAATCACCGATAAATTAATAGAAACGTCGGTGCCTTAAATAGGAGTAAACTAATTTCACCCATTAGCACAACAAAAATTAACCGTCAGGTTTAGCGCGTGCTTGTTTTGGTAAATCCAAAAAGTACGTTTTGAGATATTAAAAGTTGTTCATAGGTGTGGGCATTGTGCCGAAGGCTCCACATCACCTTCTGGGATTCCCTTGACTTTGAGCGGACAAGAGCAAACATACTTCGGACATAGCATAAATACTGAATGAGGTCCTGTATTTCAGTGTTCCAAAGCTTGTGTTCCATTGGTGACAACGCCGTGGAATAAAAATACTGTAAGTACAATATGAGCAATAATTTAAACTTACGCTTTATAGGCTATCCCCTGTCACGGGTCTGCATGAATGGCATGGTCATGGAAGGAATGAGTGCAAGAAGCAGCAAAAAAACGTCATTTCTGAGATCTTTGGTCCTTGATGAAGCTAATATAAACTCCGTGTCTGGTTAATTACCAAACAAACTCTTTGAAACTACGCAGTACTTCACAGTATCAAGACTGATTTCGATCCTCAGACCTTAATGCTACTCTGGATCGTTCCAAGGTGGCAAATCGAGCAGCCGCGCATGTTAGAAATGTGGTTCGTTGTTTTCGTATGCATTCAGTGTAATTTCATGAAAGTCGACGATAAATACTCGTATTTTCTTTGAAGAATATAAGTGCGAGTGTATTTATATGAGTCAACGGACAGTTAGAATCTCTATAATTATGTGCAACAATGTGAGATTTAGTTTTGTTTTGATTGTGTTGTGAACCGAGTTGAGATCGAACTACGGCAATGCCTCTTACACAACAGGTTAGTTGTTAGCGAAGCATTTTCATGTCTGCAAGAGTGATTTTCCCTATGCATGATACATTTAGCATGTTAAATGTGTGTGTGTATCAAGAAGACGCGAGTCACGTGTGGGAACCATATCCCTCCCTAGAGCTGAATCGGTGGATGGAGTAACCGAGACCCAACTTCTAAATACTGCATATTCTTAACTGCCTAAGAATCCCTCTCCCTCGTAGCCAGATCTCCAAAGCAACCTTCCTCACTCGTGAGCCAGAATCATATTCAATACGCATTTTCACATCTCCGCAACCATGTTTCCATTTATTGCTCCCAGTTTTGCTTAGGAAGCAACGGAGATAGTGTTCCGCCGTTAGTCGCTACGTCTTCACTTAAGTAATCATCAAAATTACGGAAAAATACTAATAAACAATTAAACAAAGAAACGTATCCTCTCCGTTACATATTGACTGTGACTGTGGGTAGGCTTTAACTTGACTTAACATCGTCTAGTTTTGGCTAGGCTTGAATCTCTACATACGGGAGGTGGAGTAGCTGGTCTCCACCATCGCCTGTCCTGAGAACAGTTTTTCGAGATTTTCCTTTCTCCTACACTAAGGCGAATGCCAGGACGGTTCAGAAAGTTTCCGTTTGAGGGCGTTGCTGCAGCGGACATGCAAGGTAGCGCGACTCCGATGCGGGTAGATAAGCACTAATATGTAGATAAAGGAGTTAACGTGGCAGTTGTGTCGTGCCGAAATGCGTGCATTAAATGCGGTCTCGTGAACAATGGCGACGTTATTACCAAATGCGTCCAAACAGGACCAACGTGATGTTATTCTGTTCTTGACCGCTGAAGGAAAAATACCGGTGGACATCCATCGGAGAATGAAGATCGTGAATGAGGCAGCGTGTATATCGAAAACCACCGTTGTGAAGTGATGCGCCAGCTTCCGTGCGGGTCGCGTTTCGACACAAGACGCTGGTCGATCTGGGAGGCCAGCCTCATCCATTACGGACAACAACAAGCGGGCGATGGATGAGGCCTATAGTCCTGATCTCTCCCCGCGCGATTATCACGCCTTCGGTTGCCACAAAAAGACCTTGAAGGGTCGACGCTTCCTATCGTACGAGGATGTGCAGTAGACGGTCACGGTCTTCTTCACGCAGCAAGACACGGTGTTTTACTACACGGGGATCTTCAACCTGATGCGTCGGCGTGATGAGATTCCTCAATGCTCACGGCGATTTTGCCTGATTGGCATTCCGATTCAGGACTGTACTGTCGTCGAACGGAAACTGTTTTGATTGCCCCATATAAGCTACGGCCGCATACCTTCTTCGCAAATCACATCACTGACAAACGTCTCCCTGGCCGGAGAGACGGCGTTAATGTTTAACAGGCCCACCATACCCTATCCAGGCATGGAATGAAAATTTTAACTCACCCACCCAACTTACTATCCCAGCGCATGACGTAGAACCTTCGCTCCAGTGTCTAAATCTCTGAAAAGCCGTGAATATCTCAAAAAGTACTCTTCGGATCGGCAAAATAAACACATCGCCTAACTTAGTGCTTGCATTTTTGTGTTGTTGGGTGAATGTAGTATACTTCTTGAGGAAAATCAAATGATCCATAAATATGCCTTCTAATAAAATGTGTGACGCAATGTTACCTAGCAACCGTGCAGGATGTGATGTGAAATATTAATGGATGGTCATGACATACGAGACCACAGCCTGTGCAGCTCTCAAGGTACTCTTGCTGGGTAACATCACATCACACATTTTGTTACATGATTCTATTTCGTTTCACAAAATTTCGGATAGCATTTCTAAGACATATTTGTGTCAAAATAATTTATATCTTTAACTTTTCACGAGTTATTTGAGATGGACATATCAGCTGAATAACTCCGTACATAGAAGGTATCGTCTCAAACTAAGGTAACTGCAAATTTAAAATTTCTCAGGAGAGTTCAATTAGCATTTTAAATTTCAAATTTTTGATATTCGACACATGAATAAAACCATATTTCATAAGAACCTTGAAATTATTCCGCACATCATCATTCGTGATATGATCCAGCCGATTTATGCCGATGGACTATCGCATCATCTTTATTTTCATTGCAAGAAGTGCCTGCTCAATCTTCGGTGTTGTAGACCAGCATTCGACTCCATAAAGGGCAACCTGTGGTAGGCTTTAGATGCAGTGGAATTTTCTAATCGCACAGGGCTCAGTTAACCCGACATAATATAGGACCTAATCCATGCTGCACTGACACTTGTTTTGACTTCGGGAATGGTATTGCAGTCCGAGGGGACGCTCGTTATAATAATTTTGAAGTCCTAGTGTTGTAGAGAATATTTAGAATAGGCATAATGATAATACTGGAAGTATATTATTCTAAATTATCAATAATAATAATAATAATAATAATAATAATAATAATTTCGTGTGGCTATTTCTAGCCGAGTGCAGCCCTTATAAGGCATACCCTCCGATGAGGGTGGGCGGCATCTGCCATGTGTAGGTAACTGCGTGTTATTGTGGTGGAGGATAGTGTTATGTGTGCTGTGTGAGTTGCAGGGATGTTGGGGACAACACAGACACCCAGCCCCCGGGCCACTGGAATTAACCAATGAAGGTTAAAATCCCCGACCCGGCCGGGAATCGAACCCGGGACCCTCTGAACCGAAGGCCAGTACGCTGACCATTCAGCCAACGAGTCGGACAAATTATCAATGAAATTGGTTTTTATGAAAAATACGTTGAATGAAGCACATGCATTATATTAACCAGGTGTTATGGATAATCACCATCTCTTGAAGTTAATCCCTAGATGCTGACAAATGACACGTGCAGACGTACACTAACTAGGAGCCAGTGAGGTCCGTTTCATTAGACTATGCACCAAATGAAACAGTGACTGCCAGGGAATACTCAAGTAAACCTTCCATCAAGGGTATCAAAGATGCTCACACCAAGGAAATGTTATTCAACCAAATTTAAGTGTTAGGATTAGGGAAATAACGAACTCAATGTGCTATGTTTGCTTCCGATGTTCAAATAAGGACTACTCTTGAGGAATTTTGTGAAATGAATGACTTACAAATATTAACCGGGCGAGTAGGCAGCGCGGTTAGGGGCGCGCAGCTGTGAGTGAGAACTGTGAGCTTGCACTCGGGATGTAGTGGGTTCGAATACCACCGCCGACAACCCTGAAGCTGGTTTCCCGTGGTTTACGATTTTCACACCGGGCGAATTCTGGGGCTGTAACTTAATTAAGGCCACGGTCGCCACCTCCCAAATCCTAGCCCTTTCCCTTCCTTCCGTTATCAAAACCCTTCGATGTGTTAGTGCGAAGTTAAAAGTACAAGTAGTCGAAGTAAATATTACACCATATGTCAGAATATTGTTAGACCTATATAGTTAAACACGTATATGTATGCGATCATCGATTGTTTGTCCAACCTTTGTCCCATTTCTCTACGGGGTCGGGTATGAGAAGAGGTGAGACGAATCTGTCTTAACGAGGTTTTATGACCGGATGCCC
The DNA here is from genome assembly GCF_040414725.1 of Anabrus simplex. Classification (NCBI taxonomy): domain Eukaryota; kingdom Metazoa; phylum Arthropoda; class Insecta; order Orthoptera; family Tettigoniidae; genus Anabrus; species Anabrus simplex. The sequence goes on along the minus strand of NC_090273.1, from coordinate 104,670,539 downwards.
TTCCTGACGTCATCCTCATCACAGGACATGATAGTAGGATGGGTGAGGGTGAAACCCGCTGCCGGCTCATAGCCTACTCCTGTAGAATAGCACAAAGTGGTCTGCTCAAGGCTTTGCATCCCCATCCGACGGACGAATCACCATCAACGCTGGAGTGACTCGATATGAGCACTGCGAGAGATCTGGAATTTAATCCAGGCTTTTGTCACGCAGTCTGCCGCCCAACATTCTGGTGGTAATATTTTTCTTCGACCATCAGGACTCGAACCGGCTAATCACGGTGTCAGACCGTTTAGACTTCAACGCCTTAATGATCATGGCCACCAGGCGGGCTCGTATATTTATACGACCTTTAAGTTCTGTAAGTTTTAAGCATATCTTCATATATTTTAAAAGTTCATGTAAGTAATTCCAAAATGTAACTGTCTAAATAAATAATTGTTGTTATACAGTATATTCGATGAGTCCGAACTTCTTTTTCATTTAATAATAATAATTATAACAATAATACTGGACGCGATTAGCTCAGTGGCTTAGCTGTTGGTTTCCCACTCGAAAGGCTGCGGTTCGAATCCCGGTCAATCCTGGGTCGAGATTTTCATCTCAAGATTCACGTGGCGTCTCGGTCTTAAATCCCCCTCCAAAATGAAATTAAGCCTGGGTGACTCCAGCGACCCCAGAAATAACTAGGACAAGCTGAAGAAAGTTTTAATAATAATAATACCGGTAATAATAATATCGGCAGCCCTGAAAATGGTTTCCCGTGGTTTCCCATTTTCACACCAGGCAAATGCTGGGGCTGTACCTTAATTAAGGCCACGGCCGCTTCCTTCCAACTCCTAGGCCTTTCCTATCCCATCGTCGCCATAAGACCTATCTGTGTCGGTGCGACGTAAAGCCGCTAGCAAAAAATAATAATAATAATAATAATAATAATAATAATAATAATAATAATAATAATAATAATAATAATAATATTGGCGTGTTGCCTCTGAAGAAGCCTGGTGCAATTCTTTCGAGTTGACGCCGTTTAGGCGACCTATACGTTTGTGAGGGTATGGCCCTAACTGTTATGAATTCTAACGGCGAAGATTGCACACACTTCCAGCCCCCGAGCCATCAGAATTAACCAATGAAAGTTCAAATGCCAGATTTCGCCGTGAATCGAGCCCCGGTCCTTCTGGACCAGACACTTTTCATTTCCAATAAACTTGATTTTATTGAATAACCTACCAATTACGAACACTTATGTAAAATGGCCTATTCATTTATATTTATATTTATATTTATCAAACTTACACATAATAGGTTGTGTAATTGCCTATTTACCGTAGAGTGTCGGCCTCCGGATCCCAAGATAGCGGGTTCAAACCCGGCAGAGGTAGTCGGATTTTTGAAGGGCGGAAAAAAGTGACACATTTGGTGTTTACCAGACAAAATTCATTAAATCTCAGCCATAGACGCCCAAGAGAATTTCGGTTTACTCGGTCTGCCATCTGGTGGGGGCCTAGAGTAAAACGGAACGTCGAAATTGACGAGCAGACAGCCAGATGGCGTCAAATTGAAATCTAGCACACGGTAGCTGAGGCCATACGATTATTATTATTATTATTATTATTATTATTATTATTATTGTTTATTATATGAAACAGATATTTGTAACCGCATGGTAGCTCTTGAATGGCTGTCTGGCCGAGGCGGTAAAGGTGTTATCGGTTCACCTGGAAGGACGTGAGTTTGATTCCCCATCAGGAAGTCGAAAAGCTTAAGAAACGAGATTCCCATTTCCGGAGGTGCATATGACCTAGAACTTCACTCAGCCTACACCAAAAATGAGTACCAGGTTAATTCCTGAGAGCAAAGGCGGCTGGGCGTAGAGCTAACCACTCTACCTCACCAAGTGCCGAGGTTATGGTAGCCTTTACCACTCCAAACGCCTCCATGGCGTGTGCGGAGATGACAACGATACCCCTCGCTCTAGCGCAGCTATCCATTGTGGATTTTCTCACTCTCAGTCTTCAAGTTAAACATCGTTCTCACAATCAGGTTGAAATTCAGTCTGATATTGTGATTGCATGTTTGAAATGTGTTTCTATAATGGCCTGGTTGCTGATTTGTAATCATTATTAAAGCATGTTTAAACTTTTTTAGAACAACTTTTACCGAGGTCAGTTACAACAGATAGGTAACTACATTGTAAAAAAAATTAAGGTTAGACTTACCACGTCCAGATCTCTAATAGTAAAATATTTTTTTTTCTTTTCTCTAAAGAGCTTAGCATTCGAAAGAAGTAAAAAATTTTGGTTCTTCAACACTGAAATTTAAAGATATTTTCATGATGAGCTTAATAAATTACAAGCTCAAGAGTGTTATCTTCCGATGTTGAATATTCATCCCAATTCTTAAGTGTCGCACGGAGTTAAGGAAACAATAATACGTTTCATTTCCTCAAATTGTTTAGTGCCATCAACTGGAGAGATTAATTTAAGGTATTTTAAGTGACTCGCATCGAAAAACATTTAAGCTTATCTCCAAAACTACATAGAAAAACACCAAGACTAGGCGAACAAAGAAAACGGTGTTTCCTGTTGCGAGATGTCACTTTATAGCAAAACTCACTGTAAAAGATACTTCTGTTAATCAACTGCCTCTAACGCATTGCTCTCTTTGAGATTATATAAACTTCTTGAGGGATCAGGTTATAATGCTCTGGGTGGCAGCAAAGCGCGAAACTCACCGCCATGTTTAATATAATAATGAACTGCACGTTGTCAGTGACGACAAATACATCGATTTGACACAAAATAGCAGTCGGTGAAGCGAATTGGAAACTGCGATTATTTTACGAGGAATCTACAGTAAGGGAAGTCGGTGTAATTTGGATCACTTAAATTTAAACGTTAATAACTCTATTGACCGTAATGAAAATATCTCAATTTTTACACACGGCAATATTAGTACAATGTATCATGATTTAGTAAAAAAAAAAAGTAAATAGCTTTTTAGGATTTATTTAAAAATAAATTTTAATCTAAGATTTGTTATCGTTTACATTGGACCATGTGATAGTTGAATTTGGACTGGAAAGTATGAAGACTTATAAGTCATTTAATGTAGGTCCTGTTTATTATGAAATACTAAATAATAAGATACGACACTATGAATTGTGGTCGTCACTTTTGGCATGAAAGACAATGATAAAACAATTAATTATGAATTTTGGCACAGTTTTCACGAGCCCACTTTTTGCAATTACTGTATTGCACTGAATTCAATCGTCATCATAATACTTGGCACGTACAATGCAAACTGGTTTTGATTTTTTTATTGCGTCTTTAGTGAACAGTTTCTTCTTTTAATTTCTGGGTAGTGTTGATATCGGTCTCGGTCGCTCGGTCATGGTGTACCAAGCGGGCACCCGAAGGTCTGAACATTATGAGTAATAAGCATCATGAATCCTCCTGGCCGCCTTTCTTGGCTTTCTAGACCGGGGCCGCCTCTCACCGTCTGATAGCTCTTCAATTGTAATTACGTAGGCTGAGGAAACCTCGAACCAGCCCCCAGATCCAGGTAAAAATCACTGATCTGGCCGGGAATTAAACCTGAGTTCTCCGTGTAAGAGACAGGCACACTACTCGTACACAGAAGGGCCAGCGTCAAATTATAAAACATCTTCTTTTAGAATCACCAGTAAAACTAGGAAGAAACATCATTGTTACAATTGCTTCATCCGACCAAATCGCACACTTTCAGGCAGTCTAAATTACACAACATGCAAAGATTTAATCAAAAACTAAACAACACTGAAAGAATTTAAAATTTATGAATGAAACTATGTTAAAACCGTTGCCTACGTTATTGTTACGGAGATATCCGTGGTAGGTAGAGGTGAAAGAAGGTGCGGGTGTGAATGGGTTTCAAGCTACGAATTTAACGTGCAATGTAAAATTAATTTAAAATTTAACTAGGTTATATTTTCTTTTCAAAAACAAGAGATAACAATCATAACAGGTACAGAGTAGCAAAAATGTAGGTACAATATTACTGGATTCGGGCTCAGTGCCCTTACTTCATAACTCTTGGGCCATCAGCCCCGCCTTACTCCAAAAAAATTTTAGCCAAGGGGCAGAAAGCCCCATTCATGCCCAGGAGCACTGGCTCCAAACATTACACATAAAGCCTGCACGAGGCATACAGAAACAAATTTCAAAGAGCGATCCGCTCTCAAAATTGTAAGCCTATCACAAGGCCACACCAAACTCTACCTTCAAGCTGTCCTCTAAGGACGTATTCACAGGGGTAAAATACCCAACCTACTGAGGTCTATTACATGAAAAGAAGGTTGATTACATGACCTCTAAAATAACAATTTGAGAGGAGGCGAACTTGCACTCCTAATACACTTTGTTTTTAAAACCTAATCTGGCTCTGGGCCACTAACGCAAGGGCTAATCCCATACTACAGAGGTGACTTAGAGAAGAACACTTTACATTACATAAACGAAGAATAGTTTGAAAAAAATAAGTTCACCTCAAAACAAATGTGAGTGGGAGCTCGAGAGGGTTAGCACTCTCTATCCCAATATGTAGCTTTACAAGAAAAAGATGAAAAGAGTAATTACATATTAGGAAAAGGTTACATGATGGAAATGCTTCGAACCCGCCGCGAGTGTTAAACTGCCTACCTAGCAAGAAAAGAAGTTATTAATAGGCCATTACCTGGTGTTGAACGGCTGAAGAAGAAAGAGGCGCTTCCCGCCTCCTGCTATGTACTTAATACACTGAAAGATGGAACAGAAGTGGCCCGGAGACCCTAAAATCAGCAGTTTATATACTCTCGCGGAAGTTTCTAGGCGTTAGGGGAATGAAAACACCCGCCCACAATGTTTTTATTGGATAGGACCCCGCAATCGATTCAAGTTGGGGGAAGATACATCTGATTGGATAGAAATTAATTTAAGAAATTCGGGATTGGCTACATGCAAAACAAGGGGAAAGAGAGGGGTATACAGCCAACTTAAACAATAACAGAAAGAAATTTAGCAAAGAACAAACATTTGAAATAAAAATTTCTTCAACAAAATAGTTCTTTGACTCCGCACTAGGTTGCACTATTGTTGATTTTCAGTAGTGTCCTCTAGAAGAGAAAGTTCACACTTCTTACTTCAAGCTAAACAAAAACACATCAAAAGTGACACAGTTCAAAAACTCAAAATTTTCCACGTGGTGACATCTTCTGAGAAAGTAGAGAATTAATAGAATAGATAAAGTTCAACCTTCCTCCAGAAGAGGAGTTTCAACTGGCGCAACTTTTAAATAAACGGTGTAGAGGTGTACCGCCCGGTACAGACCTCCCCCCCCAAAAGTTCCTCCAGGGGTGACACATGAAATCAGTTTGAAACAAAGTCCAAGTAATGATGTTGATACGAAGATAGATAGCAGAAGCATTTACAAGATTTCTTAATTCAGTTTCGAAATGTTGTTGTTGCAGGTGAATGAAAGTCTTTATGTTTGTAGAATTTGAATTTCTGAAGATAAACTTTTAATACTTAAAGGTGAAGAAAAATTTTGCAATGTCCACCAAATATTGTTGTTGAATTCCCAAGTGTAGTTATTGCTTATGGTGACTGTCCATGTAGTTGATGTAGATTGAGTCGGATGGCCAGACCGGCCGTTGCAGCTTGCGTCCAACGGAGGCCGCTCGGACCCCTCAAGTACCCTGAGATACCGCTCGCCCGCACTATGAGGGGAGCAGAGGTGTTGAAGTACGCCGCGCCCGCGGTGAACAGATACAGGCTGCGGGCATGTAGCAGGTCGTGCGCCGCACATCAGCCTTGGCCGGGAGGAGAGCTCCGGCTCGCCGTTCACATGTCGTCCTCGCTGGAGAGGAGGGGGCCCATCCCCCTCCCCAGTCGCTGCGCGGCTGCGGGGGCGCTGAAACATTAAAGCTAGGCGGCAGAATTGTGTTGGACTATCATCTTCTTTGAGGGTACAGGCTTGTGGAGAGGTTGAGGGGCCAGCGGCGTGTAGATATCCATGGCATTTACTATAATGAAGCCACAGTGTAAGGTGGAGCAGGAGACGGGAGCGTGGTAATGGCCGTGGCAAGAACAGGATGGCAGTTTAACGGGTCGGGGCAGGTTTTACACAAGGCTTACATCTAAAACCAAAATATTACAGAAGGGGCAGAATGCCTTAAAAGTGAAACTCAAAAAAAATATAACCTTCATATCCTTTCAAAATAATATGAAGCAAGTTAACACAGAAATTACACCGGTTTCACCTGGGACAGGTGAACTCTAAATATCCTCTCGGTGGCTGGATTACTTAGCAATAAGGTAACCGGCGTAAGAAAATCGAGAATGATACAAGGCCCATGAAATCTGGGGGCAAGCTTGCCCGCGGGAACAAAATTTTTGACCATAACCTGGTCACCTACCTTCAAAGTGGTGGGTCTCCGTCCACGATCATACCTTTCCCTAACCTTTTCATGAGACACTTTAAGATTGGCTTTAGCCTTCTTCCAAAGATCTTTAATGTTATCCGGATCTATTGTCTCGGGTAGAATGTCATTCAAAGACCAGAGGTTAGAGAGCGGCGAGTTGGGAACAAACTTGAACATCAAAGAAGCTGGAGTAAATTTGTGTGATTCATGGACCGCCGAATTCAAAGCAAAAGCTAACCAATGCAGGGACGTGTCCCACCTAGAATGATCTTCATGATGATAGGCAATAAGTGCGGACCTGAGATTACGGTTAACCCGTTCAGCCAGAGATGGTTGAGGGTAATAAGCGGAAGTAGTTACATGAGAGATGGACAAGTCAAAACAGAATTTACGAAATAAATTAGATGTAAAAGCCTTAGCATTATCAGATACAATGTATTGGCACGGACCAAAAGAAGCGAAAATAGAATTTAAGCAAGTAATGGTTGACTGAGCGGTAGCCAGCTTAGTCGGAAATAACCAGGAAAATCTTGTAAAACCATCTACACACACAAAGATGAACTTGTTGGCATTACCCTTTGACTGGGGGAAGGGTCCCACATAATCAATATACAGGCGTTCCATGGGGCGCGACGCTTGATGAGAAGACAAAAGGCCTACTTTAGTGGACATGGTGGGTTTACTGATCAAACAAGATTTACAAGCTTTTACAAGTTCCCGAATTTCACCGTCCATACCTTTCCATATGAACATTTCACGAATCTTTTCACGAGTTTTAAAGATTCCAAGATGCCCCCCCAATGGGGTCTCATGATAGTATTTGAAGATCATAGGTACAAGAACCGCTGGAACAACAACTTTCATCAACTTATCATGCCTCGAAGGGCAACATAAAACACCATTCCTCAGAACATAAGGGACGACATGTTCCCCAGAAGAAAGGGTTTCCATTATCGGAGCCAGCGTAGGATCTTCACGTTGGTATTTCTCAATATCCCTAAAAAGCATGGGAGCATCTGTTAAGATGGCATTAACACCAGATAGTATGGACTCAGAAGGTGATGAACTGTCGACCGGTTCGTGGGTCTCTACGTCGTTATGAAACATACGGCTGAGTCCATCAGCAACGACATTTTCGGTACCTCTGATATGTCTAACATCAAACTGGAAGGCGGAAATACGAATAGCCCAGCGGGCTATACGACCAGTACGACGCGGCCTACCTAAGACCCAGCTTAAGGCTTGATTATCTGTCTCCAGGTCGAATTTAACGTGTTCCAGATAGAGACGGAACTTTTCTAAGGCAAATAAGACTGCCAAACCTTCGAGCTCATAGATGGAATACTTGGCTTCTTGAGCCGACAATGTCCTAGACGCATAGGCGATGGGTCGCCTCCCTAGTTCAGTCTCTTGAAGAAGGACTGCAGCTACAGCTGACGACGACGCATCCGTTTGGACGATGAATTTCTTCGAGAAATCAGGCATAGCAAGTACAGGGGCATTACAGAGAGCTAATTTAAGATCTTCGAAAGCGGCTTGTTGAGAAGGTCCCCACTCGAATTTGATGCCTTTCCTACGAAGAAGGTTTAAGGGCGCCGCTCTATTAGCAAAATTAGGAATGAACTTCCTGAAGAAATTCACCATGCCAATGAACCTGGCGATACCTTTAATGTCCTTGGGAGGTTTAAAATCACGGATGGCCTGTGTTCTAGAATGATCGACTGCTACACCATCAGGTGACACAATATGCCCTAGGAATGACATAGAGGGCTTAGCAAAGGCAACCTTGGACAACTTAACAGTTAACTCAGCCTTACGAAGGCGATTGAGAACTTCTCGCAGATGATCTAGATGTTCTTCAAAGGTTTCGGAAAATACGACGACATCATCCAAGTAGTGATATAAGTACTCAAATTTGATGTCGGAAAAGACCCTATCTAGTAGCCTAGTGAGCACAGCTGCCCCCGTGGGGAGCCCGAAAGGCACGCGGTTGTATTCGTATAAGTTCCAGTCCGTGGCAAACGCTGTAAGATGTTTAGACTCTTCGGCAAGGGGAATTTGGTCGTAGGCCTGATTCAAATCCAAGATCGTGAAGAACTTGGCCTTACGAAACCATGAAAAACAAGAATGAAGGTCGGGAAGGGGCACAGATTGCAACACCACCTTCCGATTGAGAGCCCTGTAATCAATGACAGGCCTGAAGCCTCCTTGGGGTTTCGGGACTAGAAAAATAGGCGAAGAATACGCTGACTTAGAGGGCCTAATAATACCATCCTTCAACATCTGATCGATGATTTCTTTCAGAGCCTTCATTTTAGGTGGAGATAGCCTATACGGTGGAAAACGGACAGGAATCGAATCCGTGACCTCAATTTTGTATTCAATAAGGTCAGTAACACCAAGAGTATCAGAGAACACCTCGGGAAACGACTGACACAGTTTCCGAATACTATCAGCCTGCTCCTCAGGTAGATGTCTAAGGTCTAACAACATCTCATCCTGGGTAGGCGAAATAGATGAACATGATACAGAATTACACTTTAACAAGGGAATTCTACAATTGGACGCAAATTTGAATGTGCACGACCTACTCTGGAGATCGAGCACAAGACCAGTGTGAGAAATGAAGTCCGCTCCCAATATGATGGGGCAAGACAAACGCTTGGCCACAAACAATTTGATCTTCCATGTAAATTTAAAAACCCGAATTTTGACATGTAAGGAACCTAGAATTTCTAATGGAGATGAATTAGCCGAAACATATTTAACAGGAGATGAGTCATAGTCAGGGAGTTTACAAACAGATTTCAATTTAGAATACCAATCAGCCGAAATAATCGAACAAACACTGCCTGAATCTAAAAGAGCTGTTATAGGCTCGTTATTTAACTCAATCTTAAGAAAAGGAACAGGTGCGGGGGTATCCGCCGCAATCCTAAGACACTCTTTAGGGCATTCAAAAGATGAATTTGAAGGCTGGTCGTTCTCTGCATTTACAACCTGTTTACTAGGGGCTAAGTCTCGGGAAGATGGATTAGTCGGCTCAGCCGACGCCACTAGTCACTTTTTATTATTGGCATAGCTGGAATTTGCACCAGAAGTTGAGCAGGAGGGGGTGCTATTTGAGTTTGGGCAATTCTTGGCGATATGTGAGAAGGCCCCACACTTAAAACAGCCTTGTGATGACCCTGCTCCATTCCTTGTCCCACTTGACTTGATCAGAGGACACTTATTGCGCAGATGGTCAGGCGACCCGCAAGCATAACATTTACGAGGGGTGACTGATCGGCGAGGTGGAGGCCGAGTGTTACTAAAGGAAGGCGGGGGTTCTTTCGCGACACGCAAAGAATCGGCGTATCTAACTCCTTCCGCTGAGACGGCCAATGCTTCAAGTTCAGAGAAGGTTTGCGGACACGCCGCGAAACACAAATATGACCTGTAGGATGGCGAAATACCTTCTACAATAGCCTGTACAATCTGATCTTCAGGAAAGTGCAGAGCAAACACCCTAGTGTAGAATTTGATATCTTGAATGAAATCAGCCAAGTTTTCATCCAAGCGCTGTACACGGTAATAGTACTTCTGAATCAGGGAGGACCTGGCCCTAGCCGGGATGAAGTTAGCTAGCAAGTGGGCATGGAAATCCTCAATAGATGATTGCTCGGCAATGGCTCTTACGATTTTATCAGAGAGAATACCAATAGCATACGGATAGATAATTTGCAAAATTTGACATGGCGAAAGAGAAAAAACAAGAGCATGATCCTGAAATTCCACTAGAAATCTTAAAAATGAAATTACATCACTGGTGGTGTTGACGGAAAACTTAGAGATACCTCTAAGCAACATTGCCAATGGATGAGGCAAGCTACTGAACCCAGGTGACATGGTAGGTAAAGGTTTCAATGGCAAGGAAGTTAATTCAGCACGTACATTGTTCAACGATGTGCGGCGTTCAGACTCGTTGTCCAATGGGGCAGAGATAGTTTGAGCAGCAACGGTTATCCTATTGCCTTCTCCCTTAGCAGGTTCTTCCTCACTACTTACATTCACTATGGTGGGCTGATCAGATTTGGGAGGAACTTCCCCAGTTAACAATTGAGTGACTTTACTAGACAATTCAGAGATAGTTTCAAGGAGCGTATTAGCTTGCTTCCTCTGAACGTCATTCACCTTCAGAGACAACAGATCATTAACTCTATTTGAAAAGTGATATAATCTGCCTTGCACACGCTTAATTTGGTTAGGAGACGGATCATTTTCATCAAAAAAACTAACTACGGAAGCTAGCCCAGTAATATTCTCCGTGATCGTGGAAAGAGAGTCGTCAATTTCTTTCTCTCCCAAATTGGGGATGGAAATGGGCAAATCAAGGGACTCTCTAAGCTTGTTAGTGTCTATTGCAACCGTGCCTCCAGACTGAACGTTTCTGATAGTTAACTCGTATATCAACTCCTCTTTGCGCAAATAGTTAAGGAGGAGAACATCGCGAGGGCCGGACATGATGACAGAACAATTTAAAAAAAAACTCAAAAAATTCCAGCAACTGAGACAATTGTTAGAGTTCGAATTAAAGCAATGTTTAGCCGTCAAAAGGGGCTAAATTGAGACCCATTCAACCACGCTCTGCTACCACTTGTTACGGAGATATCCGTGGTAGGTAGAGGTGAAAGAAGGTGCGGGTGTGAATGGGTTTCAAGCTACGAATTTAACGTGCAATGTAAAATTAATTTAAAATTTAACTAGGTTATATTTTCTTTTCAAAAACAAGAGATAACAATCATAACAGGTACAGAGTAGCAAAAATGTAGGTACAATATTACTGGATTCGGGCTCAGTGCCCTTACTTCATAACTCTTGGGCCATCAGCCCCGCCTTACTCCAAAAAAATTTTAGCCAAGGGGCAGAAAGCCCCATTCATGCCCAGGAGCACTGGCTCCAAACATTACACATAAAGCCTGCACGAGGCATACAGAAACAAATTTCAAAGAGCGATCCGCTCTCAAAATTGTAAGCCTATCACAAGGCCACACCAAACTCTACCTTCAAGCTGTCCTCTAAGGACGTATTCACAGGGGTAAAATACCCAACCTACTGAGGTCTATTACATGAAAAGAAGGTTGATTACATGACCTCTAAAATAACAATTTGAGAGGAGGCGAACTTGCACTCCTAATACACTTTGTTTTTAAAACCTAATCTGGCTCTGGGCCACTAACGCAAGGGCTAATCCCATACTACAGAGGTGACTTAGAGAAGAACACTTTACATTACATAAACGAAGAATAGTTTGAAAAAAATAAGTTCACCTCAAAACAAATGTGAGTGGGAGCTCGAGAGGGTTAGCACTCTCTATCCCAATATGTAGCTTTACAAGAAAAAGATGAAAAGAGTAATTACATATTAGGAAAAGGTTACATGATGGAAATGCTTCGAACCCGCCGCGAGTGTTAAACTGCCTACCTAGCAAGAAAAGAAGTTATTAATAGGCCATTACCTGGTGTTGAACGGCAGAAGAAGAAAGAGGCGCTTCCCGCCTCCTGCTATGTACTTAATACACTGAAAGATGGAACAGAAGTGGCCCGGAGACCCTAAAATCAGCAGTTTATATACTCTCGCGGAAGTTTCTAGGCGTTAGGGGAATGAAAACACCCGCCCACAATGTTTTTATTGGATAGGACCCCGCAATCGATTCAAGTTGGGGGAAGATACATCTGATTGGATAGAAATTAATTTAAGAAATTCGGGATTGGCTACATGCAAAACAAGGGGAAAGAGAGGGGTATACAGCCAACTTAAACAATAACAGAAAGAAATTTAGCAAAGAACAAACATTTGAAATAAAAATTTCTTCAACAAAATAGTTCTTTGACTCCGCACTAGGTTGCACTATTGTTGATTTTCAGTAGTGTCCTCTAGAAGAGAAAGTTCACACTTCTTACTTCAAGCTAAACAAAAACACATCAAAAGTGACACAGTTCAAAAACTCAAAATTTTCCACGTGGTGACATCTTCTGAGAAAGTAGAGAATTAATAGAATAGATAAAGTTCAACCTTCCTCCAGAAGAGGAGTTTCAACTGGCGCAACTTTTAAATAAACGGTGTAGAGGTGTACCGCCCGGTACAGTTATAATACAAGGCCTGGAAATAGAGCCCGTAAAACGCTATGGAAGTGGTTACACTGAAGTTCAATGCCGGGCCGCTAGGATCGCTATCTTGCCCCCTGTCTACCAGGCTCGCGCCTTTAAACGCGTTCATTAACTGAGTTGGTTGTGAATGTATTATGTATTTGTCTGATGTTAAGCATTCGCAGTTCCAGTCATGGTTTATTCACGAGAAATGAAAGGTAGTGGAATTTCGTTTCACAAGTTTCCAGTGAATGTTCAATGTTCGAAACATTATACAGAGGAAGTATTACGCATGAGATACGACTTCAAGGTAATCGAAGTAGGCCTCTGTTCCTAAGTTTTGATCCGAGTTACGTCATAAGAATCGGGCGATCCCAAAATTTGTCACTGGACTTTTTTTAAACTATGCTACCGTGACCGGCAATCATTTGAGAGGTATCTTCAAACTCAGAAATCTTAAATTATTAGGAAACCAACGAGGAAAATAATTTGCCCAACAAATTTCACGAAAATGAATGCAGCAAGAGCTAAAAATATTGTATTTTCCTCTGAGACAATCTGGTTTGAAAAGTATTTAGGTGGTTTTGTCCCGAGAGCATAAAATTGTTCAATGTGCATAACGTCTGCAACACCGCACATGGGACATATTCAGGAACGAGAACAAACGAGCATCTTTTAACCGGGCGAGTTGGTCGTGCGGTTAGGGGCGCGCGGCTGTGAGCTTGCATCCGGGAGATAGTGGGTTCGAATCCCACTGTCGGCAGCCCTGAGGATGGTTTTCCGTGGTTTTCCATTTTGACACCAGGCAAATGCTGGGGCTGTACCTTAATAAAGGCGATGGCCGCTTCCTTCCAACTCCTAGGCCTTTCCTATCCCATCGTCGCCATAATACCTATCTGTGTCGGTGCGATGTAAAGTCACTAGCAAAAAAAAAAAAAAAAAAAAGCATCTTTTAGTACTGAAGATGAACTCCTCAGTTGGTTAATTAATGATTTCCTGTCATATATTAAGAAATTTAAAATGCATTCAGAGAAAGTAAAAAGGAATCATGAGAGAAATGTATCAGGCATAGATCTTGACTACCCAGTCCACTGTGGCCTGCGTAAAATACCTCATAAGTATACATTTGCATTATGCATTGACGAGGAACCTAACGAGCTATGACATCGAGCTCTTCTTCAGCTACCTAAGACACCAAGCGGAATACAATGACATTATCGTTCGTGTGGCAAAAGAAAAAACAGACTGTAAAGGCTGTTTAGAACATATCTGTTCACCAGCTACTCAAAGTCCAACATTGTGTTTTATTCGTTTTCAAGATCGATGAACCCTCAGATACCGAAAATCATCGTCGGTGGCACTTCTGCAGTGAACGACGGAATTTGTCACTTCCGCTACGCAGTACTTGTCCCGAAGAGAGTTACTAAAAGGTGTACATTTATTTTTTCGAAAGACATGTTCAACAGTGAAATTAAGTGTGGAAAGTGTAAAGGCGACAAACCACCCCTTTTTCTACTATGAACATTTCTGAGACCTCTGTTAGACAACATTGCTTTGAGCCACACAAGTAGAAGAGAGAAAGTTTTGAAACTTGATAAGAAGCCCCTCTGAAGGAAAGTTTTGAAACTTCAGTGACATATCCAAGCCAATGCAGCACCGCTCTATAAATAAAGTACTGTCAATACTCACGAAAACATTCAGTTCTTTTTATTAGGAAGCGTAGGCAACGGTTAAAACCTACTCGTACTTAGGTATTTCATCAGTAGGGCCCACTTGAAAAAGCTAAAACATTCTCTTGGCTGAAATAATTACTTCACAGTACATTTATTATACTTGTCACCGTATAAAGCTTACTTTTTTTTGCTAGTTGCTTTACTTCGCACCGACACAGATAGGTCTTATTGCGACGAGGGGATAGGAAAGGGCTAGGACTGGGAAGGAAGCGGCCGTGGCCTTGATTAAGGTACAGCCCCAGCATTTGACTTTGGTGAAAAAGGAAAAACATTGAAAACCATCTTCAGGGTGGCCAACAGTGGGGTTCGAACCCACTATCTCAGATGAAAGCTCACAGCTGCGCGTCCCTAACCGCACAGCCGACTCGCCCGGTTATAAGCTTATAAGGAATGTGAGTATTAAGATTGTTTCCCCTCTTTCCCCTTCAATCTTAACTCCATTAGCGAAACAACTTCCAGGAAGAACGCTACCCTCGGCTGTATTGCTGACCTTGCCTCAGACAGCGGGTGACAAAACCTGCAAATACCAAAATTATTATCGGTCCAAATTACACGAACTTCCCCTAATGCACTTATTAGAGGAAAGCAGACCTGAAAACTTGCGACGACTACTGTAACTCACTCTGGAGGCTCGAAATGCAGACTAAAAACCGGAGATCAACAGCTGTTTTTGCTAGGGGCTTTACGTCGCGCCGACACAGATAGGTCTTATGGCGACGATGGGATAGGAAAGGCCTAGGAGTTGGAAGGAAGTGGCCGTGGCCTTAATTAAGGTACAGACCCAGCATTTGCCTGGTGCGAAAATGGGAAACCACGGAAAACTATTTTCAGGACTGCCGATAGTGGGATTCGAACCTACTATCTCCCGGATGCAAGCTCACAGCCGCGCGCCTCTGCGCGCACGGCCAACTCGCCCGGTATCAACAGCTGTGAAGTTACGAAATATCACATGCGAATAATATTTAATTATTTTAACGAAAAAATGGCTGTAAACTAATGGCGCTATATCTGGTTGTGATAATTACAGACAGCAAAGTGCGACAGTCTTTCTAAAGATTTCCGAAAAATAAACAAATGTTTGTATGAGTGTAAAAGTGTGTGATGTTCATGAGGTCCTTAATGAGTAAATATGTTAGTGTAAACGGTATATGTGTCAACTGTTATTCCTTGTTGGCCCATAAATACTTTACAGTCCTCAATAAAACCTTCGTAAATAAACCAAATGTTCCCTATAGATCTCAGCAAAAAAAAAAAAAAGTCTAATTATAAGAAGTAACACATTTTTGATTTCTCATATAAACTAAGACCGTTCACACGGTGTTAGTACTCTGCGCTACGGCAGTTGCCTCAGCCGAACTTACTTCGCTCTCAGCCGCCCTTCTGTAAGTGTTTATAAAATCTTACATGAAATCTTACCTTATAACAGATACTGGAAGTGTCGTCCTTCCTGGTTTATACAGGCATCGTATCTCGTAACCACACTCTGACTGACGCGAGTAAGTTCTGCCACTGTAATGTTTCTGATTTCATTCCTAATGTTTTCTTTTGGTTCCTCCAATGTGTGAGGATTTGTTCGATACCTTTTTTCTTTCAGTTTACTCCACAAGTAAAAATGACACACTGTTAGATCTGGAGAACGAGGGAGAAATAGACCAGCACTGATCACTCTGTCTGCAAACACTTCCGAGATTGTAAGAAGAGAATCTTCTGTTAAAACTGTTCGTATGCACGCACGTTTTTTATTGAACACTGAGCCAGTAGTTTCGAATTCATTTACAATTCCGAGAATCTGTGCTCGTGAAGGTAGCACTTCAACAGGAAATTGCAACAAATGCATCGCGTACCCGTCGAGAAGAAATAACTTTTACATACGAAAATCCGGTGTTGCAATCATAACTGTCTCACCATCCTAACAGCTGAGATTCAGACCGGCGACTCATGCTTGCTTGCGAGGTCGAACATGCGCACGCTGCTTGTAAGGTCAAGAAATATGCGTGTGCTTCCAATACTGCTGCTTACGTAACGAAGAGTAAAAACGCCGCTTAGACGAACTTAGTTTATATGAGACACCTTGTATGTGATTCAATGTACCGGGCGAGTTAGCCGTGCGCGTAGAGGCGCGCGGCTGTGAGCTTGCATCCGGGAGATAGTAGGTTCGAATCCCACTATCGGCAGCCCTGAAGATGGTTTTCCGTGGTTTCCCATTTTAACACCAGGCAAATGCTGGGGCTGTACCTTAATTAAGGCCATGGCCGCTTCCTTCCAACTCCTAGGCCTTTCCCATCCCATAGTCGTGATAAGACCTATCTGTGTCGGTGCGACGTAAAGCCCCTAGCAGAAAAAAGTGATTGAATGTTAATATTATAGTCTTTATATAATTATAGTGCATGTAGAGTTGGCACTGTTCATACCAAATCTATAATAACAAAAATAAATAGAATGAATATTGTATGTACTGTATGTATGTATTGAACCCTTTACGGTCCAGTAATGGGTTCAGTATGTATGTATGCATGTATGTATGTATGTATGTATGTATGTATGTATGTATGTATTGAAACGGTAACACCCTACGAGCATTCACGTTTCATTCTTTTATTAAGAGAAGCTCGCTAACACCCGGCCGTAAGCATTTAAAACTTGCGCCGAGCGCACAGGCATAATGGGAACTGCGAGCAAGTTCGCGACGTTCCAGAACACCGGCCAAGGACAAGCGACGTCACGCAGAAGGTTCCTTCGTGTTCCATTGCTGCATGAACGAAATATAAGCGAGTCGCCAGCCTGGGGTAAGGCAGAATGTAAGCAGAGAGCCTGCAGTAAAGCAGAAAGAGAGTGTGCGGTATGCGACGGCAGTGTGCTGAAGGCAGAGAGTGGAGTGAGTCGGCAGTAAGCCGTGAGTCAGCGAGTGTGTGCAAGTAAGCACGTCGCGACATAATTCGTCTCTCGGTCCGGCTGTATATTTGAATTCGTTTAAAACTGTGTTCTTGCATTAATTGTGTCAGCTTTGAATTCGTTTAAAGACTGTGTTCTCGCCAACTTGAATTCATTTAAAGACTGTGTTCTCACATAAACTGTGCCAGCTTTGAATTCGTTTAAAAACTGTGTTCTTGCATTAATTGTGTCAGCCTTGAATTCGTTTAAAGACTGTGTTCTCGCCAGCTTGAATTCATTTAAAGACTGTGTTCTCACATAAACTGTGCCAGCTTTGAATTCGTTTAAAACTGTGTTCTTGCATTAATTGTGTCAGCCTTGAATTCGTTTAAAGACTGTGTTCTCGCCAGCTTGAATTCATTTAAAGACTGTGTTCTCACATAAACTGTGCCAGCTTTGAATTCGTTTAAAACTGTGTTCTTGCATTAATTGTGTCAGCTTTGAATTCGTTTAAAGACTGTGTTCTCGCCAACTTGAATTCATTTAAAGACTGTGTTCTCACATAAACTGTGCCAGCTTTGAATTCGTTTAAAAACTGTGTTCTTGCATTAATTGTGTCAGCCTTGAATTCGTTTAAAGACTGTGTTCTCGCCAGCTTGAATTCATTTAAAGACTGTGTTCTCACATAAACTGTGCCAGCTTTGAATTCGTTTAAAACTGTGTTCTTGCATTAATTGTGTCAGCCTTGAATTCGTTTAAAGACTGTGTTCTCGCCAGCTTGAATTCATTTAAAGACTGTGTTCTCACATAAACTGTGCCAGCTTTGAATTCGTTTAAAACTGTGTTCTTGCATTAATTGTGTCAGCTTTGAATTCGTTTAAAGACTGTGTTCTCACCAGCTTGAATTCATTTAAAGACTGTGTTCTCACATAAACTGTGCCAGCTTTGAATTCGTTTAAAACTGTGTTCTTGCATTAATTGTGTCAGCTTTGAATTCGTTTAAAGACTGTGTTCTCGCCAGCTTGAATTCATTTAAAGACTGTGTTCTCACATAAACTGTGCCAGCTTTGAATTCGTTTAAAACTGTGTTCTTGCATTAATTGTGTCTATCCGTTGAACTGTGTTGCATTATGATCTTAAGTGCCAGTGATAATCTGAAAATCACGGCGTACTGGAACTTGGACTGTCATTTATTTCAACAAATGTATTATGCTGGTGGAGTACAGTGCAGAGACTGTACTCGATTTTCTTTATGAAGTGCTTGATCACCGCACCTCGGAAGGTCCTAGATTGTTTCATACGAACTGTGACTCTAACTTTATCCTTGCTGCTGTGGGAACTATTTCGGCGTGCTTCGCCATAGGGAAGTGTCACACCAGTACCCCATGACGTCAAATGTGGAAGCTCCACATTTCCCCGTTCCTGCCTCTGGTTCGAGTCATCAACACTAATACAAACACCAAGGACGGAAGACAACGCCGACGCCGACCGCAAGACGACGCAGCCGCCGCGGGACAACGTCCTCTTCACGCCCTCAGGGACAAATCTACAATTCAGCTATAAAAGGTGACATAATTATTTGCCTATTTTATTGAATAAACTGAAGGATCCACTTAATCATGAATTTTTCTTTCACTACCCTTCTCCCTTACTCTCTTAGCATGGGCCGTACACGCCTTGTCGTCCCTCATGCTCTCCGATATACTGAAGTACGGGCGTTCCTGTTACAGAGAGAAGGTAGTGAATAGTGGCACCCGTGACGTTGGGGCCAGATTAAAGAGAGTAAAGTGATAAAAATTAACTTTGAAATCAGTGATATCTTAACTTACCAATTCAAATAAAAGTGCATAGTACGTACGTTAATTCCAGTTCAGTGAATGTGTTAAAATTTTACGAAGTTCAATTCAATGACTTTGACGAAATTTTAAACTTTTGGCACAGAACTCTGATCAAGTTTATGGCACAAGTGATTATTTTCTCTTTCTCTTGCTATGTAAAACATTTCAGGCATAATATTCATGCACAGGCTTATATAAATTTTGATATTTTGTGTTGGTGAAATTTTGAACTTTACCATTGGACAATAATGGTGATATTTAATTTTATGCACAAGTGTTTGATATTTTGTGTTGGTGAAATTTTGAACTTTACCATTGGACAATAATGGTGATTTTACGTATGAGGTGAATGATTGTATTTTCTGCATTTTGTGAAAATAACGACATTAATATGGAAAATATACTAGCTGCCATCGAGGCTTTAAAAATCAGTCTAAATGACAGGATTACGGAAAGTAACACTAATCTCGGGCGTAGGATTGCAGAATCTAACAATACTTTAGGAGCTCAACTTAAAGAATCTAACGCGACCCTGGAAGCCACTAAGGCTAGTATAGGTCAACTTAGGGAGGCTAATGAAGCAACTAATCGTAGTATCACTCAACTAAGGGAAGCTAATGATGCCAACATTGTAAAATTGACAGAATCTGTTGATCAAAAATTTGCAGAAGTTAATAATAATTTGGAACGTAGGCTTAATAGTGCAGGTGCCGAAATTGAAAAAATATTTAAAGAATCTAACAAAAGAATGGATTCTAAGTTTACGGAAATAAATGAAAGATTAACACGTGACTTAGAAACCATTAAGCAAGACATAAAATCACAAGTGGCGGAGGACTTAAAACTTGCTTTCCCGTCTTCTTCTCAGGAAGTCCTTAAAGAAGTAGAAAGCTTAAAGGATGAATTTCAAGAGTCCCATGCTCAATTATCTCTTGCGCAAACTAAAATCGCGTCTATTCAAGACAAACTTCATGAATCTGTTAAAAATAATTTCATGAAGTTGGGAAACGAAATTACTCTTCTGAAAAGTCAGCAAGAGGAGGCCGATAAACGTGTCAAGACTCAGTTAGATAATGCTCACACGCAGATTACTCGTATCTGTCGCGATGTAGCAGAAGTCAAGACCGACATAGAGAAGGAGGTCAAGGAAATTGAGAATTCCGTACAGGGGAAAATTAAAACCCTAAAACTTGAACTCCAAGGAGGTATAGAAGCTCTCAACAGCAAAGTATCGCAAATCGAACAGGATGTTTCATCATCTAGCCTTCACAACACTAGTGGAGAATCCATGAATGTTTCCACAATTTTTAAAATAACTGAGGAAAAACCAGCCAAATTTTCGGGGAAGGAGGAGTATACTGCTAAGGAGTTTCTCCTCAACCTCGAAGAATTCTTTCAAGAAAATCACGTTAAGACCGACCGTCGTTTACGAATAGCATCTCGATTGTTAGAAGGCAAGGCGTTAATGTGGTTTACCGCTTTTAAATTCAGTATTAACACTTACGAAGAATTTAAGGAAGCCTTACTTAGACGATTTTGGAGTGCTGAGGCTCAGCACCTGATAAAACTTCAATTATACTCTAGAAAGTATAACACGTCCGTCAATTCCTCGCGATATTCAGATTATCTCATATCTCAGCTTAAAAAGATGCAGTTTTTCGACCCTCCTTTACCGGAGCAAGAACTTATTCAGGTCATAACGCTGCAATTTCCACCAAATGTTCCGGAAATATTGGTGGCAGCAAACGTCCAGGACTTGGAGCAGCTCGATGATGTCCTGAGGAAACTCGATACTGCGCACACTCAGAGCGCAGCAAAAGCAGGTCGAACCAAAGAAACTACAACCAACTTTACGGAAATGAAAACTCCAGTTCAAGTAAATCCAGAACCGCGAGAAGAAAGAGAAACTCGCCGAGATATTCCGTTTCGGTATAGAAGATCTAGGAATCGCCCCTACGAAGGGAGGGCTAAGTTTCAACCTGGACCTTCATGGAGGCAGGCAGCTAATCAACCCAATGATAATAGGAACTCCCAGCGGGAAGAATTAGAGAAACGTTGGAGAGAGACTACGGAATATGTAAGGAATAAGAACAGGGAAGAGGGTTTACCTGGAGCAGCTTCTTTGGAATACCAGGCAGAGATACAGAGAAGAAATGAGAGAACGGAAATGGATCCAAGAGCTACGGGTACAAAAAAAAAACTTTGTCGAAGCAATAAAGAGACTGCCTGAAAACCCGGAGGGAGGAGAAGTAGTATGTAGCGCACTTATTAACCATTGGTATTTAGAGGATGCAGATTTACTATATGAGGATTCAACACCGCGACAGCCTCAGATACAACGCGGCTTACCGATCATTATCATTAAGTTAGGCAATATGATTGTCCACTCTCTAGTAGACTCGGGATCGCAAGCCTCACTAATTTCGCAGAAATTAATAGATGTGGCGCAGGAGACGACCTACATCTCCATCTTGCCGGTTGCTCAAGTTAAGGTTAAAGGCATAGTTCCTGACAAAGCTATTAAATGCAAATTCCAAGCGTTTCTTGAGTTAGAAATTGGTGGTGTTAAGTTCCAACATCTATTTTTGATCTTGACGCAAATGAAATTTGACTTAATTCTTGGATCAGACTTTCTCATTCAACATGGGGGAATCATTGATTATCCCGCTAATGTGATTAAATTTTTCCACGTCGAATCTGTAGGGCTACAGTTGGTTACTTATAATGACGTGAAGAATCCGGAATGTGAGACCCCGGTGGGCATAGTAGAAGGCAAGATGAGCGAGGCTCCGCCTGTTGAAGAAAGCATCCACGAAGAGGGGCGACCCGAGGAAGTGGGACCCGTAGAGGACCAGATGGCGTCCATTATCGATGATGAGTTTAACGAGGACCACTACAACTTCACGCTTTACGCCAATGTAGCTGAAAGCCCAGATTACGATGATGATAAAGTAATAAAGGCAATCCAAGAGCTTTTTAAGAAGTTTCCAGATGTATTTTCTGAGAAACCTGGAGTCATTAAGGGTTTCAAGCACCACTTAGATGTTACTGACACATCACCTTATAAGAAACGGCCTTATCCGACACCCGGAAGCCAACCCAGCCGAACGGGTTATGCGCGAAATTGCCAGATTCTGTAGATTGTATTGTGGACAACAGCATTGGAAGTGGGTTGAAGTTCTGCCCATTATGCAAAGGATCATCAATACCACCATGCATGAGTCTATTCAGGACATCCCTTTGAGTGTACATAAAGGCCTCACCCCTGACAGACCTTGGGACCGAGTTTTGCCTGATCAACCTGACGCAGCAGTGAGCCAACAAGCTCGCATTACTAAGGCACTTCGGCAATTACGACATGCTGCTCAAATCCGAGAAAAGAAGTTACGACATCACAAGTTTCGACAACCCTTACAAGTGGATGACCTAGTATTAATACGCAAGCCTGCAGTTTCACACCCTGACCAGGGAATTTACGCCAAATTTTGTCCCTTGTTCATAGGACCCTTCAGAATACTTACCGCACTAGATAATGGTGCCTACGAAGTAGGAAGGGCAGATAGCGACGTTGAGGGAATCTTCAACTCGGCCAATCTCAAGAAATACTTTACAAGGAGATGAGCGAAAAGAAAATCGCCCAGCAATTTTCTTTTTCCCGAGCAGGGGGGGAGATGAAACGGTAACACCCTACGAGCATTCACGTTTCATTCTTTTATTAAGAGAAGCTCGCTAACACCCGGCCGTAAGCATTTAAAACTTGCGCCGAGCGCACAGGCATAATGGGAACTGCGAGCAAGTTCGCGACGTTCCAGAACACCGGCCAAGGACAAGCGACGTCACGCAGAAGGTTCCTTCGTGTTCCATTGCTGCATGAACGAAATATAAGCGAGTCGCCAGCCTGGGGTAAGGCAGAATGTAAGCAGAGAGCCTGCAGTAAAGCAGAAAGAGAGTGTGCGGTATGCGACGGCAGTGTGCTGAAGGCAGAGAGTGGAGTGAGTCGGCAGTAAGCCGTGAGTCAGCGAGTGTGTGCAAGTAAGCACGTCGCGACATAATTCGTCTCTCGGTCCGGCTGTATATTTGAATTCGTTTAAAACTGTGTTCTTGCATTAATTGTGTCAGCTTTGAATTCGTTTAAAGACTGTGTTCTCGCCAACTTGAATTCATTTAAAGACTGTGTTCTCACATAAACTGTGCCAGCTTTGAATTCGTTTAAAAACTGTGTTCTTGCATTAATTGTGTCAGCCTTGAATTCGTTTAAAGACTGTGTTCTCGCCAGCTTGAATTCATTTAAAGACTGTGTTCTCACATAAACTGTGCCAGCTTTGAATTCGTTTAAAACTGTGTTCTTGCATTAATTGTGTCAGCCTTGAATTCGTTTAAAGACTGTGTTCTCGCCAGCTTGAATTCATTTAAAGACTGTGTTCTCACATAAACTGTGCCAGCTTTGAATTCGTTTAAAACTGTGTTCTTGCATTAATTGTGTCAGCTTTGAATTCGTTTAAAGACTGTGTTCTCGCCAGCTTGAATTCATTTAAAGACTGTGTTCTCACATAAACTGTGCCAGCTTTGAATTCGTTTAAAACTGTGTTCTTGCATTAATTGTGTCTATCCGTTGAACTGTGTTGCATTATGATCTTAAGTGCCAGTGATAATCTGAAAATCACGGCGTACTGGAACTTGGACTGTCATTTATTTCAACAAATGTATTATGCTGGTGGAGTACAGTGCAGAGACTGTACTCGATTTTCTTTATGAAGTGCTTGATCACCGCACCTCGGAAGGTCCTAGATTGTTTCATACGAACTGTGACTCTAACTTTATCCTTGCTGCTGTGGGAACTATTTCGGCGTGCTTCGCCATAGGGAAGTGTCACACCAGTACCCCATGACGTCAAATGTGGAAGCTCCACATTTCCCCGTTCCTGCCTCTGGTTCGAGTCATCAACACTAATACAAACACCAAGGACGGAAGACAACGCCGACGCCGACCGCAAGACGACGCAGCCGCCGCGGGACAACGTCCTCTTCACGCCCTCAGGGACAAATCTACAATTCAGCTATAAAAGGTGACATAATTATTTGCCTATTTTATTGAATAAACTGAAGGATCCACTTAATCATGAATTTTTCTTTCACTACCCTTCTCTCTTACTCTCTTAGCATGGGCCGTACACGCCTTGTCGTCCCTCATGCTCTCCGATATACTGAAGTACGGACGTTCCTGTTACAGTATGTATATATGTATGTATGTCTAAGTGAATTTTATGTAAATTTGATTGCATATTTTAAATTATTACTGTAACTTTTTCTTGTCTAAACTTTAATTTGCAGAAAATAGCATATGCACATTAGGGTAAGATTTTTGAACGTATGAAGTTTTCACTTTTCATGGCTTATCTGAAAATTTCAGACAGTATCGTTTCTAAATGTAAGCGGTTTTGGTCCAGCTGTAGGCCTAACATTGATGTCTTTTAATGTTGAAAATATTTCTTAGCAGACAAAGTAGGGGTCACCAAACCATGAAAAATATAAAATTAAGCTATTTCCTAATTGTGACGAAACTTGAAGGGCTAAAGAGCCCTGAAAGTTTTCAAGTTTGGAGTCTAAAGAAATTAATTTCAAAAATCACTTCCGCCCTAAAAGGAGTTCCGGAGAAACAGTCCAAATCGCTTGTTTCTTTTCTCGTTTTCTTTTTGATTCAAGTCCTTGCCAAATTAACTTATTTACATAATACTTTCTGTGATTTTTCCTCGGTCCAACACCCACGGGCATTTTTTTTATTTTTTTATGAATGTCCCCACCGAATCTAGTTATAAGGGCTTACGTGAAACAATGCACTGGCTGACATTAGCGCTCTTAGTGGCAGAAAGCTGGGCTGAGTGGCTCAGATGATTGAGGTGCTGGCCTTCTGACCCCAACTTGGCAGGTTCGATCCTGGCTCAGTCCGGTGGTATTTGAAGGTGCTCAAATACGACAGCCTCGTGTCGGTAGATTTACTGGCACGTAAAAGAACTCCTGCGGGACGAAATTCCGGCACCTCGGCGTCTCCGAAAACCGAAATAGAAGTTAGTGGGACGTAAAGCCAATAACATTATTATTAGTGGTAGAAAAAGTCAAACTGCTAATCTAATCGACCGGATAACGAAGATTAAGGAAATGATTGAAATTTCTAGTAATAAATAAAGAATATACTCATCCTTTATTACACTTTATTTACCTGTTTTGTTTTGTTTTAGGTGAGATGAATCTGTCGTGGCGGGTTTTTATGACCGGATGCCCTTCCTGACGTCAACCTAATCAGAAGAGTTAATGAGATGAAATGAATGACGCGAGAGGGTGAAACCTGGTGCCGGCACATAGCCTTCTCCTGTCGAATAGCACCAAGGCGTCTGCTCAAGGCTTAACGTCCCCATCCGACGGACGAATCACCATCAATAGCGTCATATGCTCTCACTCCATATGAGCACTGTGGAGAGGCTTGGAATTTAATCCAGGTTTTTGGCACTCAATCTATTGATTAGAAATTGTATTGTGAAATTTTTTTCGACCAACGGGACTCGAACCGGCTAACCTCGGTGTCAGATCGTTTAGACTTCAGCGCCTTAACGATCATGGCCACCAGGCGGGCTATTACACTTTATTTACCTAACGAAATGAAATGGCGTATGGCTGTTAATGCCGGGAGTATCCGAGGACAAATTCGGCTCGCCAGATGCAGGTATTTTGATTTGACACCCGTAGGCGACCTGCGCGTCGTGATGAGGATGAAATGATGACGAAGACACATACACCCAGCCTCCGTGCCGGTGAAATAAACTAATTATCGTTAAAATTCCCGACCCTGCCTGGAATCGAACCCGGGAGCCCTGTGACCAAAGGGCAGCACGCTAACCATTTAGCCATGGAGCCGGACTTTTATTTACTTACTTGCTGTCCTTAAGGATTCAGATGGGGAATGCCATTTTTCGCCCGTATTCCTGCTATGTTTCTTTCTCGTGTGCGTACTGCGAAGCAAAATTAGTATCTCCCTAGGATGTTTTTAACATTGAGTTGCTTGCCTGAAGGGATTTTTGTATACAAGTATAATTTCTAGATCTCTGGTTCAGCTCTTATATCAAAGCAGCCAACAGGAGCAGACGACAGCTGTAAGTAATTATAACCACGAGCCGCTGTCTTGTCGGAAAGCTATGAATTTTCGAGAGATTCTTCACTATTATCGCACTGATACAAATAGAATGCGCTTACACGGAGACAGTTTGAGTAACTTTTAAAATGGATATATTTTTGGGCTACCTGGTAACTAGCGTAAGCAATTTAGTGTGGACAGTTTTGTGTGGACAAAAACCAAATCATAATCAGGCAATCAGTGTAAGTCAAACGGATGGAATAACGACGCCGTTTTGGTGGACGGAAAGGCATGTTTTTTGGAAGATGTTATAATGTTGGGCTATTAGATCTATAAATAATAATAATAATAATAATAATAATAATAATAATAATAATAATAATAATAATAATAGTACCGGGCGGTACACCTCCACGCCGCTAATTTAAAATGTGCGCCAGTTGAAACTCCTCTGCTGGAGGAAGTCTGAACTTTATTCACGGTATTAATTTTCAAGTTTCTCAGAAGATGTCACTACGTGGAAAGTTTGGAGTTTTTGAACTGTGCCACTTTTGATGTATTTTTGTTTTACCGGTAGTAAGAAGTGTGAACTTTCTCTTCTAGAGGACACTACTGAAAAACTACAATGGTGCACCCTAGTGTGATGTGAAAGAACTGTTTTTTGGAGAAATTTTTATTTCAAAAGTTTGTTTCTTGTTAAATTTCTTTCTGTTATTGTTTAAGTTGGCTGTATACCCCTCTCTTTCCCCTTGTTTTGTATTTAGCCAATCCCGAATTTCTTTAATTAATTTCTGACCAATCTGATGTATTTTCCCCCAACTTGAATATGCTGCTTATCCCTAACCAATAAAGTGATTGTGGGCGGGTGTTTTCTTCCCTAAAACGCCTCGAACTTTCTGCGAGAGTATATAAACTGCTGATTTTTGGGTCTCTGCGCCACTTCTGTTCCATCTTTTAGTGTGTAAAGTACATAGCAGGGGGCGGGAAGCGCCTCTTTCTTCGGCAGCGGTCAACTACAAGGTAATGGCCGATTAATAACTTCTTTCTTTGCTAGCTCAGCAGTTTAACTCTCGGGGCGGGTCCGAAGTTTTTCCATAATGTAACCTTCCTTAAAATGTAAAGAAACTTAGTATCTATTCTTTTTAAACTGCATATTGGGATAGAGAGTGCTTAACCCTCTCGAGCTCCCACTCATATTGCTTTGAGGTGAACTTATTTCTCACAACCGATTTTTCCTTAATGTAATGTAAATTGTTCTTTTCTAAAGTCACCTCTGTAGTATGGGATTAGCCCTTGCATCAGTGGCCTAGAGCCAAATTAGGTTTTGAAACAAATACATTAGGAGTGCAGATCGCCTCCTCTCAAATTGTTATTTTAGAGGTCATGTAATTAACCTTTTTCACTTAATAGACCTCAGTAGGTTGGGTGTTTTACCCCTGTGTCTATGTTCTGAGAGGACAACTTGAAGGTGGAGTTTGGTGTGGCCTTTGAGAGGCTTAAAGTTTGAGAGCGAGTAGCTCTTTCTTGAAAATTGAGTGTTGTATGGCTCGAGGAGGCTTTTCTGTGTAATTTGGAGCAAGTGCTCCTGATCATGAATGGGGTTTTCCACCCCTCTGGTAAAACTTATTTTGGAGTAAAGTTGGGCTAATTGCCCTAGAAGTGTGAATTCGGGGCTCGAAGCCCAAATACTGTAAATACTGTAATTGCACCTTTTGTTGCTTTGCTACTCTGTACCTGCCGTACTTGTTATTTCTTAATTTTGAAAAGAAAATATAACCTTGTAAAATTTTACATTAACTTTGATTCCGTAGTTTGAGACCCGTTCAAGCCCGCACCTTCTTCACACGGTAATAATAATAATAATAATAATAATAATAATAATAATAATAATAATAATAATAATAATAATAATAATAATTGTACCTATACGCCGTACATTTGAATTTTCCGCCTTAAAGTACACCTCTACAGCTGAAACTCTGAACTTTAAAACTGAATTAATTCAACCGTTTATCAGAAGATGTCACTGTGTTAATTTCGAATTGTTTTGTTTACTAATTATCAAGAAATGCGGACATTCTCTCACAGATGTCTCTACCAAAAACTATGATCATGCACCCTGGTGCGAAGTGATGGAACTTTTCTTGAAGATATTTTATACTCATAAGTTTTCCTCTAACTAAATTTCGTTCTTTCATTTGTGGGTTGACAATATAAATATTTTCTTTCCGCCAGTTTTGAAGTTAGCCAATCAATAATTTCTGTCATTAATTTTCAGCCAATTGTGTCTTTCTTCCCCAATTTTTTATATTAAATTTTAGTTAGCCAATAAACGCCTGTGGGTGTGTCTTAATTATTCATGAAAGGTCTCGAATCTTCCCCGAGAGTATAAAAACTGCTGATTTCCCTGGCTCTCGGCCACTTCAACAACATCTAGCTTAGTGTATGGAAGTATAGCAGGGGGCGGGTAGCACCTCTTCCTTCGGGCAGCAGCTCTTCAACAAAGGTAATAGCCTTTTAACATCTTTATTTCTTGCTAGCTCAGCAGTTTAGTTCCTCGGGGAAGGTCCGAAACCTTTTCAATGTAACCTACCTCTCTAAAAATGTAACGTAGTGCCGGCTTATGTAAAAATTCCCTATTACTTTAACTGTAAATCGGGGATAGAGAGTGCTTTACACTCTCGAGCTCTCCTTCATTTTGAGTTGAGGTGACTACGTTTTCATAACCGATTTTCTACTCTTAATATATTAACATTTTCTTATACGAGTCACCTCCCTAGCTTGGGAATAGCCCTTGTGTCATCGGCCTAGTGCCTCTTAGGTTTTAACAAGTATTCATATAGGAGCGCAAGTACACGCCTCCATTCTTTTTGCGTTTAGGGCCATTTAAGTTAACTTGTTAATTTTCTATTTAGGCCCAGTAGGGTGGGTACTAAATACCCCTGTTTCATTAAAAGTTGTGCCTTGATGGCAATCATGTGTAAAAGTCTGGTGTTGCCTTTAATAGGCTTGAAAGATTGAGAGCGGGTCAGCTCTTTCTGGTATTTTTGAAAGGTGCCTCTAGGAGGCTTGACATTACTAGGCGGGAACAAGTGCTCCATGTAATTAGGGGTTTTCTGCCCTTTGGTAATTTGTGGTTGTGAGCTGAGAGCTTAGGAATTGTAAAAGTTGGGGCTCGAAGCCCAGATCGTTAAAATATCTCTATATCTTGAATTTCCTGGTCTTGTACCTGATTTGTTAACTTGTTGTTATTTGTTGTATGTTCAAAGTCTATATCAAATTTGTTAAGTTTGGCTGTTTTAAAAATATAACCTTTATTGAAATTTTAATTCATCTTTCGGACTTGTAGTTAGATCCATTCCAGCCCGCACCTTCTTTCACCTCTGCCTTCCACGGATAACTCCGTAACAATAATAATAATAATAATAATAATAATAATAATAATAATAATAATAATAATAATAATAATAATAATAATAATAATAATAATAATAATAATAATCTTTATTGCAGACAATGAACGTTAGGGTATAATGAAAACTTGTAATTAATACTATTCATTAACGCTATTCACTGCACAGTTTACTAATAGAAATAGTCCTCTTTGCATACGCTAGGAGTGTTATCTATCACATGGTTACCCATTCACACTGACATTTACAGTCTGACGTCGGTTCATGAAATTTCTTATTTGTGCGTACCCTGTGGTGAAATCCATGTACTGCGAGGCGTGCAACAGTGTGTCTTAGCTCGTGATTTACGCTTTTCCAGTCCACATAGCGTCTATCGTGTAGAAATTTAAATATATTGCGCTCTTCTTTCCCCGTAGCTCCTGCAGCAATGCGCTGTTTTTTGTAGACGGCAGCAACATATGGTATCTCACATACGAATCTTGACGGGGAATAGTTCGATATACATAAATAGATGCACTTTACTTGTTGTAGCTTCTGCAGATCACTCTTAGGTAAATACTCTCATATCAGCCCTATACCATACGTCACTATTTGAACAACCTTGAATCTGAACAGTTTACTTCCTGTCCTTAAGGATTCAGATATATAATAATTTCGTGTGGCTATTTCTAGCCGGGTGCAGCCCTTGTAAGACAGACCCTCCGATGAGGGTGGGCGGCATCTGCCATGTGTAGGTAACTGCGTGTTATTGTGGTGGAGGATAGTGTTATGTGTGGTGTGTGAGTTGCAGGAATGTTAGGGACAGCACAAACACCCAGCCCCCGAGCCACTGGAATTAACCAATGAAGGTTAAAATCCCCGACCCGGCCGGGAATCGAACCCGGGACCATCTGAACCGAAGGCCAGTACGCTGACCATTCAGCCAACGAGTCGGACAAGGATTCAGATGGGGAATGTCATTTATCGCCCGTATTCCTGCTGTGTTTCTTTCTCGTGTGCGTACTGCGAAGCAGTCTCTCCTGGTTTGAAAAATGATTCCGAGATATTTAAATGAGTTAACCAATTATATTTTTCTTTCATTCATATATACACCCTCGTCCTTAGATGGCCTTCCTCCTCTGCTGAACACTGAAGCTACAGTTTTCTTATCATTAATCATTAGGTCATTTTTCTTTGACCGTTCGTGAGTTTATAGGAGGCTTCCTAAAGCCTTTCTTGATTAGGTTATCATTGTCATATCATCTGAATATATATATACCCGTTCTGTTCGAGTCTCTGTGACAACATCATGTGTTGCAATATTTAATAATAATAATGGGCTTAATGGGTGCCCTTGAAGTACACCCACTGTTTGCAGCAACAGTCTGAAAATCGTAATGTTGTCATCTATAGTTAAATAGTTCCTCGATAAAGATATTTCCCAGTTTGTATCCCTGTGTCTTGTAGTTTGGATAGTAGTGTGCTCCTATTTATGGAGTCAAAAGCTTTGGATAGATCTATAAATAAAGCCAACAACTTCCCTCGGGAATGTGTAAGCGATTCTCTTATTTGGTCCTGGAGGGATCTTGCTGGTTGACCTGTAGATCTGCTTGAGCGAAAGCCAAGTTTCTCTTCATGAATATTTGAATCTGCAACTGAATCTGTTCATTTTATCAAGAGTTTTTATCAGAATCTGGAAGAATACACATTCTAAAACTGTACCTCGACACTGATTACTGGAGTCTCACCGGGCGAGTTGCAGGTGCGGTTAGAGGCGCGCAGCTGTAACCTTGCATCCGGGAGATACTGGATTCGAAACTCACTGTCGCGATGGTTTTCCATGGTTTCCCATTTTCACACCAGGCAAATGCTGGGGCTGTACTTTAATTAAGGCCACGGCCGCTTCCTCTCCATTCCTACGCCTTTCCTATGTCATCGTCGGCGTGAGACCTATATGTGTCGGTGTGACGTAAAACAAATTGTAATATATATATATATACTGGAGTCTCCATTCCCTGTATACAACAATGTGATGTATTCCTCCATCTTTCTGGTATGGTGCCTAGAGACATTGATTCAGCAGGCTGGTTATCACATCTTTCAGAATGTACCTATAAAAAGAGACGGTAAACAAAGATATGACGATTGATTTTAACGGAAAAACATTCATTAAAAATGGTTTCTCTGCAAGAGGCAGCCTCCTCTTTTATCTGTCAATTTATACATTAAACACTCCCCCCCCCCCATGGCAATACAGCCCTTGAAGGGCCTTGGCCTACAAAGCGACCGCTGCTCAGCCCGAAGGCCTGCAGATTACGATTTGTTGCGTTGTCAGCACGACGAATCCTCTCGGTCGTTATTCTTGGCTTTCTAGACCGAGGCCGTCATCTCAAAGTCAGCTAGCTCCTCAATATTTTTTTTGCTATTAGCTTTACGTCGCAGATAGGTCTTATTGCGACGATGAGATAGGAAAGGCCTAGGAATTGGAAGGAAGCGGCCGTGGCCTTAATTAAGGTACAGCCCCTGCATTTGCCTGGTGTGAAAATGGGAAACCACGGAAAACCATTTTCAGGCCTCAATTCTAATCACACAGGCTGAGTAGACCTCGAACCAGCCCTCAGATCCAGGTAAAAATCCCTGACCTGGCCGGGAATTGAACCCAGGGCCTCCGGGTAAGAGGCAGCCACGCTACCCCTACACCACGGGGCCGATTCATTAAACATAATCGTAAGTTAAATACTCTTGGCGATATACGCGTTCTAGCCAAACACTAAACGCGTTTTAAAGTTCTACTTTCCATGTACCCGTTGTCGAGGAATGTGAATTTACGTTAAAATATTTATTGGACATAAAATCATGCGCCCTGGACCAATAGCAGGTCTATTTCACATAATACGTATCTTGCAATATTTAGGGCCATAAATTTGTGTGCTAAATCAGCGACCATTTTGTTGAACGTAGAACTTGATAGGTGGAGCTATCTTGTGACATGGCATGGAAATGTTGCGTGCTGCATCAGCTGCCATATTGTTGGACATATATTATGATACTAGCTATTTCTTGGGCCGACGACCTAGATGTTAGGCCCTTTTAACAAGTATCATCATCACCACACATACGTCTTTCGATTTATCGGAACTCTCTATCTCTCACTGCGTGTCTTAAGAGACTACTAAGAGAGAAACAACCAAAGAATCTGTACTCATTCTCTTGTCTTCTTAGCTTAGAAACATATCCATGATTCTATACTTTTTCGTGTACCGGTAGTGAAGAAAATTACATTTTACGGGGACAAGGTAAAATAATGTTAAACTATTGTATAGCATTATGAATCCCAACAGAAGATTTACGTTGTGAAGTTCGTGCATGTGTCAAGGATGGGGAGCTGGATGATACCAAGTGAGAGTCTGAAATTTGAAAAGTTCTGCCATCCGGCAATAAATTAGGCGTTATTCCTTTGTAAGCAAGGAATACGGGGTCAGCACAATCAAGATAAATAAGAACGGGTAATGAGCTAACGAGTTCTGTCTTTTCTTCTTCCTACACACAGGTATCACATGATGACGAAAGTGGTGGTGATGATTATTGTTTTAAGAGGAAGTTCAACTAGGCAACTATCCTCTATTAACACTAATCAGAGGGGGAAAAATGGGAGGGATCCGACATTTCAAACAATGAAGGTATCGGCCAAAGAAAGACAAGGGTCACGCTGGGCCTGAAAATAGGACTCCCTAAACCTCGAATGCTCTAATATTGTTGGGGTCGGAAAAGAACACGAGTTGACCAAGGGAGGTAGAATAGGATAGATGAAAGTGGGGATCCTGGCGCAAGTATTTGGAAGCAATACCAGGACTCAGCTATATGTCCTATTGTCACTAACACACGCTCCCGAAGTTCGGAGCCCCTGGGGCCCCTATTAGTCGCCTCCTACGACAGGCAGGGGATACCGTTTGTGTTATTCTTGGTCCTTGTTTTTTTTGGCCGATTCCTTCGTTTTCCGAAGTGTCTTATTCCTTCCACTTTTCTTTCTGATTAGTGCTATAAAGAGGATGGTTTCCTATTTGTACATCCTCTTAAAACGATAATCACTACTACCACCACCACCACCACCACCACCACCACCTGCTAAAAGTTGATGCCTAGCAAGGTGTAGCCATCGAGTCTATACCATGTAGGAAATGGAGTTCTGCCTTCTCAATTTGTATGCGAAAAAGTTCAATAAAAATCTGAGGTTATGCGTTCTCAGTTAATGACATTTAACTTCGGATTCAGACATTTCAATTTAGAACTCGAATTCTTATCGAGATTGAACTTGTTTCTCGAACCACCCATTCGCAGTCGATTTATTGAACCCCTAGAAAAATAGGAAAGCTATAAACCAGCAATACGTTCTCCTTTTAACTTCAGTTGTGGAATTGCAACTTCTTCTCAGTACAGTTACTTTCTTTGGTGTTCTGGAGTGACATGATTCGTGGCAAGAAGCTTCTTTTATTATGAGTTTGATAAGAGTGGAATCTAACCGAAATATTACAAGGATTAAAGGTTCTGACTGTTCATTGCATGGGGAAATTTTCCTGAGCTGTGAAACAATGGAACGTACTTACTTGATGGACTTGCTAAATTACATAAATTATCTTGAAATGTTATTTGAAGTTACCCTGTCAAAGTTTAAATTCAACTTACCAATCAGTTTGTCTGTTAACATGTCATTGCTTCCTCACCATTCAAGACTTATATCAGAAAAATTCTCATTGCCAATTTTACGTTGTAGAATGACTCAATGGATAGTAGTTTGACTTTCTCGTACATGTGATTTAACATCCGTATTTTATTTGATCGAAATAAAAATTAAATACGTTAATTGTAGTAATCTATGCAGATGACATATCTTTTGCCAGCTCACAAGCAAATCTGAAGAGAAACCTGGAAGTATTTAACTAAGAAACAGTGATGGAAAAAATGGTTATAAATCAGTAAAATCTAAAATAATAGAAGTAGTAGGAATATAATAGTAGCAGGGAGATCTAAGAAACATTCATAGGAAAGGAATCAGATATTTCAAGAACATGGAAAGTATAATTAATATTGAAAGGTGTATTGCAGCCAATGGGCAATTAAGTACATAAAAAGATGAAATTCTAATGTAGCTACTATTTTTTGCTGCATTCATTCATTGTTTTAGTTATTTTCTTGCATATTTTGATGTGGTATCTTTCGCATCTTTCACCGTATAGGGTGGCCCCAGGGGCTCTGAACTTTGGAGCGTGGGTTGGCGACCACGGGGCACTCAGCTGAGTCCTGGCATTGCTTCAACTTACTTGTGCCAGGCTCCTCACTTTCATCTATCCTATCCGATCTCCCTTGGTCAACTCTTGTTCTTTTCCGACCCCGACGCTATTAGGTTTGCGAGGGCTAGGGAGTCTTTCATTTTCACACCCTTCGTGGCCCTTGTCTTCCTTCGGCCGATATCTTCATTTTTCGAAGGGTCGGTCCCTTCCATTTTTTCTCTCTGATTAGTGTTACATAGAGGATGGTTGCCTAGTTGTACTTCCTCTTAAAACAATAATCACCACCACCACCATCTCACCGTATAGGGTACACACGCAATCGTCTTTCGCTGTATGATATCGTGCGGTCGCACATAATTTATGATGAAAACCGTGTATAGCCATCCTTGTTTGCACGTGTCTGAGATCCTGATTTGGACCCGTCCATCATGACGTCAGTTGAATAAAATTCAAGCCAGATTTCTTCATCACCGAGCTCGATAGCTGCAGTCGCTTAAGTGCGGCCAGTATCCAGTAATCGGGAGATAGTGGATTCGAGCCCCACTGTCGGCAGCCCTGAAGATGGTTTTCTGTGGTTTTCCACTTTCACACGAGGCAAATACCGGGGCTGTACCTTAATTAAGGCCACGGCCGCTTCCTTCCACTTCCTAGGCCTTTCCTATCCCATCGTCGCCATAAGACATATCTGTGTCGGTGCGACGTAAAGCAAATAGAAAAAAAAAAGATTTCTTCATTTGTCATATTGCTTTCTTTAAGAATATGTGTACTTTGTCTACAGTTAACGAGAATAGAAGGACTGAAGAAGTTAAAACAAGGCTGTCAAACACAAGCCAATACTGTTATGATATTAACAGAGGATTCTCACGAAAGGAGGTAAGACAGAAGAAAAAGATGACAGTATACAATTCGACCATTATCCCTACACATCTTTATAATAAGTGAGGTATTAGGTATCGATATTTATGGAGTCATTCATTTTCACGCCCTTCGTGGATCTTGTCTTCCTTCGGCCGATACCTTCATTTATCGAAGTGTAGAATCCCTTCCATGTTTCCCTCTGATTAGTGTTATATAGAGGATGGTTGCCTATTGTATTTCCTCTTAAAACAATAATCACCACCACCATTATGTTTCGAAGAGAGCATTTTTTGCCTAATTGCATACCGGTATTCCATTTAGAACGAACACCACTGACACGATGGTAGATATAACTACATATGTTTTATCATTTAGTGCAGTATATCGACCATCCATCTCTTTGCAGCAAGGTTCCTATAACATGCATCTTGCCTAGGAGTAGATGAACTGTGCTCAATCACACTCCTGAGGTATTCTTATTTCTCAGTGGATACGGTAATTCCTAACTTGTTTGTCTTCCCTGTAGTTCTCGCGATGCTGTATGGACAAAAAATGGAAACCACTTCTTTCTCATATTTCTTCTCCACACAGGAGGGGCTGGTAGAATATTTCTATGGAATACCCTGCCTAACGTAAGAGGCGACTAAAACAGGCACCAGAGGATATCAAGATTAGGAGCGTGGGTTTGTACCCAGGCTCCCATAGCACAGTCTGATACTTCTTCCACTTATAGTATCAGACTCCTAGCTCTCAGCTATTCTGTCCGACCTCACTTAGCCAAGTCTTGTTGTTATCCGACCCCAACGGTATTAGATTTGCGAAGACTAGGGAATCGTTCACTTTTAATTTCATGCACTTCGTGTCCCTTCCCTTTTTCTTACCGATACCTTCATTCTTCGAAATGTCGGACTTCTTCTATTTTTTCTCTCTGATTAATGTTATTTAGAGGATGGTTGCCCTGTTGTACTTCCTCTTAAAACAACCACAAGAACCACCACCATCAACACAGCCACCACCACAAAAGTAGCTGAGTCCTGGCATTGCTTCCACTTACTTGTTCCAGACTCCTCACTTTCAACTATTCTATCCGACCTCTCTTGATCAACTTTTGTTCTTTTCCGACCCCGACGGTATTCCTATGGAGGCCTAGGGAGTCTTCCATTTTCACGCCCATCGTGGTCCTTGTCTTCCTTTGGCCGATACCTTCATTTATCGAAGTGTCGGAGTCCTTCCATTTTTGCTCTCTGATTAATGTTACATAGAGGATGGTTGCCCAGTTGTACTTCCTCTTAAAACAATAATCACCACCACCACCGCCTCACTTTCATCTATCTTATCTGAACTTCCTTGGTCAACTCTCGTTATTTTCTGACCACGGCGGTATACGAACACTCGAGGTCTACGCAGTCCACCCTATGGATGGGGGCGGTAGAATAACACCTACGGTATCCCCTGCCTGTCATAAAAGGCGACTAAAAGGGGCTCTAGGGGCTCTGAACGTTGGAGAGTAGGTTGGCGACCACGGGGCCCTTAGCTGAGTTGTAACATTGCTTTCACTTAATTGTGCCAGGCTCCTCACTTTCATCTGTCTTATCCGATCTCTCTTAGTCAACTATTGTTCTTTTCCGACCCCGACGCTATTAGGTTTGCGAGGGCTAGAGAGTCTTTCATTTTCACGCTCTTCCTTTGTCCGATATGTTCATTTTTCGGAGTGTCGGATCCCTTCCATTTTTCCCTCTGATTAGTGTTAATAGAGGGTGGTTGCCAAGTTCTACTCAAAATAGTTATCACCACCACCTTTACCGACCCGAATGCATTAGGTTTCGATTCCTAGGGAGTCGTTCTTTTTCACGCCCTTCGTGGCCCATCCCTTGTCGGACCCTTACTTTTTTGAAGTGTTGGAGTCCCGTTCCTCCTCCCGTAAATGGGGGCAGTAGAATAACGTCCACGCTATCCTCTGCGCGTCGTAAGAGGCGACTTGAAGAGGCCCCAGGGTCTTTTAACATGGTAGCTTCGGTTGGCGACCACGGGGACTGAGATTAGTCCTAACATTACTTCCACGTACTTGTGTCAGGCTCCTCACTTTCATCTATCACATGGACTCTCAAACGGCCAAAATCTCACGCGTGCACACTGAGGCGCAGGGGTCCTGTGAGCAGTGCATCTGTCCCACTGAGCTCGGCTCAGACCAGTGCGTCGTCTCGGGGCGACTCGGCTAAGCTCGGCTCAACTCGGCTCGAATTTGGAGCGCTACCGAGCAAGTGAGGAACAGGGAGACAGGCGGAGCGAGCGAGACAGGCGTAGGGAAAGAGAGAGACAGCGCTATTGCTCCAAATCGGGCACTGGGGGTCTGCATTCTGGTCAGCCTAGCGAAGTCGTCTTTTGCACCTTGCAACGCGCAATGCACTGGTACATACACCCTGGTGAACTCTTGTTTTTTCCGACCTCGACGGTATTAGAGCACTCGAGGTCCAGGGAGTCTTTCATTTTCACTCCCTTCGTGGCCCTTCTCTTTCTATGGCCGATACCTTCATTTTTCGAAAGTGTGGCATCCCTTTCATTCTCTCTTTCTGGTTAATATAGAGGACGATTGCCTAGTTGTACTTCTTCCTCTTAAGACGGTAATCAAAACCACCGTCTTTCAATAAAAATTACCACCAATCAGTCGTTTCATGTATAATTCAATTAGACTCCAAAAAGAACATACATTATTGAACTTGCATTTATACATACAAATTTAAAATACTCGGGAAATAAATTTTCAGTTATTGCATAAATACATTGTCACTGGAGAGAAAGTAGTCATTTTATTTCCAAATTTACGGTATATTCTGGGAGTATTTGTACAATGCTTCAGTCTTAGTTTTGTGAGGTTATTACGCTTAAGTAAACATATTTTATAATAAGTACACTTAAATATATTAACTGAGGACTGAAGATGGAAAAGGGCGAAAGTGCCAGAAACATGTTTTCGAGTAAACGGCAATAACAGCGACCTGAGCACAATGACACTTTCACCCTAGTCTACCAAAGGAGACCAGGAATTAATGCTTACCTACGGCCTTTGAAGTGCATGTATACTACATCCAATACATGTTATATAATTACATGATAATATTTAGTTTCTATAAATTTCATTTCTTTAATTAAGTGGCTCAGAAATTAGAAAATACATGACTGATAGCACACTGACACAATGGACAGCACAGAATAATTGCAGCGCGAGACGCTGGCACATTCGCCCTTTCCTACCAAACACAGTTCGGCACATTGTACCGTGGCTCTACCTGTTGAACTGCCTACCATCTAGACCAGAGGTGCTCACCTGGGTGCCCGTTGAGGCCAGCCCACTGCGGCCGGGCTGGCGTGATGTAAAAGCGGGCAGCTAAGTAGCAAGTACACGTCACAATGAAGCGAGGGAGCGAACGCACTTTGCAGGGAAGGCAACAGTCACGTGCGATTGCCATTACGAAGATCTCCTCCACTACTCAGCGAAATGCTGAATGAGGTATTGAATTTAAGGAATAAAACACTATAATCGCAAGAAAACCGACCTTTTCAAGATATTCCGGTTTGATTTGTATCGCGCTCCAAATAAACAGTCAGTTTTATATTTCAAGATATTCCGGTTTGATTTATACCGCGCTCCAGATAAACAGTCAGTTTTATATTCTTATATTTATACATTCAAAGAAAACTAACACGTTATTACTTTTGTGTTACAATTTACAAAGACACACAGGGTTTAAGCATACAAGCTACGATTTACAATTCCTTAGGTGGGAATGACAGTAATTCCATTTCTTAAAATGTAATATTCCTGCTATTCATTTAGCAAAAGGTACGTAGGTCGAGTCACAAGTCATGGCAACATTTTTTTTAAATCTCGCGAACAGGAGACGACACGGAAAATCTAAGATATGCATTTGGTAACAAACTGTATGTACTTGCGTATGATGCCACTAGATGGTGTATGTAAACAACAATGTGGGTCTAAGCATGCCCCCAAGATCAGTGTGTGAGTGAGAGCGTCACAAAATGGAAGTCAACAAGCAAGAGCAACGATCGTATATTAAAATAGCAGTTCACCGCGGCAGAAATGCCATGCAGAGCTGCGGGAAGCATTAGGTGTGCATGCCATGCCCTATAGAACAGTGGCGAGGTAGGTGGAGACTCTCACACGTGTCACACATTAGTGATACACATGCAGCGAATGGTATTCAGCGCCTGCCCCACCACTGGCAACGCACAGTGGAAACCTTGTGTGATAATTTCGAAGGTCTGTAATCAGTTGAGACCTGACCTTTGTACGTAGTCTTGTGTATTTGCTGTCTATACCATAATAAAACAATGTTTACCAATGGCTTGTGTTCTGTCACTTTCCTACGAAAATCTCTTGAAGTCAGAATTTGTCTTCAGGCACTGTGCGTAAGTACATGCCCTATATTTCCAAATGCATATCTCAGATTTTCCGTGTTGTCTCCTGTTCGCGAAAAAAAAAAAATCGTTGCCTCGACCGTCGTACAATATTTAAATAATTCAACAAGTTACCTGATTGATTTTGCACTATATTGTAGTGTTGTTTGAATTTTCCTGTTCACTGAATTTGAAATAGTATTTAAAACTTATCAGGCGTCCGACGATAAGAGCTAGCTTCTAAATTGCGAGAGAGTTTCATCACGAGTCCCCCTGTGGGTGGGGGTGATAGAATAACACCTACGGTATCCCCTGCCTGTCGTAAGAGGCGACTGTAAGGGGCCACAGAGGCTCTGAACTTTGGAGCGTGGGTTGGCGACCACGGGGCACTCTGCTGAGTCCTGACATTGCTTCCACTTACTTGTACCAGGCTCCTCACTTTCTTCTATCCTATCCGACCTCTCTTGGTCAACTCTTGTTCTTTTCCGACCCCGACGCTATTAGGTTTGCAAGGGCTAGGGAGTCTTTCATTTTCACGCCCTGCGTGGCCCTTGTCTTCCTTTGGCCGATATCTTCATTTCTCGAAGTGTCAGATCCCTTCCATTTTTCCGTATGATTAGCGTTATATAGAGGATGGTTGCCCAGTTGTACTTCCTCTTAAAACAATAATCACCACCAATCACCACCACTAGTTGTACTTCCTCTTAAATCAATAATCACCACCACCACCTTTCATCACGAGTGGGGACATAGATATTTTTATGCAAGATTAAAGTACCACAGTGTTACCAAATACAGTAGATGTACGGTATGCATTCAAATAAACAACGTAACTGATGTTACTCTCGGTAAACATGATTGGATTGTTGGTGAGTTTATCAGATAATTTAAACCACAAGCCACAGCTTATCCACCTTAACTCTGTATTATGTTAGAAATGCTTCTAAAGCACCTCTTAAATTCTAACAGAGAAAATTGTAATTCGTTACGTACATTACAAAAATATTTAAGGTTGTTGGCCTAACTCTTTATTGCGTCCGGTCAAAATACATAAACTGCAATGAATATAAATAACTTATTTCATACAAAGTAAATTGAAAATAATTTATTTTCTGCCTATTTCTTTCATTATTTTCCGCCTCCCACTCGGGTATCGCCCAAGTCTTCGAGAGTGACTGGGAGAATTTCACCCAACCTTCACGGCTTGTGACGTAACCACAACGTCACTGTGGCTGGATAGCACACGCTTATCACCTGCCTGCCTGCCACCCCGTGTGGGTGGGGTCGGTAGAATAACACCCACGGTATCCCCTGCCTGTCGTAAGAGGCGACTAAAAGGGGCCCCAGGGGTTCTGAACTTTGGAGCGTGGGTTGGCGACCACGGGGTCCTCAGCTGAGTCCTAGCATTGCTTCCACTTACTTGTGCCTGGCTCCACACTTCCATCTACCCTATCTGACCTCACTTGGTCACCTCTTGTTCTTTTCCGACCCCGACGCTATTAAGTTTCCGAGGACTAGGGAGTCTTTCATTTTCACGCCCTTCGTGGCCCTTGTCTTTCTTGGGCCGATACCTTCATTTTTCAAAATGTCGGACCCCTTCCATGTTTTTCTCTGATTAGTGTTTTATAGAGGATGGTTACCCAGTTGTACTTCCTCTTAAAACAATAATCACCACCACTTCGGAGCGGGGGTTGGCGACCACAGGGCCCTGTGCTGAGTCCTGGCATTTCTCCCACCTACTTATGCCAGGCTCCTCACTTTCATCTTTCCTTTCATACCTTCCTTGGTTAACTCTTGTTTTTTCCGACCCCGACGCTATTAGGTTTCCGAGGGCTAGGGAGTCTTAATTTTCACGTCCTTCGTTTTGGCCGATACCTTCATTTTTCGAAATGTCAGATCCCTTCCATTTTTCTTTCTGATTAATATTATATAGAGGATGTTTGCCTAATTTTACTTCCTCTTAAAACAGTAATCACCACCACCACCACCTGCCTACCTGCCCGCTTACTGTGCTGGCCACTCGCGGGACGAAATACCCAGCGTGTGCACTTCTGGTCTAAATTAATGACCTCAGCCACATGCACAAGTTACCACCATATGCGGCATGGCTAATACATTCCCTTATTACAAAAACAAACGTTTTTCATAGTTTGGCACTTTCACCGTGTCCCGTATTTGGTCCTCAATTTTATAATGACTAAATAGGTATCTGAATTTATTTGACTGTACTAACTTGTAATGTTTTTCGTTTTCCTAAAATCCAAGGTCCTTCGTTGAGGTCGTCAGATATCTCGTCTATTGATCGTGATTTAGTTTCAGGTACAAAGAATATGACAAAAAGAACTCCTAAAAATGTGCAGGCGGAGAAGAGCCAGTAACATCCATGAACACCTAGCGCGCCAGCCATGGGGTTGAAAATTAGAACTACCAAGAAGGCTACACCCCACAACGAGGTTAAAGCTAGAGAGGCAGCAAAGCTTCTGACTTGCATCGGTAGCAATTCTGTCAGCAACACGAAAGGAAGCGGACCTAAACCAATGGAAAAGAACATTATATAAAAGGATAGACATTTAAGTGGTATCCAGGACCATGAAGTAACGTCGACGCCAATATCCTTAAGATAGAAATAAGTACCCAGAATTCCTAATTCGAATACTATAAAGCTTTTAGATACTAAAAGAAGCTTCTTTCTTCCAAATCGCTCTACAAGGAAAAGGGACAAAAATGTGCCGAATAACTGTAAGATGCCCACGATAATTGATGCTAAGGTGGATGACAAACTACTTCCAGATTCATTAAAAATTTGCACAGTGAAACTTAGAATAGCAAATATTCCTGACAACTGTTGACATATGCATATTGTGATTGATAAAACCAAGCCACGAACAAGTCCTCTTGAAGAAAATATCTGTCTCAGTGAAATATCAACGCCACTTTTTTCTAAAGAGCTTTTTAAAGAAGAAATTTCTTCTGCTACATCAGAATTCTCTCCACCACGCAATTTTCTCAATGCTGCAATAGCTTCTGCTGTTTTGTTTTTCTTTAAAAGGAAGAAGGGTGTGTCCGGTAGAAAGACGTAGCAAAATATGAAAATTAGAGGTATAAGGAAGTAAATTTTAGTTTGT
Source organism: Anabrus simplex (assembly GCF_040414725.1). NCBI lineage: Eukaryota > Metazoa > Arthropoda > Insecta > Orthoptera > Tettigoniidae > Anabrus > Anabrus simplex. The sequence continues at coordinate 104,627,320 of NC_090273.1, read as the reverse complement.
GTGAAATATGACACGTAGCCTCCTACAATGTAGCCGAAGAGTATTCCTGCGTTGATGGAGAACACGAAAAGACATCCCAGAGTCCCTCGTATTTCGTCTTCAGCTATTTCACTGACATAGAGTGGTACGTAGACTATTGTGCCACCTGCTGCAATGCCTGCTAAGATTCTAGCCACATAAATAAGTACATGCATGTCGGTGATGCACAGTATGAGCCAACTGCCGAGATGTAGAGAGGCTACTACGTAGCCAAGAATCTTGCGGCTGACTCTCGAACTCAGTGCACTGAAGATAGGGGTTGTTAGGAAAGCCATGAGACATAAACTTGAAGAAAGCCACGATGTATCTGTCTCACTGAATGGTCCAGAATTCAGAGGAGTTTCAGGTGACTCCAATACTGGTAAAGCAGTCGAGCCCCAAGCCACAGATATTCCATAGGCTAACGCGTTGAGGTTCACTGAAACAAGAAAAGTAGATCAGAATGAAAAGAATCCTGAAATATATCTACTCATACAAAATAAGATTTTGCCTGTAAATCGCTCAAAATTAAAACAAATTCTGTGTCCACGGTAAGAAGGAAATGGAATTGTTAATTTTCCCCCATCTCTGTAAGTCTGTCTCTCCGCGCATCACGAGAAAATGGATGAACAGAATTTAATGATAATAGATATGTAAAGTCGGGGAATATTTAAGGCATTAGGCTTTAGGATATAAATAATTGTATTCACGCTGAGAGTAATGGAAGTTTTGGGGGAAAGCTTAGGGTTTAATTCTCAAATATCTAAGTTATTAGTGGCCCTATCGATAAATACTACATGACAAAAGTTATAGAGAGTATAATATCCGATAATTTATGGCTTATTCAGTTTTACTGCACCGGCTATGATAACAGAGATATTTATGAATTTCGACTTATATTGCTTAGTCCATATCGAAGTCGAGACCAGACCTTGAAGGGACTTGGCCTACCAAGCGACCACTGCTCAGCCTGAAGGCCTGCATATTACGAGGTATCGTGTGGTCAGCACGGCGAAATTCTCTCGGCCGGTATTCTTGGCCTTCTAGACCGGAAATTCTTGTCTTAACGGAGAAAAATTGCATCCAGCTCTTTATCAGGTGGTAGTGTCCCGAGAATGGATGTGATATTCTCATGCATTAGATTTACGCAGATGCGGTATATAAGGAAAGTATATGAACGGGTATCGTCCGTTGGCCAACCTCTTTGATAAAACTGAGGCCATCATTGCCGCAGGTATCACTCGACTCCGTGGCTACTGACACGAAGAAGAATTCGTCCAACAACTCTCTTTATTTCCTTTTTTTTAAAGCATTTATCGCTGCTGCACTCATTGACGAAAGGGGAAGATTGGACTGGGCGAATGTGTCGGCACAGGTAAACTCCCTCCTTTCCATAGCGCAAGTATCAATCTGAATGACCTTTTACCGTCTGAACGGCAGCAGCCAGTGGGCTCTCGTATAGAAGTAACTTCTACTGAAATCAGAGCCCGAAAGATGACATCATTTATAGTGGAGTGACGGATGGGTCTGCCTTTACTTTTCACACAGGAAAGACCATGGAGGCCACGTCGATCAACGTAGACACCACAAGCTGAGCATCGGTGAGGCTCGCAGAGGATTGCTCCCAGACGTAAAGCCACGGCGATACGAAAACTTACTTTGGAAAGATGGAGACCAAGAGAAGGCGAAGGAGCCATGCACCAGATTCAGGAGGAGAAGCAGGGAGGAGCCGGGCTTTGTCTTGAAGGCAAAACAGTCTAGACCATAAATAATTTAATTCACCTGGGCGAAATGGTAGTCTAGGAGGTCTAAAATTTAACACCCTGTGGGTGGGGGCGGTAGAATAACACACACGGTATCCTCTGCCTGTCGTAAGATACGACTAAAAGAGGCACCAGGAGCTCTGATCTTTGGAGTGTGGGTTGGCGATCACGGGGCACTTAGCTGAGTCCTGGCATTGCTTCCACTTACTTGTGCCTGGCTCCTCAGTTTCACCTATCCTTTCCGACCTCCCTTGGTCAACTCTTGTTCTTTTCAGACCCCGACGGTATTACGTATGGAGGGTTAGGGAGTCTTTCATTTTCACGCCCATTGTGGCCCTCGTCTTCCTTTGGCCGATATCACTTTTCGAAGTGTCGGACCCATTCAATTTTTTTCCCTCTGATTAGTGTTATATAGAGGATGGTTGCCTAGTGGTACTTCCTCTTAAAACAATAATCACCACCACCTGAATATTGGCGGGAGGTATCCGGGGAATTAACTAACTTTATTTTTTAGAATATCATTACTCTGGTCGTAAGAGGTGACTAAAAGGGGCCCAAGGGGCTCTGAACATTGGAGCGTGGGTTGGCATTGCTTCCACTTACTTGTGCCAGGCTCCTCACTTTCACCTATCCTATCCGACCTCTCTTGGTCACCTCTTGTTCTTTTCCGACCCCGACGCTATTAGGTTTGCGAGGGCTAGGGAGTCTGTCATTTTCATGCCCTTCGTGGCCCTTGTCTTCCTTTGGCCTATACCTTCATTTTTCGAAATGTTTGACCCCTTCCATCTTTCCTCTCTGATTAGTGTTATATAGAGGATGATTGCCTAGTTGCACTTCCCTTTAAAACAATAATCACCACCACCTGTCATTACTCTGGTTCCGATAACTGTTCCGATAAGTACTGGTACGTGACACACTGGTTCATCCATATTTTCCCTTTGCCCTTCCTCCTGTGGGTGGGTGTGGTAGAAAAACTCCCACGGTATCCCCTGCCTGTCGTAAGAGGTAACTAATAGGGGCCCCAGGGGCTCTGAACATTGGAGCGTGGGTTGGCGACCTCGGGGCCCTTAGCTGAGTCCTGGCATTGCTTCCACTTACTTGTGCAAGGCTCCTCACTTTCATCTATGCTACCCGACCTCTCTTGGTCAACTCTTGTTCTTTTCCGACCCCGACGGTATTACGTATGGAGGCCTAGGGAGTCTTTCATTCTCACGCCCTTCGTGGCCCTTGTCTTCCTTTGGCCGATATCTTCATTTTTCGAAGTGTCGGACCCCTTCAATTTTTTGTCTCTCTGATCAGTGTTCTATAGAGGATGGTTGCCCAGTTGTACTTCCTCTTAGAAAGCAATAATCACCACCACCACCACCACCACCACCCCGGGGGCTCTGAACTTTGGAGCGTGGGTTGGCGGCCACGGGACCCTTAATTGAGTCCTGGCATTGCCTCCACTTACTTGTGCCAGGCTCCTCACTTTCATCTGTCCTACCCGACCTCCCTTTGTCAACTCTTGTTCTTTTCCGACCCCGACACTATTAGGTTTGCGAGGGCTAGAGGTCTTTCATTTTCATGCCCTTCGTGGCCCTTTTCTTCCTTTGGCCGATATCTTCATTTTTCGAAGTGTCGGATCCCTTCCATTTTTTCCCTCTGGTTAGTGTTATGTAGAGGATGGTTGCCTAGTTGAACTTCCTCTTAAAACAATGATCACCATCACCAACAATGAATCTGTCGAGGACTTAGTGGCTCGAAAAGCTTGATTTGGATGAAGCTGCAAAGGTAGTGGTACTGTCACCTCCAAGGCCTATGAATGTGCCTGCTAATGATATTTGTTCTCAGTTACGTCGAGCTATCCTGGCGTCCTGAGAATCGGAGTGGCTAGCTATCCCCACTCCCAACAAGCTGAGAGCAATTATGAAGACAACCACAGTGTGACGGTCCTCTTTGCGGCCTTCACGGAGAGAGGCTATAGTATTTTGTATACTGAGGATAGGTCACCCCCTGTGGGTGGGGGCGGTAGAATAACAGCCACGGTGTCCCCTGTCTGTCGTAAGAGGCGACTGAATGGGGCCTCATGGGCTCTGAACTTTGGAGTGTGGGTTGGCGACCACGGGGCCCCTAGCTGAGTCCTGGCATTGCTTCCACTTACTTGTGCCAGGCTCCTCACTTTCATCTATCCTATCCGACCTCACTTGGTCAACTCTTGTTCTTTTCCGACCCCGACGCTATTAGGTTTGCGAGGGCTAGGGAGTCTTTCACCTTCACCCCCTTCGTGGCCCTTGTCTTCCTTTGGCCGATACCTTCATTTTTCGAAGTGTCGGATCCCTTCCATTTTTCCTTCTGATTAGTGTTACATAGAGGATGGTTGCCTTGTTGTACTTCCTCTTAAAACAATAATCACCACCATACCACCACCTGAGGACAGGTCATCAACGATTTACGCACTCCTATCTACTAAGGAGGGAAGACCCTCCGATGTGTTCTTGTGGTGCCGACTTCACCGTGGCCCACACCCTAACAGAGTGCACCGATCTCTCTGGCCTAAGACGTAGCCTCCGTCTGCAGGAGACAGTCAAATGCATACTAGCCATGACTTGATTAATGCTGAAGTCGTTGTCCGTTTTAAGTGTGACAGTGGATTCATTAAGGCTATGAAATTTCAAGTGTTCTGGCTTTTTTAATTTATAAAAAAATGCTATTTGTTCGGGCGTCGACCTCAAAAGTTATTTTACCCCTACTTGAACCATATGTGATATACCTGCGTGTATTTTGTAAGTGGCGGAAGTGTAAGATGTTGAATGAAGGCAGGTTAAGGACGACACAAACACTCAGTCCCCAGGCCAGGGATATTAATCATTTTACAATTAAAAACACCTGACCCGGCGGGAATCGAACCCAGGTCGCCCGGTGACAGGAAGACGCGTTGACCCCTACACCGTAGGGCGGGACAAGTGTTCTGTTACTCAGGGAACTTAATGTTCCCGTTTGATTCTTACTGACCTTTTCGTCTTAATATTATAGTCTTTCTTTTTATTTTGTATTTCATTTCGAAATTTCTTTGTTGAATAAATAACTTAATTTTATTTTAAATTTATTTTCCACTTAATTTGTTGAGAGAGGATGATTATTGCGTTGTACTTCCTCTTAGCGGTAGTTATGCGTAAAAGAAGGTGCGGGTGTGAATGGGTTTCAAGCTACGAAATTATAGTGCATGTAAAATTAATTTAAAATTTAACAAGGTTATATTTCCTTTTCAAAAACAAAGCAATAACAGACATGGCAGGTACAATGTAGCAAAACAAGGGGAGTTACAATATTTACAGGTTTTGGGCTTCACGCCCTGACTTCAGCGATCAGCTCAGTTTTACCACAAACACAAGTTTTAACAGAGGGGCAGAAAACCCCATTCATCCCTAGGAGCCCCTGGCTCCGAATTACACAGAAAAGCCTCCACGAGGCATATGACACTCCATTTCAAAAGAGCGATCCGCTCTCAAAATTTAAGCCTCTCAAAGGCCACACCAAACTCTACCTTCAAGCTGTCCTCTAAGGACGTATTCACAGGGGTAAAATACCCAACCTACTGAGGTCTATTGAATGAAAAAGAAAGTTGATTGCATGACCTCTAAAATAACAATTTGAGAGGAGGCTAACCGCACTCCTGATACACTTTGTTTAAGACCTACTTGGCACTAGGCCGTTAATACAAGGGCTAATCCCATACTACGGAGGTGACTTCAGAAAATAACAATTTACATTACATCACGGAAGAATTGGTTTGAGAAAATAAGTCCACCTCAAAACAATATGAGTGGGAACTCGAGAGGGTTAGCACTCTCTATCCCAATATGTGGTTTAGAAGATAGGATAGGTACCAGTAGTCTTTACATTTTAAAGGAAGGTTACATGGTGGAAGGCCTAGAACCCGCCCCGAAGATTAAACTGCTAAGCAAGCAAAGAAAGAAGTTATTACTTGGCCATTACCTTGTTGTAGACGCCGCCGAAGAAAGAGGCGCTTCCCGCCTCCTGCTATGTACTTAATACACTGAAAGATGGAACAGAAGTGGCCTGGAGACCCTAAAATCAGCAGTTTATATCCTCTCGCGGAAGATTCTAGGCGTTAGGGGAAATAAAACACCCTCCCACAAAAAATTTTATTGGCTAGGGAAAATAAACCCCTACATAGAGGAAAAAGAAACACATTATTGGTGGAAAATTAATTAACGAAATTCGGGATTGGCTAGATCCAAACTAAGGGGAAAAAGAGGGGTATACAGCCAACTTAAACAATAACAGAAAGAAATTTAGCAAGGAACAAACATTTGAAATAAAAATTTCTTCAACAAAATAGTTCTTTGATTTCGCACTAGGTTGCACTATTGTAATTCTTCAGTAGTGTCCTCTAGAAGAGAAAGTTCACACTTCTTACTTCAAGCGAGACAAAAACACATCAAAAGTGACACAGTTCAAAAACTCAAAATTTTCCACGTGGTGACATCTTCTGAAAAAGTAGAGAATTAATAGAATAGATAAAGTTCAACCTTCCTCCAGAAGAGGAGTTTCAACTGGCGCAACTTTTAATTAAACGGTGTAGAGGTGTACCGCCCGGTACAGACCTCCCCCCCCCAAAAGTTCCTCCAGGGGTGACACATGAAATCAGTTTGAAACAAAGTCCAAGTAATGATGTTGATACGAAGATAGATAGCAGAAGCATTTACAAGATTTCTTAATTCAGTTTCAAAATATTGTTGTTGCAGGTGAATGAAAGTCTTTATGTTTGTAGAATTTGAATTTCTGAAGATAAACTTTTAATACTTGAAAGTGATGAAAAATTTGGCAATGTCCACCAATTATTTTTGTTGAATTCCCAAGTGTAGTTATTGCTTATGGTGACTGTCCATGTAGTTGATGTAGATTGAGTCGGATGGCCAGACCGGCCGTTGCAGCTTGCGTCCAACGGAGGCCGCTCGGACCCCTCAAGTACCCTGAGATACCGCTCGCCCGCACTATGAGGGGAGCAGAGGAGTTGAAGTACGCCGCGCCCGCGGTGAACAGATACAGGCTGCGGGCATGTAGCAGGTCGTGCGCCGCACATCAGCCTTGGCCGGGAGGAGAGTTCCGGCTCGCCGTGCACATGTCGTCCTCGCTGGAGAGGAGGGGGCCCATCCCCCTCCCCAGTCGCTGCACGGCGCTGCGCGGCTGCGGGGGCGCTGAAACATTAAAGCTAGGCGGCAGAATTGTGTTGGACTATCATCTTCTTTGAGGGTACAGGCTTGTGGAGAGGTTGAGGGGCCAGCGGCGTGTAGATATCCATGGCATTTACTATTATGAAGCCACAGTGTAAGGTGGAGCAGGAGACGGGAGCGTGGTAATGGCCGTGGCAAGCACAGGATGGCAGTTTAACGGGTCGGGGCAGGTTTTACACAAGGCTTACATCTAAAACCAAAATATTACAGAAGGGGCAGAATGCCTTAAAAGTGAAACTCAAAAAAAATATAACCTTCATATCCTTTCAAAATAATATGAAGCAAGTTAACACAGAAATTACACCGGTTTCACCTGGGACAGGTGAACTCTAAATATCCTTTCGGTGGCTGGATTACTTAGCAATAAGGTAACCGGCGTAAGAAAATCGAGAATGATACAAGGCCCATGAAATCTGGGGGCAAGCTTGCCCGCGGGAACAAAATTTTTGACCATAACCTGGTCACCTACCTTCAAAGTGGTGGGTCTCCGTCCACGATCATACCTTTCCCTAACCTTTTCATGAGACACTTTAAGATTGGCTTTAGCCTTCTTCCAAAGATCTTTAATGTTGTCCGGATCTATTGTCTCGGGCAGAATGTCATTCAGAGACCAGAGGTTAGAGAGCGGCGTGTTGGGAACGAACTTAAACATCAAAGAAGCTGGAGTAAATTTGTGTGATTCATGAACCGCCGAATTCAAAGCAAAAGCTAACCAATGCAGGGACGTGTCCCACCTGGAATGATCTTCATGATGATAGGCAATAAGTGCGGACCTGAGATTACGGTTAACCCGTTCAGCCAGAGATGGTTGAGGGTAATAAGCGGAAGTAGTTACATGAGAGATGGACAAGTCAAAACAGAATTTACGAAATAAATTTGATGTGAACGCCTTAGCATTATCAGATACAATATATTGGCACGGACCAAAAGAAGCAAAAATAGAATTTAGGCAAGTAATGGTGGACTGAGCGGTAGCCAGCTTAGTCGGAAATAACCAAGAAAATCTAGTAAAGCCATCTACGCACACAAAGATGAACTTGTTAGCATTACCCTTTGACTGGGGGAAGGGTCCTACATAATCGATATACAGGCGTTCCATGGGGCGCGACGCTTGATGCGAAGACAAAAGGCCTACCTTGGTGGACATGGTGGGTTTACTAAGCAAACAAGATTTACAAGCTTTTACAAGTTCACGGATTTCACCGTCCATACCTTTCCAAATGAACATTTCACGAATTTTTTCACGGGTTTTAAAGATTCCAAGATGCCCTCCTAATGGGGTCTCATGATAATACTTGAAGATCATAGGCACAAGAACAGCTGGAACGACAACTTTCATCATCTTGTCATGCCTCGAAGGGCAACATAAAACACCATTCCTCAGAACATAAGGGACAACATGTTCCCCAGAAGAAAGGGTTTCCATTATCGGAGCCAGCGTCGGATCTTCACGTTGGTACTTCTCAATATCTCTAAAGAGCATGGGAGCATCTGTTAGGATGGCATTAACCTCAGATAGTATGGACTCGGAAGGTGATGAACTGTCGACAGGTTCATGGGTCTCGACGTCGTTAGAAAACATACGGCTGAGTCCATCAGCAACAACATTTTCAGTACCTCTGATATGTCGTACATCGAATTGGAAGGCAGAAATACGGATGGCCCAACGGGCTATACGACCAGTACGACGCGGCCTACCTAAGACCCAGCTTAAGGCTTGATTATCTGTCTCCAAGTCGAATTTGACGTGTTCCAGATAGAGACGGAACTTTTCTAAGGCGAATAAGACTGCCAAACCTTCAAGCTCATATATGGAGTACTTTGCTTCTTGAGCTGACAATGTCCTAGACGCATAGGCGATGGGGCGCCTCCCTAGTTCAGTCTCTTGAAGGAGGACTGCAGCTACCGCCGACGACGACGCGTCGGTTTGGACGATGAATTTCTTCGAGAAATCCGGCATAGCAAGTACAGGGGCATTACAGAGAGCTAATTTAAGGTCTTCGAAAGCGGCTTGTTGAGAAGGTCCCCACTCGAATTTGATGCCTTTCCTACGAAGAAGGTTTAAGGGCGCCGCTCTATTAGCGAAGTTAGGAATGAACTTCCTGAAGAAATTCACCATGCCAATGAACCTGGCGATACCTTTAATGTCCTTGGGAGGTTTAAAATCACGGATGGCCTGTGTTCTAGAATGATCGACTGCTACACCATCAGGTGACACAATATGATCTAGAAATGACATAGAGGGCTTAGCAAAGGCAACCTTGGACAACTTAACAGTTAACCCAGCCTTACGAAGGCGATTGAGAACTTCTCGCAGATGATCTAGATGTTCTTCATAGGTTTCGGAAAATACGACGACATCATCTAAGTAGTGATATAAGTACTCGAATTTGATGTCGGAGAAGACCCTATCTAGCAGCCTAGTGAGTACAGCTGCTCCCGTAGGGAGCCCGAAAGGCACGCGGTTGTATTCATATAAATTCCAGTCCGTGGCAAACGCTGTAAGATGTTTAGACTCTTCGGCTAGGGGAATTTGATTATAGGCCTGATTTAAGTCCAAGATGGTGAAGAACTTGGCCTTACGAAACCATGAAAAACAAGAATGAAGGTCGGGAAGGGGCACAGATTGCAACACCACCTTCCGATTGAGAGCCCTGTAATCAATGACAGGCCTGAAGCCTCCTTGGGGTTTCGGGACTAGAAAAATAGGCGAAGAATACGCTGACTTAGAGGGCCTAATAATACCATCCTTCAACATCTGATCGATGATTTCTTTCAGAGCCTTCATTTTAGGTGGAGATAGCCTATACGGTGGAAAACGGACAGGAATCGAATCCGTGACCTCAATTTTGTATTCAATAAGGTCAGTAACACCAAGAGTATCAGAGAACACCTCGGGAAACGACTGACACAGTTTCCGAATACTATCAGCCTGATCCTCAGGTAGATGTCTAAGGTCTAACAACATCTCATCCTGGGTAGGCGAAATAGATGAACATGATACAGAATTACACTTTAACAAGGGAATTCTACAATTGGACGCAAATTTGAATGTGCACGACCTACTCTGGAGATCGAGCACAAGACCAGTGTGAGAAATGAAGTCCGCTCCCAATATGATGGGGCAAGACAAGTGCTTAGCCACAAACAGTTTGATTTTCCATGTAAATTTAAAAATACGAATTTTGACCAGTACGGAACCTAGAATTTCTAATGGCGATGAATTAGCCGAAACATATTGAATAAGAGCTGAGACATGGTCAGGTAGTTTACAAACAGATTTCAATTTAGAATACCATTCAGCCGAAATAATCGAACAAACACTGCCTGAATCTAAGAGAGCTGTTATAGGCTCGTTATTTAACTCAATCTTAAGAAAAGGAACAGGTGCGGGGGTATCCGCCGCAATCCTAAGACATTCTTTAGGGCATTCAAAAGATGAATTTGAAGGCTGATTGTTCTCTGCATTTACAACCTGTTTACTAGGGGCTGAGTCTCGGGAAGATGGATTAGTCGACTCAGCCGATGCCACTAGTCACTTTTTATTATTGGCATAGGTGGAATTTGCACCAGAAGTTGAGCAGGAGGGGGTGCTATTTGAGTTTGGGCAATTTTTGGCGATATGTGAGAAGGCCCCACACTTAAAACAGCCTTGTGATGAACCAGCTCCATTATTTGCCCTACTAGACTTGATCAGAGGACACTTATTGCGAAGATGGTCAGGCGACCCGCAAGCATAACATTTACGGGGCGTGACTGGTCGGCGAGGTGGAGGCCGAGTGTTACTAAAGGAAGGCGGGGGTTCTTTCGCTACACGCAAAGAATCAGCGTATCTAACTCCTTCCGCTGAGACGGCCAACGCTTCAAGTTCAGAGAAAGTTTGCGGGCACGCCGCAAAACACAAGTATGATCTATAAGATGGTGAAATGCCTTCCACAATAGCTTGTACAATTTGATCCTCAGGGAAGTGAAGAGCAAACACCCTAGTATAAAACTTAATATCTTGGATGAAGTCAGCCAAGTTTTCGTCCAACCTCTGTACTCGATAATAGTATTTCTGAATAAGAGATGACCTCGCGCGGGCAGGAATAAAATTTGCAAGCAGATGTGCATGGAAATCTTCGATAGATGACTGTTCAGCTATGGCTCTTACTATTTTATCTGAGAGAACCCCAATAGCATAAGGATAGATAATTTGCAAAATTTGACATGGGGAAAGAGAAAACACAAGGGCATGATCCTGAAATTCCACTAGAAATCTTAAAAATGAAATTACGTCACTGGTGGTATTAACGGAAAACTTGGATATACCTCTGAGCAACATTGCCAATGGATGAGGCAAGCTGCTAAACCCGGGCGACATAGTAGGTAAAGGTTTCAATGGCAAGGAAGTTAATTCAGCACGTACATTGTTCAACGATGTGCGGCGTTCAGACTCGTTGTCCAATGGGGCAGAGATAGTTTGAGCAGCAACGGTTATCCTATTGCCTTCTCCCTTAGCAGGTTCTTCCTCACTACTTACATTCACAACGGTGGGCTGATCAGATTTGGGAGGAACTTCCCCAGTTAACAATTGAGTGACTTTACTAGACAATTCAGAGATAGTTTCAAGGAGCGTATTAGCTTGCTTCCTCTGAACGTCATTCACCTTCAGAGACAACAGATCATTAACTCTATTTGAAAAGTGATATAGCCTGCCTTGCACACGCTTAATTTGATTAGGAGACGGATCGTTTTCATCAAAAAAGCTGACTACAGATGCTAGCCCAGTAATATTCTCAACGATCGTGGAAAGAGAGTCATCAATTTCTTTCTCTCCCAAATTGGGGATGGAAATGGGCAAATCAAGGGACTCTCTAAGCTTGTTGGTGTCGATTGCAACCGTGCCTCCAGATTGCACATTTCTGATAGTTAACTCGTATATCAACTCCTCTTTGCGCAAGTAGTTAAGGAGGAGAACATCGCGAGGGCCGGGCATGATGACGGAACAATTTTGAAAAACTCAAAAAATTCCAGCAACTGAGAAAATTGTTAGAGTTCGAATCAAAGCAATGTTTAGCCGTCAAAAGGGGCTAAATTGAGACCCATTCAACCACGTTCTGCTACCACTTGTTACCGTGTTTTAGCGGTAGTTATGCGTAAAAGAAGGTGCGGGTGTGAATGGGTTTCAAGCTACGAAATTATAGTGCATGTAAAATTAATTTAAAATTTAACAAGGTTATATTTCCTTTTCAAAAACAAAGCAATAACAGACATGGCAGGTACAATGTAGCAAAACAAGGGGAGTTACAATATTTACAGGTTTTGGGCTTCACGCCCTGACTTCAGCGATCAGCTCAGTTTTACCACAAACACAAGTTTTAACAGAGGGGCAGAAAACCCCATTCATCCCTAGGAGCCCCTGGCTCCGAATTACACAGAAAAGCCTCCACGAGGCATATGACACTCCATTTCAAAAGAGCGATCCGCTCTCAAAATTTAAGCCTCTCAAAGGCCACACCAAACTCTACCTTCAAGCTGTCCTCTAAGGACGTATTCACAGGGGTAAAATACCCAACCTACTGAGGTCTATTGAATGAAAAAGAAAGTTGATTGCATGACCTCTAAAATAACAATTTGAGAGGAGGCTAACCGCACTCCTGATACACTTTGTTTAAGACCTACTTGGCACTAGGCCGTTAATACAAGGGCTAATCCCATACTACGGAGGTGACTTCAGAAAATAACAATTTACATTACATCACGGAAGAATTGGTTTGAGAAAATAAGTCCACCTCAAAACAATATGAGTGGGAACTCGAGAGGGTTAGCACTCTCTATCCCAATATGTGGTTTAGAAGATAGGATAGGTACCAGTAGTCTTTACATTTTAAAGGAAGGTTACATGGTGGAAGGCCTAGAACCCGCCCCGAAGATTAAACTGCTAAGCAAGCAAAGAAAGAAGTTATTACTTGGCCATTACCTTGTTGTAGACGCCGCCGAAGAAAGAGGCGCTTCCCGCCTCCTGCTATGTACTTAATACACTGAAAGATGGAACAGAAGTGGCCTGGAGACCCTAAAATCAGCAGTTTATATCCTCTCGCGGAAGATTCTAGGCGTTAGGGGAAATAAAACACCCTCCCACAAAAAATTTTATTGGCTAGGGAAAATAAACCCCTACATAGAGGAAAAAGAAACACATTATTGGTGGAAAATTAATTAACGAAATTCGGGATTGGCTAGATCCAAACTAAGGGGAAAAAGAGGGGTATACAGCCAACTTAAACAATAACAGAAAGAAATTTAGCAAGGAACAAACATTTGAAATAAAAATTTCTTCAACAAAATAGTTCTTTGATTTCGCACTAGGTTGCACTATTGTAATTCTTCAGTAGTGTCCTCTAGAAGAGAAAGTTCACACTTCTTACTTCAAGCGAGACAAAAACACATCAAAAGTGACACAGTTCAAAAACTCAAAATTTTCCACGTGGTGACATCTTCTGAAAAAGTAGAGAATTAATAGAATAGATAAAGTTCAACCTTCCTCCAGAAGAGGAGTTTCAACTGGCGCAACTTTTAATTAAACGGTGTAGAGGTGTACCGCCCGGTACAATCACCACCACCATCGAAAAGCTTTTCTGAATTTTCGTCTTACGATCTCTCACTTTCATTGCATACCGTAGTTGAGCATTATTTCATTATTTTATAATCAATGCGTACGCAAGAAGAAAATAAAACAAATAAATTATTGAACAACATTGAACCCGTGTTAAACAACTTAAATTATATGGTTAATTTTCAAGAGGGAATAAGAGGCTACGTTACCTATGATTGTTGCCGCATACTGGCATAGGTACCTCCTAATACGTGAAGGACGGCTGTGACATTCTGCATCCTCATTTTCCAGGATATCCATGAAATCTGGCACTTTTGATTCCCTGCAGATGAAATAAAACACGTAATGATTAGTATTTGTTCTGTAAATTTCAATTTACCTTAATATTTAGCCTAATACTTTTCTCACAAGCTAGAAATGTACAGTCAAGATAAATGTTTAACTTCCTTTAAATATTTCAGTATAATATTTAAAGGAAGTTATACATTATATACCCAATCAATCAATCAATCAATCAATCAATCAATCAATCAATCAATCAATCAATCAATCAATCAATCAATCAATCAATCAATCAATCAATCAATCAATCAATCAATCAATCAATCAATCAATCAATCAATCAATCAATCAATCAATCAATCAATCAATCAATCAATCAATCAATCAATCAATCAATCAATCAATCAATCAATCAATCAATCAATCAATCAATCAATCAATCAATCAATCAATCAATCAATCAATCAATCAATCACCACTGATCATCATTTAGGGTACGGCAGTCGTCCAGGTGGCGTATTCCCTATCTGTTGTTTTCCCAGCCTTTTCTTAAAGAATTGCAAAGAATTTGGAAATTTATTGAACATCTCCCTTGTAAATTATTCCAATCCCTAACTCCTCTTCCTATAAATGAATATTTGCCCCAATATCCTCTTGAATTCCATACTTCTTTCCTACTTTTAAAAACATCACTCAAACTTATTCGTCTACTTTATATCATTCCACACGAATTCTCCACTGACAGCTCGAAACATACCACATAGTCGAGCATCTCGTCTCCATACTCCCAAGTCTTCACAGCCCAAATCCCCCTGTGGGTGGGGGCGGTAGAATGACACCCACGGTATCCCCTGCCTGTCGTAAGAGGTGACTAAAAGGGGCCCCAGGGGGTCTCTACTTTCGAGCGTGGGTTGGCGACCACGGGGCCCTTAGCTGAGTTCTGACATTGCTTCCACTTTCTTGTGCCTGGCTCCCACTTTTATCTATCCTGTCTGACCTTCCTTGGTCAACTCTTGTTCTTTTCGACCCCGACGGTACTACGTATGGAGGGAGGCCTAGGGAATCTCATTTTCACGGCCTTCGTGGCCCTTGTCTTCCTTTGGCTGTCACCTTCATTTTTCGAAGTGTCGGACCCTTCCATTTCTTCACTCTGATTAATGTTATATAGAGGATGGTTGCCCAGTTGTACTTCCTCTTAAAACAATAATCACCACCACCACCACCACCACCACCACCACATCCATCTCACAGCCCAAAATTTGTACAATTTTCGTAACACTACACCTTTGTTGAAAAACACCCAGAACAAATCGTACTGCTTTCCTTTGAATTATTTCCACTTATTGTATCAAGTAATCCTGGTGAGGATCCCATACACTGGAACCATATCCCCCTGTGGGTGGGGGCAGTAGAATAACACCCAAGGTATCCCCTGCCTATCGTAAGAGGCGACTAAAAGGGGCCCCAGGGGCTCTGAACTTTGGAGCGTGGGTTGGCGACCACGGGGCCCTTAGCTGAGTCCTGGCATTGCTTCCACTTACTTGTGCCAGGCTCCTTACTTTCATCTATCCTATCCGACCTCCCTTGGTCAACTCTTGTTCTTTTCCGACCCCGACGCTATTAGGTTTGCGAGGGCTAGGGAGTCTTTTATTTTCATGCCCTTCGTGGCCCTTGTCTTCCTTATAACGTGCTCCGAATTTTTCTACTGTTTTATGGATTCTACGTTTACTACGCTGCATATGCCGCTACTAACCTGCCTGTGCTCTCTTCGCCCGTCCAGCTTCAACGGCTCGTGCTGCTTACCCTCCCTCTTTCCTTCCCCTACCGCTTCGCTGCGCATTGGGTACTGTATGCTCTCGTCCTTTCTGGACGCTTCTACTTGAATATAAATTGGCCTGCTCTGGGCTTGAGCAGCGAGTTGGGATGAACACGACGATTTGTGTGGAGGGAGGACTTGGTTTTATTTTGCTACCAGCTGGACTGTGTGCAATGTTTCTTTTAAAATGTGCTTTTGTATACCGTTGAAAAGCTACGACTGCTGGACGGGTGAGCGAAAACTTTAATTTATTTCATTTCCATGTTGTTCTTTGAACTTTCTTTTAATGCTGCACTTCCTTAATTTTCAAATTGCCGTTACTGGCTACCAATGACAGTTCATGTTGATAATAAGCTAACTGCAGCTATTGATAGCGGTACCTTACTTTGGAATTACATTACCATCTCACTCCGAAGTTGGACTTTGTGATACGTCAAGTGATTGCTGCGATATGAACCATTGAAATTCAACTGTTTTCCTGAGCAAACGCATGAATAGAATCAATTGAACTATCACCTAGCTTCTGTTTGCTATTTTGGAATTTCATCGATACTGACTGATCCTATTTTTCCAAATCCCTGTTGGCAGCCATTGGTACTGTTTTCTTTCACGTCCCTCCCCTTTCCCCACCTTCCTATTCCGCATCCCTTCCGCGTTTTTTTTCTTCTACATGTATTATTGTACAGTGGCCCATATGTCTTTCAAATTTTAATGTTTTTTCGTGTTCATACGTAAATTTCTGTTTTCCTTGTGTAGGACACTCCTCATGTAAAAGAGGTTGTATGGTCGTCCCATCTGTTTTTTCTCTTTTGGAAGTCAGAACTAACTGACCTTTGGATGATTGTTGTTTTCTTTGGCTTGTAAATGTTTCTTCTGGGTGTTTTTTGCTAATATATTGTTATTATAAAAAAACTATTTCTTCATTGCCCTTTTTTTGTTGTCGTACGCCTTTCCTTGCCCTCACAAATTTTGTACCTACCTCGGTTCCTCTGAATATATGGACTCAGTGAAAATGCTTCCATTTATGCGCTCTGCTGAAAACCTTTCACCTTGAAAATTGAAAACTACCTGAGAACTTGTGCACGGACGGACTTATATTTCTTTTTTTTTTTTTTTGGAGAGTTGTTACACCCCTTTTGCTACGCCATCACGTGCGTTGATTGGTACTGCGTCAGTTGGATTAGTATCCTAGTTTATGCCTTGTGTTTTTCTTGGTGCATTGTCTTACCATTCCCATTCTCGTGCATGGCGAGATCATATTCTGAGCGTACATACTTTACCTAAAATACGACACAGACCAACCCATACCAACCACCAACCGTCACACATACACACACTCAGATACACCACAAATGGTAGCAGACCTTTTTCTCTCATTACTCCATTTCTTTTAGTAAATTTTCCATTATGGCATGCTTCTCTGATAATTTCCCTTTGGGTGACGACAATTCTTCTCCCCCTCCTACTTATCATAATCTTTCTTTGCCTAACCCTCCCGTCAATGACTTGATTTCTTTTTCTATTTCTACTCCTCCGAGTTCCTTCTCTTATCCTTCGACTCCTTCATCCACTAACCCGTTTTCTGATCACAAGTCTTTCCCGTTTTTCACCATCACAACATGGCTCCGGATCTAGGCCCCCATTCTTCTCCATCCACTCCCCAACTTAGTGCTGTTGACAGTTCCTTGAATGTTCATATTATCAAACAATCTTTACTTCAGGTTCCGCAGTTAATAGCGACTGATCCTCGTAACCTTACTATGTGGCTTTTCTCTGTTCGTAAATTTCTCAATCTCAATTTAGCCTCTTTTCCTCAAATGCTTGGTTTGTTATCCGCTAAGACCACGGGTTTTTTTTCTAAATTTTGGTTGGATAACATGTCTCATTTTTCCACCTGGTATGAGTTACGTAATGCTATTCATAATTATTTTTTGCCTTATGAGATACGTTTTAAACTCAGTACCGAGTTCATTCGTCGTCACCAACTTCCGACTGAATCCGCACATGATTATTTAGATTCTATCACTACTTATAGTGATGTACTAAATATTGCCCACAATGTTGCTGAATTAATTTCGATTGTTCAGTTTTATGCTACTCCCTCCTTTCGACAACTTTTTAATGCACTGAACCCTCCAACTTCTATGCTTCAATTATATAATCTGGCTCAATCTCATGCTTTGTCTGCGTTAAGCGATACTTCTTATTATTCTTCCGTTCCACCACCGCCTATTCCGTCTTCCTTTTCCTCCACATCATCTTCTGCTCTGCGTCCTTCTAATGTTCGTTCCCCCATTGTCTGTTTTCGCTGTAAAGGACCGGGTCATATTTCTAAGTTTTGCACCACTCTGCCTGTGGGAAACGCCTTTCCCCCTCGCCGCTAGGCAGTCGGCGTATTCATGGGGAAAATCTGCCTTCCCACACTCTTCAGACACCTCGTCCTACCTCTGTGATTTCACCCATTCCCTTCACCTCTTCTTCCTTTTCGCCTTGTTCTACCTCTTTCCTACCTCCGACCTCTCATGTTCTCGTCACCGTTAATAACCTACCCTCTCTTGCTTTGTTAGATTCTGGTGCTGCTGTTTCTCTTATTAGTTTGTCATTTTTTCAATCTTTGCAATCTTTATGTCCCCAGCTCTCCTATTCTCCCTCTACTGTACGTTGTCTTTCTGCCTGCAATCAACCTTTAGAAATCGTTGGTGCTATTTCTTTGAATATTAAGATGCAAGATTTTTCTTGGCCTTTTACCTTTTTGGTTGTTCAGACCTTATCATCACCTATTATTTTAGGTTTTGATTTTTTTCCCATACTGGACTTATATTGGATTCGGTCAACTCTACGGTCTCCTTTCATTTTTCCTCTAAGTCTATTCCATTGGTTCATAGTTTTGACTTCCCTCTTTCTCATCCCTCTACATGTTTACCTATAAATTCTGTTCATTCTGACCGCGTTCAGTCCTTACTTGAAGAGTTTTCCGATGTCATTACCCCCACTTTGGGCACCGTAAAAAAAATTTCTGCTCACATTGATCTTACTGATCCTACCCCGGTTCGTTCTTCTCCTTATTTCTTGAGTCCCCCTCGCATGAAAATTTTGAATTCCTTAGTTGATCAAATGCTTCAAACTGAGACTATTATTCCATCATCTTCTAATTATGCCTCTCCCGCTTTCATCGTCGATAAACCCGATGGATCCTCTCGTTTTATAGTGGACTATAGAAAATTAAATTCTCGCATCCTCTATGATGCCTATCCTATGCCAAAATTGCAATCTGCTTTTCAACATTTTTCAAATGCTCAGTTTTTTACCATCTTTGATTTAAATTCGGCTTATAATCAAATTCCTTTAGATGACGTTAGTTCTCGCTATACGGCTTTTATTACCCCGAATGGACTATATCAATTCAAAAAAGTCCCTATCGGTTTGAATCTTGGCTCACAAATTATGCAGCGGTTTGTGGATTCCTTGTTTGCTGATATACAATATAAATACTTATTTCCTTTTATTGATGATATTCTTATTTATTCTTCAGATTTTGAAACCCATTTACTCCATGTTCGTGTAGTATTGACTCGCCTCCGCTCAGTCGGCTTAACTGTCAACCCTTCTAAGGTGCTTATCGCCCAGACATCTATTAAATTTTTGGGTCACATCTTAAGTTCACAGGGTGTGGCTGTCGACCCTGAAAGAGTTTCTGCCATTCACAAAATACCTCCTCCCTCTAATCTTAAGCAATTACGTTCTTTTCTTGGGATGATTGGTTTTTATGCCAAATATATTCCCAAATTTCTTTACTTTCCGAACCCCTCAATCTGCTTAAACGTAAAGGTATCAAATTTCATTGGTCTTCTCTTCAACAAACCGCCTTTGATACGTTAAAATCTAAGCTCTCTCAGGCCCCTCTTTTGCAAATCCCTGATTTTGATTTTAAATTTGAACTTTCCACTGACGCCTCCGATGTTGCCATAGGTGCTGTTCTCCAGCAGACGAAGAATCAAACTTTACCTGTTGCTTATTTCAGTCGTCTTCTTACCCCCGTTGAACGTAAATATTCTGTGTATGAAAGGGAGGCTTTAGCTCTCATTCTTTCCATTGAGCATTTTGCGGAGTACTTAGACCATCGCGAATTTTTAGTTAGTACTGATAACCAGGCCCTTTCTTGGTTATTACATAATGCCCCCAAAATTGGACGTACCGGTAGATGGTTGCTTCGCCTATCCCGTTTCAAATTTTCTCTTAAGTTCGTTTCCGGGTATCATAATTCTGTTGCTGACGCGCTATCTCGGCTTTTTGATGATACTTCATCTCATCTTTCTGAGCTTAATCAACTTCCTATCAACTCTGTTACTTCTATTTCTTCCCTTATCAATTTTCCC
Source organism: Anabrus simplex (assembly GCF_040414725.1). Taxonomy (NCBI): domain Eukaryota; kingdom Metazoa; phylum Arthropoda; class Insecta; order Orthoptera; family Tettigoniidae; genus Anabrus; species Anabrus simplex. Next base: position 104,607,230 of record NC_090273.1, on the reverse strand, counting down.
CTTTCCTTTCAATCATGTCTTGATCATCAAAAACTTGATCCTTATTGTCAACAACTTTGTCAAGATCTTTCTTCTCCCGATTATTCTGGCCCCTTTCGTCTCCACAATCACCTTTTAATTTTCAAACCTACTCCGCGCGCCACTCCTCGTCTCGTTCTCCCTTCCAGTCTCCGACAAATGGTTTTTCAGTATTTCCATGGATCCCCTGTTGGGGGTCACTTTGGCATGTCTAAAACTTATGCTCGTCTTGCTTCTCAGTTCTTTTGGCCTCAGATGCGGAAAGAGGTATATTCCTGGGTCCGCTTATGTGACTTGTGTCAGAAACATAAGCCCCCCAATCATCAGCCCTATGGTAATTATGCTGCCTCCCCCCTACTTACCTTGCTGAGAAATTCTATGTTGATATTGTGGGACCTCTTGTAAAATCTTCGAAATCTAACTCTTATATTTTCACCTTACTCGGCTTATGTGACTTGTGTCAGAAACATAAGCCCCCCAATCATCAGCCCTATGGTAATTATGCTGCCTCCCCCCTACTTACCTTGCTGAGAAATTCTATGTTGATATTGTGGGACCTCTTGTAAAATCTTCGAAATCTAACTCTTATATTTTCACCTTACTCGATGGTTTTTCTAAATTTATTGTTCTTCGTCCTTTACGAACTATTTCTTCCCAGATAATTATTAACTTACTATCTACCCAAATTTTCCCCATCACTGGAATTCCTAAAATGTTGGTGTCTGATAATGCTACTGTTTTCACCTCTAAACTCTTCTATAATTTTTGTTTTTCTCATGGGATTAAGAAAATCAATATTTCCCCCTACCACCCTCAAGCTAACATCGTTGAGCGTTATCATCGTAATCTAAAATCCCTTCTATCTATTTTTCATTCACATGATCACCGGACTTGGGATGCCGAATTGCCTTATTTTGCCTTGGCATCAAACGCTACTGTTCATAATTCAACCTCTTATACTCCGGCTAAATTATTTTTAGGCCGTGAATTACACACCCCTCTCTCTTTGACATGGGATTTGTCCTCTTTGTTGAACACTCCACCTCATCTTCTCACCCCTGATCATTTGCAGGATGCTCTCAAAAAGTTGTTTCAAGCCAGAGACCTCCATAAAAAAAAGCTTACAATTCTCGCGTTCGCTCTCCCACCTTCAAACCTTTGGATTTAGTTCTCTTCAAAAACCATCCCATCAGTTCCTCCTCTCAACACTTATCTGCTAAGCTTTCTCCCCGTTGGCTTGGGCCCTTTCGCATTCTTTCCTTTCCGTCCCCTGTTACAGCTTTGTTGCAATCCTTGGACAATCCTAATGATATTCGTAAGGCTCATTTTTCCCTCTTAAAAAAGTTCTCCGCTTAACCCCTTGGCTTGCCGCAGGGATGGACAATTCATACTTCATTTCATCTTTTTTTTCCTAGTGTACTATTGTTTTTTCTTTACTTGCGTTTGTTCACCCATGTCCCCCCCCCTTTTTCTTTCCGTTTTTTCTGTGGTTCATATCTTTGCTTTTTTCTTTCGCTCACCCGGTCATGCTCCCTCCACACACTTCGTCACTTCCTCCGGCTCCCCCATCGATCATTTCCCCTGATGGGTTTCTTTTTTTATGGGACACCATTTTATTAAATACTCCTCTGTCATTGTACTTTCATTTACTTAACTTTTTTGTAAAATTTTTGTACGGCCACTTATATATACATATTGTAACTTTTATTGTAAATTTTTTTTGTAACCCCTCTCCTTTTCTTGTCTCATCCCTCCCTTTTTTCGATCCGGATCGTTCTTTCTCTTTTATTCCCCTCCCCTCTGCCCCTCCCTTTTTTTCTTTTCTCTTCTTACTTGTAACTCATGCCTGTTCTTGCTTTTTGTTTTTGCCTCCTCGACGACGACACTCTCTTCGTGTTCCTGAGTTCGGCGCCCCTCTGGAGCATCAATGGACTTTCGTCGCTTCTATACCCAATCCTTCGGATTTCTCCGGCTGCTGGGAGTATATAACGTGCTCCGAATTTTTCTACTGTTTTATGGATTCTACGTTTACTACGCTGCATATGCCGCTACTAACCTGCCTGTGCTCTCTTCGCCCGTCCAGCTTCAACTGCTCGTGCTGCTTACCCTCCCTCTTTCCTTCCCCTACCGCTTCGCTGCGCATTGGGTACTGTATGCTCTCGTCCTTTCTGGACGCTTCTACTTGAATATAAATTGGCCTGCTCTGGGCTTGAGCAGCGAGTTGGGATGAACACGACGATTTGTGTGGAGGGAGGACTTGGTTTTATTTTGCTACCAGCTGGACTGTGTGCAATGTTTCTTTTAAAATGTGCTTTTGTATACCGTTGAAAAGCTACGACTGCTGGACGGGTGAGCGAAAACTTTAATTTATTTCATTTCCATGTTGTTCTTTGAACTTTCTTTTAATGCTGCACTTCCTTAATTTTCAAATTGCCGTTACTGGCTACCAATGACAGTTCATGTTGATAATAAGCTAACTGCAGCTATTGATAGCGGTACCTTACTTTGGAATTACATTACCATCTCACTCCGAAGTTGGACTTTGTGATACGTCAAGTGATTGCTGCGATATGAACCATTGAAATTCAACTGTTTTCCTGAGCAAACGCATGAATAGAATCAATTGAACTATCACCTAGCTTCTGTTTGCTATTTTGGAATTTCATCGATACTGACTGATCCTATTTTTCCAAATCCCTGTTGGCAGCCATTGGTACTGTTTTCTTTCACGTCCCTCCCCTTTCCCCACCTTCCTATTCCGCATCCCTTCCGCGTTTTTTTTCTTCTACATGTATTATTGTACAGTGGCCCATATGTCTTTCAAATTTTAATGTTTTTTCGTGTTCATACGTAAATTTCTGTTTTCCTTGTGTAGGACACTCCTCATGTAAAAGAGGTTGTATGGTCGTCCCATCTGTTTTTTCTCTTTTGGAAGTCAGAACTAACTGACCTTTGGATGATTGTTGTTTTCTTTGGCTTGTAAATGTTTCTTCTGGGTGTTTTTTGCTAATATATTGTTATTATAAAAAAACTATTTCTTCATTGCCCTTTTTTTGTTGTCGTACGCCTTTCCTTGCCCTCACAAATTTTGTACCTACCTCGGTTCCTCTGAATATATGGACTCAGTGAAAATGCTTCCATTTATGCGCTCTGCTGAAAACCTTTCACCTTGAAAATTGAAAACTACCTGAGAACTTGTGCACGGACGGACTTATATTTCTTTTTTTTTTTTTTTTGGAGAGTTGTTACACCCCTTTTGCTACGCCATCACGTGCGTTGATTGGTACTGCGTCAGTTGGATTAGTATCCTAGTTTATGCCTTGTGTTTTTCTTGGTGCATTGTCTTACCATTCCCATTCTCGTGCATGGCGAGATCATATTCTGAGCGTACATACTTTACCTAAAATACGACACAGACCAACCCATACCAACCACCAACCGTCACACATACACACACTCAGATACACCACATCCTTTGGCCGATACCTTCATTTTTCGAAGTGTCGGACCCCTGCCATATTTTCCCTCTGATTAGTGTTATATAGAGGATGGTTGCCTAGTTGTACTTCCTCTTAAAACAATAATCACCACCACCACCATCTGAACTTTGGAGCGTGGGTTGGTGACCACGGGGCCCTTAGCTGAGTCCTAACATTGCTTCCACTTACTTGTGCCAGGCTCCTCACTTTCATCTATCCTATCCGACCTTCATTGGTCAACTCTTGTTCTTTTCTGACCCCGACGCTATTAGGTTTGCGAGGGCTAGAGAGTCTTCCATTTTCACGCCCTTCGTGGCCCTTGTCTTCCTTTGGCCGATATCTTCATTCTTCGAAGTGTCGGATCCCTTCCATATTTTCCCTCTGATTAGTGTTATATAGAGGATGGTTGCCTAGTTGTACTTCCTCTTAAAACAATAATCACCACCAGCACCACGGTATCCCCTGCCTGTCGTAGGAGGGGACTAAAAGGCCCCCAGAGGCTCTGACCCTGTGGATGGGGGCGGTAGAATAACACCCACGGTATCCCTCGCTGTCGTAAAAGGCGACTAAAAGGGGCCTCAGGGGCTCTGAACTTTGGAGCGTGGGTTGGCGACTACGGGGCCCTGATCTGAGTCCTGGCATTGCTTCCACTTACTTATGCCAGGCTCCTCACTTTCATCTATCCTACCCGACCTCAGTTGATCAACTCTCGTTCGTTTCAGACGTAGACGCTATTAGGTTTGCGAGGCCTATGGAGTTTTTCATTTTCATGCCCGTAGTGGACTTTGTCTTTCTTTGGCTGATACCTTCATTTTTCTAAATGTCGAGTCCCCTCTACTTCCCCCTCCCCCCCCCAATCAGTGTTATCAGCTGATGATTGCCCAGTTGTACGTCCTCTTTTAACAATATTCAACACCACCACCACCGCTGTGACAACAATGGTGCGGCACCACATTCTCTATGCGGTCCGTCCTTAGGCTGATTCTCCACGAGCAGGTAAAACGCTGCTGTTCGCCCGCTACAAACCCGCTTGCGGAACAGAACTATGGGGTATTTGTAGAGCTGTCTACACGGGCGGTTTGCACGCCGCGGGTGAACGCGTCCATGAGCGGGCAGGCGGGTCTAACGCCAGCAGAGGCGTCATTCCCGCTAGCGGTAGAACAGCGAGTCATACTCCACGTGGCGGCAGTGAGCAGTTCACCCGCCTCTGTCGCACGAGAGGAACTGCCTGAAGTGTAGTATATTCTTTACTAGCTGATGTACCCGTGCTTCGCTACGGAATTCTACATTGTATACAGAAGTATAGGTTAGGTAGTGTACACGTTGTGAGCAAGATTGTATCAAATTCCATAGCTCCTAACGTTACCCTAGAAACGCGACGGGAAAGTCACCAAACGTCTTTTCTCATATGAAGACTGGGTTAGGGAATATTCATTGTAACGATAGGCCCGCTTGCCTACCATCAGTCACAATCAGGTTGGGGAGTTTAGATTATAATGGCAGACACTGCCTTTTTACATCCTCAGAAAGACTGTCTTAGTCATTTTTCCAACTGAAATGAACATAGGTCATTACAATGATGTCAGTAGGAATGGCGCGATTAAAAGCAATGTATTCATATGAAATACTCGATCAAATGAAAAACCACGCATTTTCTCACTTTTAACGAACAGTACTACGCTGCCGATCAAACAATCCAAATTTTCAGAGTCTGAATGACCAAGCCGCAGACAGCCGTGATCCATGAACACTCTTCGTCTTTTTTTCGGCGGGGATGGGGGAGGGTCCAGTAGTGGAGAGTTCCAGGGCAAAAACTATGCCCTTTTACTAATCTGTTTCCTAGGAATACACTATGAATCGGAAAATCTCAATTCACTACACTGGCGGGGGAAGAAACTATCTGACTTGGAGGCAAATTCTTCCTCAAAGCCAGAGGAGAAAGCCCCTCTTCACTGCCAATTTGGAATAAAATGAATATAGGTTTAATAAAAGTGAAGCAGAAGAAGCTCTTACGAAACGGCTCTTTTCAGGGTTGAATTTTGAATTATTTAGTGATTTGTGGTTCTATAATTCGGAGTAGGCCTAAACTGTAATTCTTTGCTTTTGTTTTTGTTTTGTAAGTTGCTTTACGTCGCACCGACACAGATAGGTCTTATGGCGACGATGGGACAGGAAAGGGCTAGGAGTGGGAAGGAAGCGGCCGTGGCCTTAATTAAAGTATAGCCCCAGCAAATTGTAATCCTAGACCAGGTCATACTACTACTACTACTACTACTACTACTACTACTACTACTACTACTACTAAGTGAGCCTCTAACTTAAATTGCCCAGTGGTGAGCCGATTCGATAACGCAGGGTGAGTCCACCAACGTTTTTTCTTGCCAGGTTCATTTTTAATATTGCTAATAACTGTAGTTGAACAGCTCCGACAACACAACCTATTCGTACGACATCCATCATTATAGTATGGCAGGTTTATCGCTGGTGGAGAATGGCTGCGTTTGTCGCCGGCGTTTTTGGCGCTGTTTACAGGCGTCAATTCAACCGCTCGTGTAGAATAGGCAAAAAGTTTGAGCGGTCAGGCGGGCGAACAGCGGCGTTTTACCTGCTCGTGGAGAATCAGCCTTAATGTTATAAGTAGCTGCTGAAATAATATCCTAATTTGAAGGGGGTATGCGAAGTAGCTCCTTTGGGAAGAGCTTTCGCATTACTGGCCATTCGCATGGTCGTTTGCAAGACTACTTTTTATTTATTTATTCTCTCTCAACCGCGCGTCAAAATTTCTTTTTTATTTCCTCCAGTTCCTACCTTGAAAGCCTTGCAGGCGGCCATGAACCAGGGGTGACAGTGTCTCTTGAGCGGCAGTGGTCTAGCGCCGGGGATATCCTGGTATGACCGCGACAGGGTAACCAATGCCGAAAGGAGATATGGGATTGCCTGGTGGGTTTAGGGATTTTTCTCATAACTTCATAACTTCTCCTTTACGGAGGGGTGGAAGTAGCTGGCAGAAGACTAGCCTTTGCACCTCAAGTTATTCTGAACTCTTGTACTAGGCTCTGTTCCTGCGTTAGTACTCGCTTGTCGGTCATTTGTCCAAACAGGTAGGTCACCACCGGCTGCGAGGCGGGACGGAACCTCACGAACCCCCCACACCCCTCAAAAAAGACGTAGCACGAGGATGAACGTAATGACGTGGCTTCAGAAACTGGAAGCAGATTTCTCTCTTGCCAACATCGATGTCTTGATGTAGAGGAACAAGAGCTTGGAGTCCCCCCTGTGGGTGGGGGCGGTATAATAACACCCACGGTATCCCCTGCCTGTCGTAAGAGGCGACTAAAAGGGGCCCCAGGGGCTCTGAACTTTTCCCCCTGTGGTTGGGGGCAGTAGAATAACACCCACGGTATCCCCTGCCTGTCGTAAGAGGCGACTAAAAGGGGTCCCAAGGGCTCTAAACTTTGGAGCGTGGGTTGGCGACCACAGGGCCCTCAGCTGAGTCCTGGCATTGCTTCCACTTACTTGTGCCAGGCTCCTCACTTTTATCTATCCTATCCGACCTCCCTTGGTCAACTCTTGTTCTTTTCCGACCCCGACGCTATTAGGTTTGCGAGGGCTAGGGAGTCTTTCATTTTCATGCCCTTCGTGGTCCTTGTCTTCCTTTGGCCGATATATTCATTTTTCGAAGTGTCGGACCCCTTCCATTTTTCCCTCTGATTAGTGTTATATAGAGGATGGTTGCCTAGTTGTACTTCCTCTTAAAACAATAATCACCACCACCACATCTCGGCATTCACCTTAGTTCAGGAGAATGAAAAACTACGGAAAACAACTTTCAAGACAGCCGAAGGTGGGGACCAGTCTCTCTCCGTCTCCCGAATTCAGAGGCATAGAGCCGTGGCCATCCCTCGTATGCTCAGTTGGCCGGTCGGAGTGCAGAGCTGTCGGACCACGGACCAGCCGTGGCTACTTGTGGGCCCAAACTCGCCCTGCATCCACCGACCAGATGTTCGAGCCCTAACCCACACTAAACACTGCAGGTCTGGGATTATACGGGAAGCTTTGGAAATACGCTTTTTAACGGCGATACTCTCTGTCACTTAAGTATTACGTGGTTGCCAGCCATTAAGGATTTATATAGGTAGTTCTCTTCCCTATCCTTTCACTATTATTACTTCTTTCCGATTTTTTCCAAATTCGTATTCTTATCACGAAATGGTTCACGCTGCGCACAGGGAGCCATCAAGTGGCGAATGAGAGTACCACTTACTATAGACAACGGTAAAGCCACCGCCGTCTCAATCTCTATACATGGAGGTTGAGACGGCGGTGGGTAAAGCATTCTTAAGTCACGGCCGACTTGATGCGTCACTCTAGCTAGCGCAGCGAGGGATCCAGTCCGCCGTGCTTAAATTCAAGTAATTCAAACCTTCATTCATTTTTAGAGAAGTCTTGCTCGTGAACGGAAGAGATTATCTTTTGAAGACGAAGAGCAATGTTCTCTGTGGAAAAGAAAAAAAAAAAAAAAGCCCAAAAGCTTATTATCGCATCTACATACAAACTATTATAATCTATGTAAGGTCATCATCATTCATTGTGTAAAATTTGAATCACCAATATACTGTATTTCAAGGAAAGTGTGTTGTTGGTGCAGAGTGGGTCTCGGCTCTCAAGTGGCCACGGCTGGTCCGTGATCTAACAGCTCTGCACTCTGACTGGCCAACCGAGCAGAGGAGGGGTGGCTACGGCTTTCCCGTGGTTCTACACCTCTGAATTCGGGAGGCGGGACAGGGCTGGACCTCACGGTTGGCCTCAACCATCGGCTGTCCTGAAAGTGGTTTTCTGTGTTTTTCCATTCTCCTGCACTAAGGCGAATGCCGGGACAGTTCCTAGTATAGGCCACGACCGCCAACCCCCTCACCTTCTCCGAGCATCTCCTTCACCGTCACAAATCTCCCGGCCTGAGAGAGGGCGTCATCGTCTACGAGGCCCGCCGCCCCCTTCTGGGGGGAATGAAGGCATTTAGTAGTAGTAGTAGTAGTAGTAGTAGTAGTAGTAGTGAAAAGTGTGTGTTTGGTGGTTGCCTGTCTTTCATGTACATCATCCTTTAATTGGTCAGTTTCATTTGTAAATGGTATGAAGGAATGCAGTTTATCAAGTTTCTGTTGGCTGAAGGAACTGGGCAACCATCCTAAGCAAAATATGGAAAGTTCCAACAATGCTTAGAATGAATGTATTGGCCAAATAAATACAAGCACCATAAAGGGCTTGAAAATGAAACTTGTAAACTCCCAAAGAATTTCGTCTTCTACAGTTAGATGGCTCTATCATCGATTTGCTAGCTCACTCTTACGCAGTAAAAACGAACCTAGAACTTAGGAAATTTCATTTTTTTATTAGTAAACCTTTTCTGAAGATTGCTTTTCTGGTTCCTCCTCTACTGTAATCTATCAGATGCTTGTAAATACATTCTCTAGCCAATCGAAACCGGGGTTGTGTACAGGAATTCAGCCTATCAGCAAAGTGAACTACATAAGCCGGGCACTTTAGGGCCGTCTTGTCTGAATTGCTCCATTGCCTGGGAGTGAACTTGACGGAGGCCTAGGAGGCAGGGGCATGGCCTGCTTGAAGAATATCCAGCGATACAAGGTGATGGCAGAATTTTCTAAACATGTGATAGTTTGAGGGGAAGGTTTTAGCCGCTTTCTTTTAATGTAATTTTGTAAACTCGTGGTTTAAATGTAGGATATTTGGCGAAGTCTGAGGACTCTGTTTCTATTCCGTACCGGGATATATGTAATGTAAGGGAAAGAAGAGTGGTGAACCTATGCCGTCTGCCATTCAACCTTGCGATTGGGTGATTAAAGTTTTGAAACTCTAAATTTTGTAAATCTCGTCTCGGCTTTAAAGGTTCCTCCTTTAGTCATCCTCTTGTAGTATGGGATTATCCTCTGTATCTCTGGACCGAAGCCCATTTGGGTTTTTAGTAATTTCTATAAGGATTGTTGGATTTTCTCCTCCTTGCCTTTTGTTAATGGCCGGCTATGTACAACCTTTTCTCTTTTACTCTTAAGGCCGTGTAGTATGGGTAATTATGCCCCTGTTTATCCTGTATTATCCATAAGGCAACTGTTTTTCGCTGCAGCTCAAAACGCTCAAAAGGCTTCATATTCACTTAACCAACCATCGCAAAGGGGTAAACTAAGTCTTGTGGTAGTCCATGTCTTGGACTCAGCGTACGCCACTGCTACCCTCACACAAGAAAAACATTATGTCTCTGACGGGTACCCCTGAGGGCGGGGATGAGCGGGGGGGGGGGTGACGATAAACACGCTTGGTATTCCGTGCCTGTCGTAAGAGGCGACTAAAAGGGGCTCCTGGAAGCTCTTAACTTGAGAGCGTGGGTTGGCGACCACGAGGCCCGTAACTGAGTCCAGGCATTGTTTCCACTTATTCTTGCCAGGCTCCTCACATTCATCTATATTATCCGCCCTCCCTTGATCAACTCTGGTTCTTTTACGATCACGACGCTGTTATATCCAAGGGCTAGATTGTCTTTCATTTTCACGTCCTTCGTGGCTCTTGTCTTTATTTGGGTGTTATCTTCATTTCTCGAAGTGTCGGATGCCTTACATTCTTTCTCTCAGATTAGTATTGTAAAATAGAGGATGGTTGCCTAGTTGCACTTCCTCTTAAAACATTAATCACCACCACCACCCCCTTGGTAAACTCTTGTTCTTTTCGACCCCGACGTATTAGGTTGAGAATCATAGGGAGTCTTTCATTTACACGCCTTCCATGGCCCTTGTCTTCCTTTGGCCGATATATTAGTTTTTCGAAGTGTCGGATCCCTTTGATACTTTCTCTCTGATTAGTGTTATATAGAGGATGGTTGCCTTGTTGTATATCCTCTCGAAACAATAATCACCACCACCCCCACCACCCACCCCCTTTGTCCACTCTTGTTCTTTGCCGTCCCCGACGGTATTAGGTTGCAAGGTCTAGGATGCCTTTTTTCACCGCACTTCGTGGCCCTTGTACTTCTATGGCCAATAGTTTTATTTTTCGAAGTATCGGACCCTTTCCATTTTCTCTCTCTGATTAGTGTTGAATAGAAGATGGTTGCCTATATGTAGCTAGGTAATTTCTCTTAAAACAATAACCACCACCCACCACTTTATTTTGCCATTACCTTCATCTTGGTTGCCCAGTTAAGCTTCTTGAACTGTAATATGTGGTGGGACGGAGAACTGGAACTATGGGAAATATTATTTATAATTTTTTATTTAACGTATCTGAAGGATTTCAATTTTGGTTTAACTATAGATTCTACTGGAATTATTTTATATAACGGCAAGAAATATTAATTTAAATATGTGTGTAATAATTTTTCTTTTAGGCAATAGGCAAGGTATATTGAACAATATGAACATTGCAAGATGCAAACTGTGAATTTTTGTATGTAATTTTTTTGTAATTGATCATTTAAATTAATGTCAGCAAGCATGAGGAAAAGACACTTGGGACGTTTTAACTTTAAGAATTTCTTGAAGAATTATTTGAAAATTAATTTTGGTAATTCTTTAAGTTATGTCAAAATTGTAATCTGATGAAAATGTAAAGGTGCTTTAGTTGTGAAACATTCTATACCACATATATTGCTGTTGAAATAGGTGTCGCAATAGGAAATCTTGAGAAGTTGCTAACTATCTTAATATGACCATGCAATTTCATTCGCTAGAATAACGAGATTTCCTATTGGCGAAAAGATAGGGAATCTAGTGGAATTTGTTTCCCACTGGTGGATTGTGATTTGTCAATTCCCGGCCTTAGGCAGCTTCGCGTGTGGGATACGATTTGGCCGCGTCTATTCCATCTGACCGTCCTCGAGTGCGGTTGCGTGCGCTCGAGGGCTCCCCTCGGGAACCCCAGTTTTATTTGGTAAGTGTTGTTTCAATGTTATTCTCAATGTTTTGTAGTTTCGTTTGATTTAATTTAATTACTTTGGTATTTCGGTATTTCCTTGCTTAATGCCATTTTCAAATTTTTAAATTTAACGTGTCCGAGTTTGCACTACGTTCTCGTTGCCGTAGTTTCAGTTTTATCACTTACTTTCGTTTTAAACTATACATTGTAATGTAGCATCACCCTTTTCTGTTAAATCGAATTATCTCTAAGTTACTTAAGTATGTCTTGATTCCGTGTCGTGGAACTGTATTTTGTTAAAGTCTTTTAAACACCCTTCATTGTGCAAAAGTGTCAGTTGCTATGTCATGATCTTGTTTCTTGTAATATTGGTTTTGATTATGTTAATATGATGAGTTTCGAGGTGATGATTGTAAGTCTTTTCTCCCATAACGTCATACCTTCCCATATACCTCATAGGGTTCCAGCACCTTCCACTCTCCCCTTTTAGTTGTCATATTTAGGTCTGTAAGTGTTCCCTTGTATTTGATTTAATATTGCGTATCGAAATATACTCGTCACGTTTCCATTTTCTGATGTGAATTCACCGCCACTGCGTCATTTTACTTTTTCCTTATTCATATTATTAAGTGTCTATATTATTTACTATATCCTTATTCGTATTTTATGTCAATAGTTATTATTATTCTTATTTTATTTATTTCTGTATGCGCTCATAAACAACGTCACATAAACAATACTCACCACTATCGCCACCATCTTCCACTTTCTGTGACATGTGTGATTGTCCGTTAAGCCATCTTTCCGTGCAAGATATTCGCACATGAGTATTCTCTTATATATCCCTGTGGCGCAGAGGAGTGAGACAGAACAGATGACATCTCCCAAGGCATGTGTAGGGATTTCCTTTATGGTTCGTCTGTCGAGACAAATAACCTTGTTATAAGTTCTATTTGCATCCACGAAATTTCTTTAAGAGTTGACATATGGATAGTGCCCGGCTCTTGACATTTATTCACATTTTGTTACAGATCTGCAGACACACGAATCTGTCCAGAAATATGAGGCTCATTTGAGCGTTCTGATTTAGTTCCCCTATTTATACGCATGTCACATTTTGGAAAATAGAATTATCATGCCTGTCATGATTCCTTTGTATGTTGCAACTGGTAATTTGTTACGACCTCAGTCCTTTCTTTTCCTCTACTTTTCTCTTCTCTCAATATTGACTACTGTGCGCTTGCTAGCTTTAAAATTCATCTTCAAGTAAAATTACGTATGTATTACTGGTTGGGATCATCCTAGCACTCCACTCCCTGTGGGTGGGGGCGGAGGAATAACACCGACGGTATCCCCTACCTGTCGTAAAAGGCGACTAAAAGGGGCCCCAGTGGCCCTTAACATGGGAGCGGGGGTTGGCGACCGCGGGACTCTTAGCTTGGTCCTGGCATTGCTTCCACTTATTTGTGCCAATTTCCTCACTCTCATCTATCCTATCCGAACTCCCTTGATCAACTTTTGTTCTTTTCCGACCCCGACGGTATTAGAGTACTGGAAGTCTAGGGAGTCTTTCATTTTCACGTCCTTCGTGGCCCTTGTCTTCCTTTGGCCGATACCTTCATTTATCGAACTGTCGGATTCCTTCCATTTTTCTCCCTGATTAGTGTTATCAAATAGCTCAATATGATAATAGTGGGAACTTCTGCGAGAAACTGGCTACACTGCCATCTAGCGGTTCGAGGTGATAACTACACCTGCTACTGCAGTCATCTGTGTACTTGTATGTTAGAAGTGTCACATTTGTAATTCAGATTGCTTTGTGTTTGTTATATATCTCTATTTTGGAAATGTCAGGAAGATGCGTTATTATTGCTACGTAAGGTTGTTTTATTTACAAAAGATAAAGCGATCGTTAAGTCATTTGACAGATTATAAAACTAAAGTGCTGTAAGCATACCTCTTATAAGGTTTACATGCCCTTTATATTTTTCTATTTATGTGAACGTACTTTCTTTTAAACATAAGGGAAGAGCATAAGGGAAGATTTAGATGAAATTATGAGGAGCAGAGACGAGGACGTTTATAATTTTCTTTTTTTAGAATTTGCTTTACGTCGCACTGACACAGATAGTTGTTATGGCGATGATGGGATTGGGATAGGAAAGAGCTAGGAGAGGGAAGGAATCGGCCGTGGCCTTAATAAGGTACAGCCCCAGCATTTTCCTGGTGTGAAAACTTAAGCCGCGGAAAACCATCTTCAGGGCTGCCGACAGTGGAGTTCGAGCCCACTATCTCCCGGAAACAAGCTCATAGCTCCGCGACCCTAACATTTCAATAACGTCTGTGTAATATGCTCGGACCACTTCACAGAAATGGATTTCAGAAACAAAAATATATTAAGACAAGGGTGGTTAATAGTTTCGTGTTGTATTTGTGTACTCTAAAATTTCCCCTATGGGTGGGGGCGGTAGCATAACACCCATGGTATCCCCTGCCTGCCGTAAGAGGCGACTAAAAGGGGCCTCAAGGGCTCCGAACTTTGGAGCGTGGGTTGGCGACCACGGGGACCTCAGCCGAGTCCTGACATTAATTCCACTTACTTGTGCCAGGCTCCTCACTGTCATCTATCCTATCCGACCTCTCTTGGTCAATTGTTGTTCTTTTCCGATCCCGACGCTATTAGGTTCGCGAGGGCTAGGGAGTCTTTCATTTTCACGCCCTTCGTGGCCCTTGTCTTCCTTTGGCCGATACCTTCAGTTTTCGAAGTATCGGACCCCTTGCATTTTTTCTCTCTGATTGGTGTTATATAAAGGATGATTGCCTAGTTGTAATTCCTCTTAAAACAATAATCACCACCACCACCACCACGTGAAAAAATGATTCGATCATTAGAGCAAAAGTAGGTAATAATGCAACTTCAGATGGAGCCAATTTAGCAGTGCCATAAGAGTGTAATGGTAAATCAATTGCTATGGGCTTCTGATGACAGTAATTGTGAATCAGATATTGTAAACTTTCTATTGACTGATTACGATATGATGAAGTGCAATTTTGAAACTAATGTTACTAAATAGTGTGAGTTAGGTGATCAGGTAAACAATTATGATTATTATGTAATACAGGAAAATGCACACCATTATGTCATGGGCTGGGCATGAAGGAAGGTTCCCCATGCTGAGTGTAGGGACGTATGAATGATTGTAGCATGGGAAATTTTGCGAATAGAAATGGAGAAGTATGCTCATTCTAAAATGATGTGGAGGAAAATTTTCTGCCAAAATATCAGGAACATGTGAAAACAGATTTTGTTGGAAAGCACACATTAAATTAAAAGCGAATTAATGGACAGATTTCTTTCTCAATGCATGTAGTGAAGGTATAAATTATGCAACCGCTGCATAAAATTACTGACTGGCAAGTATTTCAAAGCCCTTATTAAGGCGCATGTGAATAGAACCAATGATTCAAGAGAGGAAGATCTTGCCAGTAAAAATATCAAACTGAAAAAGATATTGCACGTGTGATTTGCTCTTGCTATAAGACTAGTCATAACATAACTTTCGAATGTTTCAGTTTAATAATACATTTGTTTTATTCTTATCACTGGTTGTTTTAGATCAACATCCATCTTCTTCTTTCCCTATATTATGTTACAAGGACGCAAACATCTTAAATCTGTTTTTCATTGGGCTTTCGAAGTCAAAATATGTAGTATTTTAATAGCTCTTTACCCCCTGTGGGTTGGGGCGATAGAATAACACCCACGGTATCCTCTGGCTGTCGACAGATGCTACTAGAAGGGGCCCCAAAGGCTCTGAACTCTGGAGCGTGGGTTGGCGACCACGGGGCCATCAGCTGAATCCTGGCATTGCTTCCAATTACTTGTGCCAGGCTCCTTACTTTCATCCCCCTGTGAGTGGGGGTGGTAGAATAACACACACGGTATCCTCTGGCTGTCGAAAGATGCTACTAGAAAGGTCCCCAAAGGCTCTGAACTTTGGAGCGTGGGTTGGTGACCACGGGGCCCTCAGCTGAATCCTGGCATTGCTTCCAATTACTTGTGCCAGGCTCCTCACTTTCATCTATCCTATCCTACCTCCCTTGGTCAACACTTGTTCTTTTCCGACCCCGACGCTATTAGGTTTTTTTTTGTTTTTTTTTGTTTTTTTTGCTAGTTGCTTTACGTCGCACCGACACAGATAGGTCTTATGGCGACTATGGGACAGGGAAGGGCTAGGACTGGGAAGGAAGCGGACGTGGCCTTAATTAAGGTACAGCCCCAGCATTTGCCTGGTGTGAAAATGGGAAACCACGGAAAACCATTTTCAGGGCTGCCGACAGTGGGGTTCGAACCTTCTATCTCCCGAATACTGGATACTGGCCGCAATTAAGCGACTGCAGCTATCGAGCTCGGTGCTATTAGGTTTGCGAGGGCTAGGGAGTCTTTCATTTTCACGCCCTTCGTGGCCCTTGTCTTTCTTTGGCCGATACCTTCATTTTTCGAAGTGTCGGATCCCTTCCTTTTTCTTCTCCGATTAGTGTTATATAGAGGATCGTTGCCTAGTTGTGCTTCCTCTTAAAACAATAGTCACCACCACCACCACCACTCCTTACTTTCATCTATCCTATCTGACCTCACTTGGTCATCTCTTGTTCTTTTCCGACCCCGACGCTATTAGTTTTACGAGGGCTAGGGAGTCTTTCATTTGCACGCCTTTCGTGGCCCTTGTCTTTCTTTGACCGATATATTCATTTTTCGAAGTGTCGGATTCCGTCCATTTTTCCCTCTGATTAGTGTTATATCGAGAATGGTTGCCTGGTTGTATTTCCACTTAAAACAATAATCACCACCAACATCTGCCGTCTTCGTTCGATTAGCTATATTGCCAGAAATGCAGAAATGAGAGGAGGGCTGGTATGCGACTAAAATGTGTGCCTGACGAGAGCAGTACTACCTCCGGAAGAGTACACCAGTTTACGGTATGCCGGTATTTGAAGCTCGATCCTATTTCTTACGTCAGATAATATAACAATATATTTCCCGCTGTTAGGCTAAAACACACCCGGGGTAGTTCTTTAATTATTTTTGATAATTTAAGGAAGAACTAATAATTAAAACCTGTTAAGACAGTAATCACGACCCCCTTCGTACTATTTCCAACTACAATCTGTTCAGTATATTATGATATTGAAGACGTCAGTTGCGAGGTCGAAGGCACTGACTCCTTGATAAGGAACTAATTTAGCTCTCGTCAAGGCTATCTGGATGATGTGTTGCAATTAACAGCAGCGAGGTCCGGCTCCACGGCTAAATGGTTAGCGTGCTGGCCTTTGGGCACACGGGTCCCGGGTTCGATTCCCGGCAGGGTCGGGAATGTTAACCTTAATTGGTTAATTTCGCTGGCACGGGGGCTGGGTGTATGTGTCGTCTTCATCATCATTTCATCCTCATCACGACACGTAGGTCGCCTGCGGGAGTCAAATTAAACGACCTGCATCTGGCGAGCCGAACTTGTCCTCGGACACTCCCGGCACTAGAAGCCATATTTTTCTCCCTGTGGGTGGGGGCGGTAGAATAACACCCACGGTATCCCCTGCCTGTCGTAAGAGGCGACTAAAAGGGGCCCCAGGGGCTCTGAACTTTGGAGCGTGGGTTAGCGACCACGGGGCCCTCAGCTGAGTCCTGGCATTGCTTCCACTTACTTGTGTCAGGCTCCTCACTTTCATCTATCCTATCCGACCTCCCTTGGTCAACTCTTGTTCTTTTTCGACCCCGACGCTATTAGGTTTACGAGGGCTAGGGAGTCTTTCATTTTCACGCCCTTCGTGGCCCTTGTCTTCCTTTGGCCGATATCTTCATATTTCGAAGTATCGGATCCCTTCCATTTTTCCCTCTGATTAGTGTTATATAGAGGATGGTTGCCTAGTTGTACTTCCTCTTAAAACAATAATCACCACCACTAGAAGCCATACGCCATTTCAACAGCAGCGAGGCTAAATACAGTACATATAATACAAATACTTTCCTTCTCTCCCTGTTGGTGGCTGCGGTAGAATAAGACCCACAGTATCCCCTGCCTGTCGTAGGAGCCGACTAAAAGGGGCTCAAGGGACTCTTGACTTGGGAGCATAGGTTGGCGACCACGGGTCCCTTAGCTGAATCCTGGAATTGCCTCCACTTACTAATGTAATACTCCTCTCTTTAATCTATCATATCCGACCTCCCTTGGTCAAATCGTGTTCTTTTCCGACATCAACTATTATATTGCCGAGATCTCGGGAGCCCTTCATTTTCACGCCCATCGTGGCCGCTGTGTTCCTTTAGCCGATATCTTCATATTTCTAAGTGTCGGATCCATTCCATTTTTTAAATCTCTGATTTATGTTATACGCATGGAGTATGATTCCCTAGTTGTACTTCCTCTTAAAACTATAAACACCATCACCACCTTTGTTTGTGAAGTTGTTTAATACAGCATCACGAGAAAACAGCTAAACTGAATTTTTTAAAGCGTGATATTTAAGTACAAGGATAGTCGAATTTTGCACTAGACTACAATATATTATTTGATCAGAATACTGTGGCGCAGGAATATTAAGGGCGATTGAGGTTAGGGTCGCGTATGTGTGAGCTTGAATTCGGGAGAGGGTGAGGTGGAATCGCACCCTCGGTAACCTTGAAGATGGTATTCTGTGGTTACCCATTTTCACACCAAGCAATTCTGGGGACTTAACCTTAATTAAAGCCACGGCCATTATATTCCCAATCCCTTTTCCTCCTGCCGGTGGGGGCGATAGAATAACACCGACGGTATCCCCTGTCTGTCGTAAGAGGCGACTAAAAGGGGCTCGAGGGGCTCTGAATTTTCGAGCGTGGTTTGGTGACCACGGGGCCCTTTTCATCCTGTGGGTGGGGGCGGAAGAATAACACACACGGTATCCCCTGCTTATCGTAAGATGCGACTAAAAAGGGCTTTGCCCCAGGGGCTCCGAACTTTGGAACGTGGGTTGGTGACCACGGGGCCTTTAGCTGAGTGCTGGCATTGCTTCCACTTACTTGTGCCAGGCTCCTCACTTTCATCTATAATATCCGACCTCTCTTGGTCAACTCTTGTGCTTTTCCGACCCTGACAGTATTACGTATGGAGGCCTAGGGAATCTTTCAATTTTACGCCCTTCGTGGCCCTTGTCTTCCTTTGGCCGATACCTTCATTTTTCGAAGTGTCGGACCTCTTCCGTGTTTTCCCTCTGATTAGTGTTATATAGAGGATGGTTGCCCAGTGGTACTCCCTCTTAAAACAATAATCACCATCACCACTACCACCGACGCTATTAGGTTTCCGAGTGCCAGGGAGTCTTTCATTTTCACGCCCTTCGTGGCCTTGTCTTCCATTGACCGATATCTTCATTTATCGAAGTGTCGGACCCTTTCCATCTTTTCTCTCTGATTAGTGTTATATAGAGGATGGTTGCCCAGTTGTACTTCCTCTTAAAACAATATTACCACCACCGCTCTGAACTTTAGAGCGTGGGATGGTGACCATGGGGCCCTTAGCTGAGTCCTGGCATTGCTTTCACTTACTAATGCCTGGCTCCTCACTTTCATGTATCCTATCCGACCTCCCTTGGTCAACTCTTATTCTTTTCCGAACCCGACGGTGTTACACATGGTGGCCTAGGGAGTCTAATTTTCATGCCCTCCGCGGCTCTTGTCTTCCTTTGGCCGATACCTTCATTTATCGAAGTGTCGGACCCTTTCCATCTTTCCTCTCTGGTTAGTGTTATATAGAGGATGGTTGCCTAGTTGTACTTCCTTTAAAACAATAATTACCACCACCACCGCTCTGAACTTTGGAGCGTAGGTTGACAACCACAGGGCCCTCAGTTGAGTCCTGCATTGCTTCCACTTACTTGCGCCAGGCTCTTCACTTTCATCTATCCTATCCGACCTTCCTTGGTCAGCTCTTGTTCTTTTCAGACCCCGACGCTATTAGGTTTGCGAGGGCTAGGGAGTCCTTCATTTTCACGCCCTTCGTGGCCCTTGTCTTCCTTTGGCCGATAACTTCATTTTTCGAAGTGTCGGAACCCTTCCATTTTTAATCTCTGATTAGTGTTATATAGAGGATGGTTGCCTAGTTGTACTTCCTCTTAAAACAATAATCACCACCACCACCTCTTAAAACAATAATTACCACCACCACCACCACCACCAAAATCTTCAATGTATTCATGCGGCATTAAACCGCTAGCTATGTAAATGTAAAAATTAAATTATTAATCATGTTTTCCGTCAATGATACCTGTATCGAAAATTGTACCAAAAAAAAAAAAAAAACCGGGCAAAATGTAATTTCCAAACTTTTACATTTCATGTGTATTTAATATAAGATAAATAAGGACGGAAATATACGCGTTTGTAACGTTTATTACAATCTTGGAAAGTATCTATTCCATCAAAGAGTGGTGTATAATATCAATTAAAGAATTCTTTGTCCAAACGTCTATTTCGGATACTTTGTTATTGATGGAATATATTTCTACAATCGGTACTTTACTGTTAAGTTCTTCAAAGTTATCGCTGATATGGAAATATTTATCATTTGTCATGGTTAAATGGATAGGCCTTGTAACAAAAAAGTATAAATAAAATTTAAAGATTAATCTGATGACAACTCTCCTACGTTATTGCTTAACCGGGAATACATCAGCTGGGTATATGACAAGGCTTTTATTGTCCTCAGATTGATGTCTCATTAACTTCCCTTGTTAAATGGAAATATTTGCGAACTCTTCAGTAAAGGAAATGGCGTATGACCTTTTAGTGCCGGGAGTGTCCGAAGACAAGTTCGGCTCGCCAGATGCAGGTCTTTTGATTTGACTCCCGTAGACGGCCTGCGCGTCGTGATGAGGATGAAAATGACGATGAAGACGACACATACTCCCAGCCCCCCGTGCCAGTGAAATTAACCAATTATGGTTAAAATTCCCTACCCTACCGAGATTCGAACCCGGGAGCCCTGTGACCAAAGGCCAGGACGTTAACCATTTAGCCATGGAGCTGGACTACTGTTCAGTAGCGACAGTTAACACAGCTAACATTAAAATTGAACGTTACTTACATTTTGACTGGATGCGAAGGTCGATCCTCTGGGGTAGCAAAACAGTCGATCACGTGCAAGTCTAATTATGCATTTCTGATAAATTAAAATAATGAGTGAATTAAGCACAATTACTTCCTGGCATAGTTGGTCTTCACACCAGAATGGATGAAACAGAATGTGCTCTGTTAGTTGCTATCGAGGAGGTCGGAGGCTATCTATGAGGATAGCTAATCTGATGCACATTTGACCTCGCTGTCGTATTAAAAATACTTGCGCTTGGATTAAATTCATTCTTCAAGCTCTCTATTTGGTTCTATTACGACTTGCATAATCGGATAGCTCCAATGAAATGAGAATCGATTGGCAGATTAATGCTGGCTGAAGTTCAATCGCTTTTGCACCATTGAATTTCTGTTGTGACGATAAATAATCTTCTTTCGATAATTTGTTTTTATTCCTATAAATCTGCTGACGTCAAAAATACACAGTGACTCTTAACCTTTATCGTGAGGTTCTTGGAACAGTTCCCTCTGTGGATGGGGGTGGTATAATAACACCTACCGTATCACCTGCCTGTTGTAAGAGGCGACTAAAAGGGCCCCAGGGACTCTGAACTTTCGAGTGTGGGTTGGCATCCACGGGGTCCTCAGCTGAGTCCTGGCATCGCTTCCACTTACATGTGCCAGGCTCCTCACTTTCATCTATCCTATCCGACCTCCCTTGGTCAACTCTTATTGTTTTCCGACCCCGACGGTATTACGTGTGGAGGCCTAGGGAGTCTTTCATTTTCACGCCCTTCGCGGCCCTTGTCTTCTTTTGGCCCATATCTTCATTTTTCGAAGTGTCGGAACCCTTCAATTTTTTCTCTCTGATTAGTGTTATATAGAGGATGATTGCCTAGTTGTACTTCCTCTTAAAACAATAATTACCACCACCACCACCTGACATTGCTTCCACTTACTTGTGCCAGGCTCCTCACTTTCATCTATACTATCCGACCTCCCTTGGTCAACTCTTGTTCTTTTCCGACCCTGACGGTATTAGAGCACTCGAGGCCTAGGGAGGCTTTCATTGTCACGCCCTTCGTGGGCCTTTGGACGATACCTACATTTTTCGAATTGTCTGATCCCTTCCAATTTTCCCTCTGATTAGTGTTATATAGAGGATGGCTGCCTAGTTGTACTTCCTCTGGAAACAATAATCACCACCACCACTCTTCCATTGTCTTGATAAATGTTATGAGAGGATGGTTTGCGGTTGTATTTCCTCCTAAAACAATCACCCCCACGACCATTGTTATTACTATGACCATTATTGATAACAGCAATGCTACTTTAAGGTTGTGGAAGTGTATTTTGTCCGCTGTGTCTACTATGAATGTGTTTGCAAGATGATGTTGGAAGTTTTATGTAAGCTGAATATCGTTAAATTCTCAACATAAGAGCTGAGTTTGTGCATTATAATGAAGTAAGTTGCCGAGTTACTGTGGTGGCTTACAAAGTTGGTTATAGCCTTTCTAACTTCATAGAAGATTACCACATTCCTCCTTCCCAGATGGGATTTCATGAAAAGATATTTGAATAATTTGAAGAAATGCAGAGTACGTGAACAAAATAGAGTCTGTGATATCCCAAGGAAAAGTAGGATTTAAACAGGATATATGTGATGTGTGTACAATAGTCCATTCAAACTCTCTTATTCAGATGATTTATGCCCAGGAAGATTTAATACAGAATTTATTGTTCACGGGTCCTAACTTCACCACTACGAAAATTAAGTCCCGCTGTAGTTGGGGGCGATAGAATAACACCCACGGTATCCCCTGCCTATCGTAAGAGGTGACTAAAAAGGGCCTTCAACTTGGGAGCGTGAGTTGGTGACTACTGGGCCCTGAACTGATTCTTGGCATTGCTTCCACTTACTTTTGCCAGATTTCTCACTTTCATTTCTCCTATCGGACCTCCCTTGGTCAACTCTTGTTTTTTCTTGGATCCCAACGGTATTACGTATGGAGGCCTAGGGAGTCTTTCATTTTCACGCCCTTCGTGGCCCTTGTCTTCCTTTGGCCGATACCTTCATTTTTCGAAGTCTCGGATCCCTTCCATTCTTTTCCCCTCTGATTAGTGTTATATAGAGGATGATTGCCTAGTTGTACCTCCTCGTAAAACAATAATCACCACCACCAGCTGTTACGGTAGTCCACAGTGAGTGGGTGATGAGGCGGCAGGTCCATAAACCTTGGCGAATAAGGTGACCACATAAATGCAAAACACTAATATATTTAGTATCTCTCTTTTTGCTTTTCCTCTTTGTTTCTTTTTTAAAATACAATAATACAAATAGTGGATGATGATCACACTGAGTAACAAATGGTACTAGTCAATAACATTATTATTTGTAAATGTTATAAGAGGCTGAGTGCTCTCAGTGCCTCATCATCAATATCAGGGGATAGCTTGTTCCTATTATCTAAAAGGTCTTCAGGTGCCATGGTATTCACAGTCAAGTATTACCTAAACGCTGTGGGTGTGGTCGGTAGAATAACACACAAAGTATCCCCTGCTTGTCGTAGGAGGCGACTAAAAGGGGCCCCAGGGGCTTTCAACTTTGGAGCATGGGTTGGCGATCATGGGGCCCTTTGCCGAGACCTGGCATTGCTTCCACTTTCTTATAGCAGATCCTCCCTGACCTCTCTTTGTCAACTCATGTTATTTTCCGAACCCGACGCTGTTAGGTTTGCATGGGCTAGGGAGTCTTTCATTTTCACGCCCTTCGTGGCCCTTTTCTTCCTTTGGCCGATACCTTCATTTTTCGAAGTGTCGGATCCCTTCCATTTTTGTCTCTGATTAGTGTTATGAATGATGTATTATATATATCGCTAATTGCATGACTCCGCACAGTTTCGACGCGCACGACTGAAGCCAGGCATGGTGCCATTCTGTGCGGCAAAACACTCATTCCCACATTACGTAAACGGAATTATCCACGATAATTATGAACACTGATAAACAATGTAATCCTGTAAATAATGTACAGACTTTTATAAGGCCTGTTAGCCAAACAATAAGTGACAATGACATGAAATCAGGATGCAGGATACGATTATTAAACGAATAACAACAACAACAATATAGTATTAAATATTATATTATATTAAATATCCTCTCTTACATATTTCCCCCCTGTGGGTGGGGGCGGTAGAATAACACCCACGGTGTTCCCTGCCTGTCGTAAGAGGCGACTAAAAGGGACCCCAGGGGCTCTGAACTTTGGAGCATGGGTTGGCAACCACGGGGCCTTTAGTTGAGTCCTGGCGTTGCTTCCACTTACTTGTGCCAGACTCCTAGCTTTCATCTATC
Organism: Anabrus simplex; assembly: GCF_040414725.1. Classification (NCBI taxonomy): domain Eukaryota; kingdom Metazoa; phylum Arthropoda; class Insecta; order Orthoptera; family Tettigoniidae; genus Anabrus; species Anabrus simplex. The sequence continues at coordinate 104,583,353 of NC_090273.1, read as the reverse complement.
CTATTCGACCTCTCTTGGTCGACTCTTGTTCTTTTCCGACCCCGACGGTATTACGTATGGAGGCCTAGGGAGTCTTTCATTTTCACGCCCTTCGTGGCCCTTGTCTTCCTTTGGCTGAGACCTTCATTTTTCGAAGTGTCGGACCCCTTCCATTTTTTCTCTCTGATTAGTGTTATGTAGAGGATGGTTGCCTAGTTGTACTTCCTCTTAAAACAATAATCACCACCACCACCACCTCTTACATATTTACATTGTTTATACAATATTGCCATGTTGAATGTAGGACAGCATTTATATAAGATACAGTACATGATTTTATTATTAAATGAATAATAACAACAGTTTATAGAACCAGTATTAAAGATTGTCTAAAATACATATTTAGGCCTACACTGTCTATACAATATTAGCATGTTGAATGAAGGGCAGCATTTGCATAAGATACAGAATAGGATTTTGAAATGAATAATAACAACATTGTATAGTCTTACAGATTACAGGGCACCGTTTACATAAGATCACAGTCCTTTAAACAATACAATCTTATTACTATGTTGCCTAAAACCACATGTCTTTCTTTGAATCCCTTGTGTATAGTAAGACTGGCCGTATGTTTTAAGTCTTACTTGGTAATACATATGGCTTATCAGTTTCTCGAAGTGAACCCTGTGACTATCTTCACATGCTACATCAGTCACATGGTGAACTGCCAATGTGTGAAATATTGCTGACCTTTCAGAAAAAATGTAATTAATGGCAGTACTTAGCAACAAAACGTCAAGCTGCTTCTTATTATTTATGGACTATCCCTCTGTACCAGAAACAAACAACTTGACATTTTTTTCACAAATAGTAAGCACTTTCACTATATCTTCAGATGGATTAATTAACCCACCCCTATTCTTGCACTCCAAGAAGTAATAACTTGCAGAAAACTAAGCGATAACAATGGTCTTGCAACTCAGGAGTTACAGTAGTCCACAGTAATACATTTAAACAGGTTTTTCAATCCAGTTTAGCGTACGACTGCCGTATTATATAGCCACCAAACAGAATACAAAATTGCTTCTTTGTAGACTGTCAGAGTTACAGAGTCTAAGTTACAGGGCATTTAAAAAGCCTCCAGAGGTTGTTCAGTGAATAGAGTTTCTGACATTTTTGAAGATCTCCTCTGTTTCAACTGAATGAAATCCCCCTGTGGGTGGGGGCAGTAGAATAACACCCACGGTATCCCCTGCCTGTCGTAAGAGGCGACTAAAAGGGGCCTCAGAGGCTCTGAACTTTGGAGCGTGGATTGGTGACACGGGGCCCTCAGCTGAGTCCTGGCATTGCTTCCACTTACTTGTGCCAGGTTCCTCACTTTCATCTATCCTATCCGACCTCTCTTGGTCAACTCTTGTTCTTTTCCGACCCCGACGCTATTAGGTTTGCGAGGGCTAGGGAGTCCTTCATTTTCACGCCCTTCGTGGCCCTTGTCTTCCTTTGACCGATACCTTCATTTTTCGAACTTTCGGACCCCTTCCATTTTTTCCCTCTGATTAGTGTTAAATAGAGGATGGTTGCCTAGTTGTACTTCCTCTTAAAACAATAATCACCACCACCACCACCACCTCAACTGAATGAAAGCATTAACTGATTCTGCACCGAAAGTCAAACCGTTGGAATACCTTCAGGACAAAATGGCATTCCTAACTAAAATTCTTCTCAAACTTGCCTTCAGCTGAAGAACATCAGGGTTGTTATTGAAATCATTCTTGCCTCTGATACATGAAAACAATAGTTCAAGATGAGAATCTGTAAGTTAGCAAGTAGCTAAATTTATCATTTTATCTAGTCAGTAAATATACTGCTAACAATTTCAGACTCAGTGCAGAAACAACAAATCCAAGTACAAATATTTTTCTTCTGTGCGTTATCAGTAACTGACTGTCAGGGGTCCTCAAACCTAGGAGATACTTAATTGAGTTATCAGTTACCTTTATCATCATAATAAAATTATCTCTAGAAGTGGGAATTTTAAAGCAGTAGCATAGGGATTTTTGGAATTCATTAAGTTAAATGGTACCATCAGAATCTAAAAAAAAAATTCTCATACCTTAATTCTTTAAGAAAATCATAGCATCAGAAACTGACGAACTCAGATTTGTGCAGCTATTTTAACATTCATCCTTTGTTTATTGCTTGACGCCCAATTTGTTAGCTAATTTCATTTGCGGTGAATCTTGGTTTCAGACTCAGTGCAGAAACAACAAATCCAAGTACAAATATTTTTCTTCTGTGCGTTATCAGTAGCTGACTGTCAGGGGTCCTCAAACCTAGGAGATACTTAATTGAGTTATCAGTTACCTTTATCATCATAATATAGGGATTTTTGGAATTCATTAAGTTAAATGGTACCATCAGAATCTAAAAAAAAATTCTCATACCTTAATTCTTTAAGAAAATCATAGCATCAGAAACTGACGAACTCAGATTTGTGCAGCTATTTTAACATTCATCCTTTGTTTATTGCTTGACGCCCAATTTGTTAGCTAATTTCATTTGCGGTGAATCTTGGATCTCAAACACACCTAAAACATTATCCCATTTTATAGCATTGCCATCTGAGTCGTGCAACACTTTTAAGTCACCAAGGGCATTGTGTGCTAGCTTGAGAAGATGGCATGCATCAACAAATACATATACATTGCACTCTGACATAGGATGACTGATGAAATGTTTTGTGTCCATTGAAGTATTCTCAAATCTACACCCTAGTTGCTTCAGAGCTTCAACATTAACATTACGACAATCACAAGTAAGTGACAAGACAGAGATATCATGTTCTGCAGTTAAAGTTAGGCAAACCCTGATTAAACTTGCTAGATTTGTTCCTGTCAATTTATTCACATGGAAATAACCAATTGGACACTTTCAAAACTTCCTCAAACCAACCAACATGAAAACTAATGCTTGGGTAGTCAAACTGTCATGCTCTTCAATGTCAATATATCCATAGTCTGTGAATCCTTCATTTGGGGCCCCTTTTAGTTGCCTCTTACGGAAGGCAGGGGATACCGTGGGCGTCATTGTACCCCCCTACTCACAGGGGGCAGGCCTCAGGGGCTCTGAACTTTTGGGCGTGGGTTGGCGATCACGGGACCCTCAGCTGAGTCCTTGTATTTCTTCCACTTACTTGTGCCAGGCTCCTCACTTTCATCTATCCTATGACCTCCCTTGGTCAACTCTTGTTTTTTTCGGACCCAGACGCTATTAGGTTTGCGAGGGCTAAGGAGTCTTTCATTTTCACGCCCTTCGTGACCTTGTCTTCCTTTGACCGATACCTTCATTTTTCGAAGTGTCGGACCCCTTCTATTTTATATAGAGGATGGTTGCCTAGTTGTACTTCCTCTTAAAACAATAATCACCACGATCACTCACAGAGGGCAGGTGTAAGGACTGTGAGTGTGAGTGGGAACTGAGGAAGATGAGGGAAGTTTGAGGGAGATAATTAGACTTGTAATGGAGGACAGGAATGTAGGTAGGTCTCTCTTAATCAATGTACAGGATACGGTAGGTGGGTAAGAGGGAGGGGAAAGAAGGGGAGAATTTGTGGGAGATTGGTGGGCTAATTTAAGGTCAAGGAAAATGAGGGCTATGGGTTTCCCTCAGGCAGTGGTCCCAGGACAGGTATCGGTATCGGTGAGGAATCGGTATTAGTTACTGCAGGTGGAGCAGCAGATGGAACACGGCGTTCAGCAAAGTGTTATGGCGGGGGAGGGGGAGAAAGGGACCACTAGGAAAGGTAATATATAGAGAAGAGGATAGGAAGAGGGAGGAGGAACAAAGTCGTGAGAGTGAGAGAAGGAAGGACGGAGTGGATTCTGCAGACATCAAGGAAGTTAAGAGAGACCAGGAGAAGAGGGGATCAAATGAAGAGGGTGGGGTTGAAGCTCTGATCATGGGTGACTTTGTTAAGAATGTGGGAACTAATGTGTGGAGGAAAGGGAACCAGAGTAGAGTTTTATCCAGGAATCAGGTTAAGGCAGATGTTGAGTAAAGGGAGGGACAATGGTACGGAGAATGTGGTAATCCTCCGCGTTGGTACCAATAACGTAAGTAAAGAAGGAATAGGTACTAACATAGTTGGGAATGTATGGAATCTAGTTACAGCAGCACGGAAGAGTTTAAGGAAGCAGAGGTTTTTATCTGTGAGATGCTGTGTAGGAGGGGTACTGATTGGAGGGTAATTGGGGATTTAGATGAAACTATGGAATGGGTAGGTGGGAAATTGGGGGCGAGATTTATAGATCCTGATGTATGGGTAGGAGATAGGGATCTACGCTCAGACGGCCTTCACTTGAACTGTAGTTGTACATAAAAGTTAGTAAGTTTGTTTAAAGGGTTATAGGGAGGTATATTCAGGAAAGTGAGGTGGACTAGGGACCTGTGATAAGAGTACAGAGATCTGGACGTCAAGCAAGGATGCCATAAAAATGTTAGTGCTGAACTGTAGAAGTTTTGTAAGAAAAGGAATAAAATTAAGTAATGTAATAGATATATACTTACCAGATGTTGTAACAGGAGTTGAATTTTGGCTGTTAAATCATCTAATGGATATACATTTTCTCACGGAATTGGAGTGTTTATCGTAGGCTGATAAGTTATCTAATGGATATAAATTTTCTCACGGAATTGGAGTGTTTATCATAGAAACAGGATAGAAATGGTAGGAGGGGGAGTACTCATTCTGGTGAAAGAATATTTTGTAAGCTACGAAGAGGTAAATAATGACAAACATGAAATTTTAGGTGTAAGGCTCATCTCTAAAGATAATAGGCAACTTGATGTTTTAGGAGTGTATAGACGAAGAAATGGTGTCACAGAGGCTGATTCAAAATTATTTAAGGTAATCAGCTACGTGGGAAACGATACGAAAAGGAACGTGATTGTAGCAGGTGATCCCAATTTACCAAATATCAACTGGGAAGGTAATGCGAACGACAGGAAGCATTACCAGCAAATGGCAAACAGGTTGATCTGGGAAGGATAGCTGAATCAGAAAGTGATGGAACCAACTAGAGAGAAGAATATTCTGGACGTAGTGCTGGTAAAAGAGATGAGCTCTATAGAGAAACTGAAGTAATAGATGGTATTAGTGATTACGAATCTGTTTTAGTCGTACTTAAAAATAAAAGCGATAGAAAGGAAAGTCGTAAATGTAGGATAATTAGGCAGTACCATACGGCTTATAACAAAGGCATGAGGGAGTGTTTAAAAAGTAATTATGATCAGTGAAAAACGGTAAATGAAAATGGCTACAGACTGTGCGATGGGATTATCGCAATTGTTGAGGAATGTGAAAGCAGGTATGTAACTTTGATGGTGGTAAGGAATGGTAAAGACCCGCTGTTTCATAATAGAGAAGTAAAGAGAGTCTTCGGGTTGAATACCCAACATACATACATGTATGGATAGGCCTACTTTTAGACAGAGACAGTTGCCAAGAAGGACATTCCAAAGCAAAGCAAAGTCACCTCCGCACAGGCCATGAAAGCCCTTGGAGGAGTGGAAGGTAAAGGCTGAGTTCTGGAATTCTTCCACTTACTTGTGCCAGGCTCCTCACTTTCATCTATCCTATCCGACCTCCCTTGGTCAACTCTTGTTCTTTTCAGGCCCCGACGGTATTACGTATGGAGGCCTAGGGAGTCTTTAATTTTCATGCCCTTCGTGGCCCTTGTCTTCCTTTGGCCGATATCTTCATTTGTCGAAGTGTTGGACCCCTTCCATTTTTTCTCTCTGATTCGTGTTATATAGAGGATGGTTGCCTAGTTGTACTTCCTCTTAAAACAATAATCACCACCACCACCTGGTGAATGTGTAAGATGGGAGACGACGTACGACTACAGGTATGTGAATTACCACATTTATAAAATGCTCTTATTTATTTCATGATGTCACCATTTTTTGTGTGTGTGTCTGTGACGAATTTTGGTCACCCTCTTATTTCGTGAAAATGTCAGAGGAATATGACAAAAGGTCATTTCTTTAAGTTCTTTGATAATCGGGAATGTAACGAACTAGCGTGTGAAATGTTGAAGAGTAGTGGATTTGACGGTTGAGAAACGACTGTAATGTCTAAAGCAAAGTATCATATCCGTAAGTTTATTTTCTATATTTGTGGTTGTCAAAGTTAAGATAGTAAGTTTTCATAAAATTCTGTTCAGTGTAAAGGTGAAATTCATGTAACTGTATTTCGTGGTTATTCAGTTGGATTTGGCGTAAAGGCACGCCGTTGTGTTAAGCGATGTAAAATTTTATTGAAGAAAAGTTACGAGGCGAGACCAAAAAAATTTGTTACAGGGATTGCTATTCCAAAGTCTGTCGAAATCTGTGTAGAATTGAGAGGAAAATAATAGTAAAAAGTTTGTAAGTGATGTTGTGAGTTTCGGTTTGGAAACATTAGCTCAGATATGCGGGGAGAGATGGTTAGTTGTCAAAGAGTGTTTTGTGTAACAGCATTGTGGGTCACCCAAGAGAGATATTCCATATTATATTCGTGTCGAAAATTTGTGTTGGCGAGTGTTTCAAGTCTTGCGAAATGAGGAGGAATGAAGGATTGTGGGTCAGGTTGTTCAAATCCTGTAGTGTTGATGCCTGAATGTTCAGTGTAGGAAACCCGAGGAGTTATTTTTTGTGTAATTTATTGAGGTGGGAATAGGGTCGGTCCATAATTAGGATTCCACTTGAAACCGTAGGACCGTGATGGATAAGAATATTTGAGTGACGTCTTAAATTAAATCTCTTCGCATGATCTAGGTGGGTCAAGAATTATATTTCATGTGAATTGCCAGCGAGGTGAGTTTTGTTGTTTCATTTTATGCCAGTTAAATACGACTAGCACAGATGTGTTATGTCTAGCAGTAACGAAGGCAGGCTCGCGTTCCCGTTACTCCAGACAGTTGTTAGGTGGGAAAGCGAGCTTAATGCTAGACAGAACTAACTGTAACTGAGACATGTCATGTGTAGTAAAATATCTGGAATTAGTTTTCATTATTTGAAAGAGAAGACTCGTTTTAGTAGAGGCTTGAATTCATTTTTGAAGCAACGGAAATAAGACGATGATATGATAGGTTGGAAATGAACATTTTCAGGGATGTAAATTTTTTAGAGTCGGTAGTGATGTTGTCTGATATCATTTGAGGGTGTACAAAGTTTTATTTGAATATCACGAGCCGATGTGACAGGGATTCGTTTATTTTGCGTTGTGTGTTAATTTATGCAGATTGCAGGATTTAATGTTAGGATTATCCAAGCTTTTTCCTTAATAATTGTTAATGTTATAATGTAAGATTTTTGAGTGACGTCATTAAGTAAATAAATAGTACTGGCAATTATGACAATGTATCCCATTTCCAGCGGCGAGAAAGAAAACATGAGAATAAAACAAGCTTTTAATTAAATGATTAGGGATTACAAAGAAACCATTCGTCCAGGGTAGATAAAATGTGTTGTTAATTAGGATTATGAGATTGCTTCATTTATTAAATTATTTAATTCAGTGAAATCGTATTTGGAGAATTAGCTGAAAACCAAGTGACTAACTTGAATATGTATTCAGGAAATCTTAGTTTTATTTACTGGGGAATCTTAACTTATTAACGCAACGATTAAGGGGGCATGTCCGATGGCAAAGGGACTTTACTGCCACAAGTGTTGTGAGCGTTTGTTGTTGTTGTTATCATTGAGATTTTTATTTGTTGAGCATCAGATGTGTTCGGGATTTATTAATGTGGAAACCTTGGTCATCAACTACTGTAACTTAATTGTGTTCAGACCTTCAGCTTAGACATTTGGATGGTCATGGGGTCAACCTCAGTGAGGCCCCAGGGGCTCTGAACTTTGGAGCGTGGGGTGGCGACCACGGGGCCCTTAGCTGAGTCCTGACATTGCTTCCACTTACTTGTGCCAGGCTCCTCACTTTCATCTATCCTGTCCGACCTCCCTTGGTCAACTCTTGTTTTTTCCCGACCCGACGCTATTAGGTTTCCGAGGGTTAGGGAGTCTTTCATTTTCTCGCCCTTCGTGGCCCTTGTCTTCCTTTAGCCGATACCTTCATTTCTCGAAGTGTCGGACCCCTTCCATTTTTCTCTCTGATTAGTGTTATATAGAGGATGGTTGCCTAGTTGTACTTCCACTTAAAACAATAATCACCACCACCACTCTTCAGACTTTATATATTTCACTCTTAATTTAAGACAGTGGTTTCTAGTAGGGATGCCCCTCAGGCAGTTGGGTTAAAGTCTCCAAAGCCAGCATCTCTCATCGTCGGTATTACTGTTATTATTTCTTTAACGGACGAGACTGAGTTCGTTGTTTAGAGATGGTAAAATGTCACAAATTATTTTTTGATTTCATCGTCAATGGTCAATAAAGCATTAATTTCCTTGACTCGATTCCTCTCTTTTAGCAGATAGTTTAAATTACTGAAACCCGCCTCTTACCTAAGCAAGTGACGAAGAACCCGTAGACGACCCAAGAGAAAGGTCTCATGCCGATTTGCTAATAGATAAGGAAGGTAGGTATCCTACGAAGGACCTTAAGGGTTCAATATTAATGGCTGCTCAGTTGTCCCTCTTAGAACAATAATCACCAGTTCCACCAGAGAGAGAGAGAGAGAGAGAGAGAGAGAGAGAGACTATATATGTTCCGATTGAACCCTCTGTGGGTGGGGGCGGTAGAATATAGCATTCACGGAATCCTCTGCCTGTCGTAGGAGGTGACTAAAAGGGTCGCCATAAGCTCTTAGCTTTGTCGGGTGGATTGGCGACCACGGGGCCCTCAACCGAGTCCTGACATTGCTTTCACTTACTGTGCTTGTGCCAGGTTCCTCATTTTCATTTATCCTATCCGACTTCCCTTGGTCAACTCTTGTTATTTTCCGACCCCGATGGTATGAGAGAGTTCGAGGCTTAAGGAGTCTTTCATTTTCACGCCTTTTGTGGCCCTCAACTTTCTTTGGCCGATACCTCCATTTTTCGAAGTGTCGGACCCCTTCCATTTTTTCTCTGATAAGCGTTATATAGAGGATGGTTGCCTAGTTGCACTTCCTCTTAAAACAGTAATCACCACCACAATTCAAGGGTATGTAAATTTCAAGTGTTCTATTACTCAGGGAACGCACGTTCCTTTTTTATTTCTTCGTCTGGTAAGCGATAAGTGATAAGAGAATGGTTACCGTAACCACCACCACCACTACCACCATTCTTAATTCAGTAAGCACCACCTCATTTAAAAGGCAAAGCTTGCCAGGGTGTCTCAACTTTTGGAGTGTGGAATGGGACGATGGGGCCTCCTCTTATCACTGGCTCTGAAGAGGCGAACATTCTTGTACTTTCTCCTTGATTAAAGAGGATACTATTATCGAATTTCAAGTTAATACGAATTAAATATTTCGAGGATTTTTGCAACTTATTTTTCTCCAGAGATTAAGCTTCATTTCATAGAGTTTAACGAAACCATTATTTTCCACCCATTGAACGTACTGTTTCCGTACCTCTACCTCCCATTACGTAGATCTACTACTATGTGTTCGAGTTAATGGAGTATTGTAAACATCCTCATGCCTCACTAATGCTAATTAGTTCAGAGAGGCGCATACGGTAAGTGCGGAGGGACTACAAACTCCCTTCAGCTTGCTACTCTGGGAGTACACACCTGCGGTCCCATGTACGATGGGATTCAGAATTATAGCAGAACATGCCCAGAATTGACCACTACTCATAAGAATGATGAGATAACCTCACTCATTGCTAGGACTGAGACATGAAGATGTTATTTATACTCTTCTTATTCTTCTCCTCCTTCTACTATCACTTCTTCCGCTTTTCACATACCTGTGATGTCGCGGGTGTGACTGTGTCGCAATGTAGAATTGGCCCTGTTTTATGGCCTGATGCCCTTCCTGACGCCAGCCCTCTGTGCAGAGATGTAATCATTATTGCGTGTTTCTATGGTGGTTGCTAGTGCAGTATGTTGACTGAATGTGAAGAGGAACGTGTTGGGACAAACAAAAATACCCAGTCCCCAAGCCAGAAGGATGAATCAGACGCGATTAAAATTCCCGACCCTGCTGGGATTAAAACTTGCGATTCTTTGAACCGAAGGCCTTAAATCTGAACATCCAGCCAAGGAGTGGGACTAAGCTGTTGCTAATACTGTGTGATGGAAAAGTTTCCGGAGAAACTAAAGTAGCGTGTAGAGGAGCCCAAGTACAAAAACATTCGAGTAGGAAAATGTAGTCTCCCTATCTGGGTGCGGCCGATAGAGAAAGATCCATGGTATCCCCTGCCTGTCGTAAGAAGCGACTGAGATGGCGACCAGGGGCTCTTAACTTAGGATCGTGGGTTGGCGACCATAAGGCCCTTAGCTGACCCTTGGCATTGCTTCCACCTACTCGTGCCAGGTTCCTCAATTTCATCTATCCTATTCGACCTCTCTTAGTCAATTCTTGTTCTTTCCTGACCCCGGCGGTGTTTGAACATTTCAGGCCTAGGGAGTCCGTCATTTACACGCCCTTCGTTGCCCTTGTCTTTCTACGGCTGACACCTCCATTTGTCGAATTATTGAGCCTTTTTTATTTCTTCCTACCCCCTGTGGGTGGGGAGCGGTAGAATAATACTCACGGCATACACTGCCTGTCGTAAGAGGCGACTAAAAGGGGCCCCGGGGACTCTCAACTTGGGAGTTCCAGAGGCTCTGAACTTTGGAGCTTGGGTTGGCGACCACGGGGCCTTTCGCTGATTCCTGGCATTGCTTCCAATTACTTGTGCCAGGCTCCTTACTTTCATCCTATCTGAACTCCCTTGGTTAACTCTTATTCTTTTCCGACCCCGACGGTACTACGTTTGGAGGCCTAGAAAGTCTTTTATTTTCACTCTTGTCTTCCTTTGGCCGATACCTTCATTTTTCGAAGTGTCGGACCCCTTCTATTACCCCCTCTGATTAGAGTTATATAGAGGATGGGTGCCCAGTTGTACTTCCTCTTAAAACAATAATCACCACCACCTCTAAACTTGGGAGCATGGGTTGGCGACCACGGGGCCGTTAGCTGAGTCCTGGCATTGCTTCAACTTACTTGTGCCAGACCCCTCACTTTCATCTATCCTATCCGACCTCCCGTGGTCATATCCGGTTCTTTCCCGACCCCGACGCTATTATGTTTGCGTGGGCTAGGGAGTCTTTCAGTTTCATGCCCTTCGTGGCGTTATCTTTCTTTGACCAATACTTTCATTTTTCGAAGTATTGGACCCCTTCCATAATTTCCCTCTGATTAGTATTTTATAGTGAATGGTTGCCCAGTTGTACTTCCTCTTAAAAAATCACCACCACCACTCGACGCTATTAGATTTTCGATGCCTAGGGAGCCTTTCCTTTTTATGCCCTTCGGAGCCCTTTCCTTTTTTGCCGGTACCTTCTTTCTTGAAAATATCAGGCATCCTCCATTTTCCTTCTGATTAGTGTTAATAGACGATAATTTCCCAATTCTACTCACTCTAGCTTTTTTTGAATGTACTAGTATACACGAGCCTCGTATCATTAGATTGAGGCACACTTAAAAGAACTCTGACGCTACCAAATTCTGGCATGTCGGTGTCTTTGAAATCCGTATTGGTGAGATGCAAAACAAAAAAAGGAAAGAGAAAACATTACTGTTATTATTAACGAGTAATTTAACAATTTTTTTCGTTTCTTGAAACGAAAATCGGTTATGAATCAAGTGTTCCGTAAAATTCTAAGCAAAGAGCCCTCGTAATTTTATCCAGTGAACTTAAATCCTCTTGAAATATCAAATGTTTTACACTTTGCTCGGATGTTTCTCGTACGGTATGTAGGCCTGCAGGGAGGAATATAGCTAGAGGTAACATATCCAGCAGCAAGGACATGAAGACATTTATGACGGCCTGCTCTTTACGACATAGAACGACAACATGCAGTATTGAGCGGCTTCCATGTCTGCCTGCCGGGATACCTCACCCGTGTATGAGGCTCAGCATCTGCTAGGTCTGGCAATTCCAAATCAGCTTCAAGTCTTGACGCTGACCCGTTTCTGCCCAGGGCTGAACCCCACCATTCCCTGTCGCTGCGGCTGTGTGTATCCCCCTGTGGGTGGGGGCGGTAGAATAACAACAATGGTATCCTCTGCCTGTCGTAAGAGGTGACTAAAAGGGGCTCCAAGGGCTCTGAACTTAGGAGTGTGGGTTAGCGACCATGGGGCACTTAGCTGAGTCCTGGCATTGCTTCAACTTACTTGTACCAGGCTCCTCACTTTCATCTATAATATCCGACCTCCCTTGGTCAACTCTTGTTTTTTTCCGACCCCGACTGTATTAGAGTGCTTGAGGCCAAGGGAGTCTTTTATTTTCACGCCCTTCGTGGTCCTTGTCCTCCTTTGGCCGATATCGTCATTTTTCGAAGTGTCGGATCCTTTCCATTATTTCTCTCTGATGAGTGTTATATAGAGGATGGTTGCCTAGTTGTACTTCCTCGTAAAACAATAATCACCACCACCACCACCGCTGCGGCTGTGGTGATGTAAGGAGCCCCTTGCCTTTTCATCTGACATTAAGAAACAGTTCAGTTAAAGAAATGTTTCTTTGCAAGGAGATGAAGAAGCACAAATAAGTGGAAACAAGCATTTCAATTGGTGTTCAGTAGATTACGTTTTCAAGATTAAGTAGGCTAGCTAGGTGTACCTTGTTTCGAATTTAGGTTTAGGAAATAGTTTAGGTAATAATATTAACTTTTAAAACAATTTTTTTTAAATATCTGTAGGTTCGTAGGTATAATACTTACAAAGGCAGATTATCATAAGGAGTTGTAACTCATTGTAACTTCCGCCGCAACTTTTCCGATATTTCATATAGATATCCGTTCAAGCTATCACGAAGGTAATAAATTATTAAATTAAGTAAAACGATACGCCTGTAAACTTCGATTTAAAAAGAAGTTAAAGAGAATACACGGTAATTTCACTGGATATTTACGGTACTTAGCAGTGTTTGGATTGTTGATGATTGTTGCTACATGCACATGGTAGTTGTGTAAATAAATACAAAATCAGCTGATTACTTTATTCCGATAATTTGCAGTCATAGTTCTCTGCATACTTTGTACTTTCCACCTTCGTTATTCATCGAGTGAAAGTTAATAATCAAATTCCTATATCCCAATAATATTGCAGTTCTAGCCCCCGGCGTAGTTTTGACAGAAATTATTGTAGACAACCCCTTATTTTTCAGCATTTAAGGACACTTTTATTCTCCGTCCCGCGTAGTAGGGAAAATAATAGTAATCCACCAGCGGTAAAATTCATATAACAACATTTCAGCTGAGAATTGTAGTGTAGGTACAGTATATTTAGATAGTACCATATCTTGCCTGCTATATTTGTGTGTATATTTCGTGTGTATCTATTAGAGCATAGTACTAATAATAACCTGTCTGAGCATTTAGCTTTGTTGGTAATCTTTGAGTACAGTAGTTCTTGCAAATTTCAAACTCGCAATTTTCATTTCAGTTTGTGCTTAGTAGTGACATACGGTACCGGTATTGTAATTAGGATACGTATGAACGTAGTTTAAAATTATTGTAGTGTACTGTACAGTAGTATACGAGTAATATCTTATTAGAATTTAGCATGCTTATTTTATAATTGTAAAATATTTGTGTAGTACCGGTATAGTAGAGGTATCCGTAGAAACTCACTTACTAAAATTCTGTTGTTGTAATAAGAATAGGCTTAATTGCAGTTTAGAATTGTGTAATCCTTGTGTATTCTTTTCAGTATTCAGTAATTAACAGCAGTTTTTATCCTGTTAGGGTGTTTAGGATAAAAGTAGAGTTCGACTAAGTAGTATTGTAGTCGTATATTAATTACTTTATTGTCGAGTGATCTTTGAGTATTTTCCCAGACAATATATCCCTCCGTTCATTTTTTTGCACATAAGGTATTTTGTTTTTCATTTTATTTTAATTTTTCCGTAAAGAATGGCTAAGGAATGAAAGTGTAGCAACTGTGTGTGTGGCGAGGCATTGCGGGATATGAGGGTGGAGTTGGAGAGAGAAAATTAGGATTCTCACAGAAGACAGGAAGGAAGATAGGCCTCCCTCAAACAATATACTGGTTACAGTAGGTTTACAAGAGGAAGAGGAAGGAAATGGGGGGATTGTAGAAGACAGTTGGTCTAATGTTCTAAGGGGAAGGAGATTGCAGGCGAAGGGCTCTCTTCAGGATGAGAATTCAAACAGGTGTCTGTGCGAAAACGGTACGAATCACTCCAGGTAGAACAATAGAGGGAAGATGAGAAACAGGGAACTGTTGCAGAGATGTGTGGAAGTAGGAGGAAGGGAAAAGATAGGAAAGGGAAATGTAGACTAGAGGATAGGAAAAGACAGGTGGAACAGAGTCATGGGAAGGAGAAAAGGGAGGAGGAAGTAGCTTCTGCAGCTATCAGGAAAGATAGGGCTGACCAGGAGGCGAGGGGATCAAATGAGGTGGGTATGGTTGAGGCTCTGGTCATGGGGGATTCCATTGTTAGACATGCGGGGAAAGTGTGTGGAGGAAAGGGAACCAGGGTAGAGTGTTATACAGGAATTAGGTTGAGGCAGATGTTGAGGAAAGTAGAAGAGAGGGAGGAGGGGAAAGAGAAGGTGGTAGTGTTTCACGTTGGTACCAACAACGTAAGGCAAGCTGATATAAGTACCAACATAGTTGGGGATGTGTGGGATCTGGTAAATGCAGCACGGGTGCAGTTTAAGGAAGCAGAGATTGTTATGAGTGGAATACTGTGTAGGAGGGATACTGACTGGAGGGCGATTGGGGATTTAAATGAGACTATGGAGTGAGTATGTGGGAAACTGGGAGTGGCATTTCTAGGCTTTTTGCAGATGATGTTATTCTGTACAGTTACAAGATTGTAAGCAACGGTAAGACCTCGACAATGTTATGAGATGGACAGCAGGTAATGGTATGTTGATAAACGGGGTTAAAAGTCAGGTTGTGAGTTTCACAAATACGAAAAGTCCTCTCACTTTTAATTACTGCGTTGATGGTGTGAACGTTCCTTTTGGAGATCATTGTAAGTATGTAGGTGTTAATATAAGAAAAGATCTTCATCGGGGTAATCACATAAATGGGATTGTAAATAAAGGGTACAGATCTCTGCACATGGTTGTGAGGGTGTTTAGGGGTTGCAGTAGGGATGTAAAGAAGAGGGCATATAGGTCTCTAGTAAGACCCCAACTAGAGTATGGTTCCAGTGTATGGGACCCCCACCAGGATTACCTGATTCAAGAACGGGAAAAATCCAAAGAAAAGCAGCTCGATTTGTTCTTGGTGATTTTCGACAGAAGAGTAGCGTTACAAGAATGTTGCAAAGTTTGGGCTGGAAAGAACTGTGAGAAAGAAGACGAGCTGCTCGTCTAAGTGGTATGTTCCGAGCTGTCAGCGGAGAGATGGCGTGGAATGACATTAGTAGACGAATAAGTTTGAGTGGCGTCTTTAGAAGTAGGAAAGATCACAATATGAAGATAAAGTTGGAATTCAAGAGGACAAATTGGGGCAAATATTCATTTATAGGAAGGGGAGTTAGGGATTGGAATAACCAAGGGAGATGTTAAAAAAAAATTCCAATTTCTTTGAAATCATTTAAGAAAAGGCTAGGAAGACAACGGATCGGGAATCTGCCACCTGTGCGACTGCTCTAAATGCAGATCAGTATTGATTGATTGAACAAAGCCACCAGTCTCAATCAGGGGAGGAAGGTTACACTTTCTCTTGAAACAATAACCACCACCATCACCACCACCTACCCCCTGTGATTGAGGGCGGGAGAATAACACCCCACGGTATCCCCTGCCTGTCATAAGAGGCGACTAAAAGGGGCCCCACGTGCTCTGAAATTTGGAGCGTGGGTTGCCGACCACGGGCGACCACGGGGCCCTCAGCTGAGTCCTGGCATTGCTTCCACTTACTTGTGCCAGGCTCCTCACTTTCATCTATCCTATCGACCTCCCTTGTCAACTCTTGTTCTTTTCCGACCCCGACGCTATGAGGTTTGCGAAGGCTAGTGAGTCTTTCATTTTCACGCCCTTCGTGGCCCTTGTCTTTCTTTGGCCGATACCTTCATTTTTCGAAGTGTCGGATCCCTTCCATCTTTTCCCTCTGATTAGTGTTATATAGAGGATGGTTGCCTAGTCGTACTTCCTCTTAAAACAATAATCATCACCACCACCACCACCACCACCACCACTGCCACCACCACCACCACTGCCACCACCTGCCGACCACGAGGCCCTTAGCCGAGTCCTGGCATTGCTTCCGCATACTTGTGCCAGGCTCCTCACTTTCACCTATCCTATCAGACCTCCCTTGGTCAACTCTTGTTCTTTTCCGACCCCGACGGTATTAGAGCAATTGAGGCTTAGGGAGTCTTTCATTTTCACGCCCTTCGTGGACCTTGTCTTTGTCTGGCTGATACCTTCTTTTTTCGAAGTGTCTGATCTCTTCCATTTCTCGCTGTGATTAGTGTTATATAGAGGATGGTTGCCTTGTTGTACTTCCTCTTATAGCAACACTCCGTGGTCGTCAACCCACACTCCAAATTTGTGAGCTCCTGGAACCGTGTAGTTACCTCTTACGATCGGCAGAACGTACCGTGGATGTATTATCTGAACATTGGTCCCTCTGTTGGTGGGGGCGGTAGAATAACACGCTCGGTACCCCCTGCATGTCGTAAGAGGCGAGTAAAAGCGGTCCCAGGTGTTCTCAACTTGGGAGCGTGTGTTGGCGACCACGAGGCCCTTAGTTGAGTCCTGGCATTGCTTTTGTTTCGTTTTTACTTACTTGTGGCAGACTTCTCACTTCCATCTGTTCCGTTTGACCCCTTAGTCAAGTATTGTTCTTTTCCGACGCCGACACAATTATTTTCCGATGGGTAGGGAATCTTCCATGTTCACGCCTTTCGTTGCCCGTGTTTTTCTTTGGCCATACATTCATTTTTCGATGTGTCCGATCCCTTCCATTTTTTCCCCTGTGATTAATGTTAATAGAGAGGATGGTTGCCTAGTTGTACTTACTCTTAAAACAATGATCACCACCACCATCCGAGATGGAGGAATCAATCTTTCCATGCTAAAGTCTCAGACATGACCTGAAATAGAATCTACGGCCCATTTAAACGAAAGCCATTACGTGGACTATTTAGCCGAGGAACCAATCAAATGTTACAACTGAAATCACAGCAGATATCCGACACTGGATACTTATTTTCTAGGATCGAATCCCCGAAAATTGAAAGCATCGTTCTTCTATATGATACTTGTTCTCTGGCAGCGCGCCCATATTGGCACTGCCAAACCGCCAAGCAGACCAGACAGCTTACACTGTGGAGCATGAAGTGAGCAATAAATAGTACGTAGTATCAGTACTGTTATCGTCATGCACAAGACAGGTCAAGGAATGAAGTTGGTTTTGGTGAGTAGAGTTCATTTTTATTTATGCGAACACGGTATTCTCTGAAGTCAATAAACCTCCTTGAAAGCAATGTCGAGTAGACTGACGTTTTCCTTTATGTGCAACTCGTTCGTAACATCGATGTTACATTAATGTTAATGTAATATCAAATACTATTTGTTGTTGCAAAGAATAGAAGTTCTAATGGTGGTAAGAAAGTTACACATCTTACCTTTCTGTCCGCATTGGTCTCATGTTCAAAGAGAGGGAATTAATTGGTTAGATGGAAGGGTGACTGAGGTTACCTGGCGACCATGGGCACTCTAGCTGAATTCGAAATATCTTTCATTACTTGTACGAGGATACTTGCTTCGTTTCTCGAGCTATATCTGATACAACCCGTCCCCAATGGGCCTCCTTTGGGTTGGGGTGCCAGAATAACGTCCACGGTACCCCTGCCTGTCGTAAGAGGTGACCCAGGAGCTCTAAACTTTGGAGCGTAAGTTGGCGACAAGGGGGCCCTTAGCTGAGTCCTAGCATTGCTTCCACTTACTTGTGCCAGGCTCCCAATTTTCATCTATTCTATTCGACCTCCCTTGGTCTAGTCTTGCTTTTTCCGACCCCGGCGTTATTAGGTTTCCGAGGGCTAAGGAGTCTTTCATTTTCACGCCCTTCGTGGCCCTTGTCTTTCTTTGGCCGATACCTTCATTTTGGAAGTGTCGGATCCCTTCCATTTTTCTTCCTGATTAGTGTTAATAGAGAATGGTTGCCTAGTTGTACTTCCTCTTAAAACAATAATCACCACCACAACCTTACCTGAGTCCTGGCATTGCTTCCAATTATTTGAGCCGGATCTGAAGCGTCCATTATTTCCCTCCGATTAGTGTTAAATAAAGGAAGGGTGCCTAGTTGTACTTCCTCTTAAAACAACGATCACTATCACCACCTTAATTTTATTAATCCTATCCGACCTCCCTTGATCAATTCTTGTTCCTTTCCGACTCCGATGGTATTAGGATGCGAGGCCTAGGGATTCTTTCATTTTCACGCCCTTCGTGGCCCTTGTCTTCCTTTGACCGATGCCTTCATTTTTTGAAAGTGGCGGATCCCTTCCATTTTTTCTCTCTGATTAGTGTTATATAGAGTATGGTTGCCTAGTTGTACTTCCTTTTAACACAATAACCACCACCACCACCACCACCACCACCACCGCCTGTCCGACCTCCCTTGATCAACTCCTGTTCTTTTCTGATCTCGGCGGTTGTAGCTTTACGAATCCTAGGGAAACTTGCAATTTTGCGCCTTTTTTGGCCCTTGTCTTTCTTTGGCCGATGCCTTCGTTTTTCGAAGTGTCAATGTTTTCTGTCTGATTGGAGTTATGAAGAGGATTGTTGTCTCGTTGTAATTTTTCTCCTTGTGGGTGGGGGTGGTAGAATAACACCCACGGTATCCCCTGCCTGTCGTAAGAGGCGACTAAAAGGGGCCCCAGGTGCTCTGAATACTTTTATCTAGGGTTGGCGACCTCGGGGCCCTTAGCTGAGTCCTGGCATTGCTTCCACTTACTTGTGCCAGGCTCCTCACTTTCATCTATCCTATCTGACTTCTCTTGGTCAACTCTTGTTCTTTTCAGACCAGAAGGTATTACGTATGGAGGCCTAGGGGGTCTTTCATTTTTACCCCCTTCGTGGCCCTTGTCTTCCTTTGGCCGATATCTTCATTTTTCGAAGTGTCCGACCCCTTCCACTTTTTTCTCTCTGATTAGTGTTATATAGAGGATGGTTGTCTAGTTGTACTTCCTCTTAAAACAATAATCACCACCACCTCGTTGTAATTGCTTTAAAACGATAATCATCACCACCATCACCTCGTTATTCGTTTGATGTGTGACAGTGGATTAATCAAGGTTAGATAAATTTCAAGTATTCTGTTTCTAAAGGATCTTACTTTTGTTTTTTGATTCATTTGTGACTCTTTCGGCTGAATGCAATAATTAATTTTTATTTATTTAATAATTTTCAAATTGCTCTGCTGAATAAATTGTTTTGTTTTATTTTAATATTTTCAGAGATGAGATTACCTAGTTGTAATTCCTCTTAAATCAAAGATCACCACCTCCACAACCACCACTGATTCATGTCCCATGTTTTTAGTTCTTCTGGATGCTGTTTGCAGCACTGTGTGATTCGCTTCGCCTCAACGTGACAGTTTCCTCTCCAGGCGATGTCACTTTTGCTACTAAAGGGAAGGTCACTGTTACCACACAAGGGAACGTCTCTGTTACTACCAAGGAGAATATTACCATCACCACTCAAGGGAACATTACTGTCGCTTCACCTGGGAGCGACGTTAGTGAAGGTGTACTTGTAACGGTAAGTACCATGCAAACCAACATGACAAATTCTAATTCCCCCTGTGGGTGGGGGCGGTAGAATAACACCCACGGTATCCCCTGCCTGTCGTAAGAGGCGACTAAAAGGGGCCCCAGGGGCTCTGAACCTTCGAGCGTGGGTTGGCGACCACGGGGCCTTCAGCTGAGTCCTGGCATTGCTTCCACTTACTTGTGCCAGGCTCCTCACTTTAATCAATTCTGTCCGACCTCCCTTGGTCAACTCTTGATCTTTTCCGACCCCGACGCTATTAGGTTTGCGAGGGCTAGGGAGTCTTTCATTTTCACGCCCTTCGTGGCCCTTGCCTTCCTTTGGCCGATATCTTCATTTTTCGAAATGTCGGATCCCTTCCATTTTTTCCCTCTGATTAGTGTTATATAGAGGATGGTTGCCTAGTTGTACTTCCTCTTAAAACAATAATCACCACCTGACAAATTCTAACTGTAGTGAGCCTAAATTTCGTTTTTGTGTTGATACCCACTAATTTTTGGATCTGCTCAAAATTACAAACTCGGTAATGTCACGTGTCCTATTTTATGATGCCAAATGGGAAGTTTCAAAATTAATGTCTGCTTGATTTATTATCTAGATCAGTGAGAATGAATACTGGCATTTGCTATTTAAATTTACACCACATATTTTGATTTTTAGGAAATCTGTTTATATCAAACGTTTCTTAAAAATGCAGAACATACTGAAATAAAACAGTACGAACAATATTTACGTTGTATTTAAGTAATTGGATTGCAAAATTCTTGAAACTGAAGCCAAGGAGTAACATAACGTGACCTACCTACCGCTTTTGAGATGAACCATAAACATTTAAAAATTTATACAGGACAGCTTCTAATCTGCAACTATTGATTATGGAGCAGTTCTGAACGAATACAGAAAACGCCTGAAATTCATTACATCTAATCTTTGACATGATCTATTGGTGGTAAACAATCCCTTCACAGGGAACTTAGGCTTTCCATTTGGAACTGCTGGGCGAGTAATAATTCCATTGTGGAGATTTATATCCCGTATGAATTTATCACATTGCGCATCTACTAATGGGCTTCTAATAAATTTCCCCCTGTGGGTGGGGGCGGTAGAATAACACCCACGGTATCCCCTGCCTGTCGTAAGAGGCGACTAAAAGGGGCCCCAGGGGCTCTGAAATTTGGAGCGTGGGTTGGCGACCACGGGGTCCTTAGCTGAGTCCTGGCATTGCTTCCACTTACTTGTGCCAGGCTCCTCACTTTCATCTGTATTATCCGTCCTCCCTTGGTCAATTGTTGTTCTTTTCAGACCCCGACGTTATTACGTATGGAGGCCTAGGGAGTCTTTCATTTTCACTCCCTTCGTGGCCCTTGTCTTTCTTCGGCCGATGCCTTCATTCCTCGAAGTGTCGGACCCCTTGCATTTTTCTCTCTCTGATTAGTGTCATATAGAGGATGGTTGCCTAGTTGTACTTCCTCTTAAAACAATAATCACCACCACCACCACCACCTTCTAATAAAGTCACTGCCTCTGCAACATTCACATCCAAGGCCACCATTCCCAATCTTTACACATGGGTATTGGCGTACGCCAAGGTTCCGCAATGTCACCTCTGCTAATTACTTTATTCGTCGTAGATATTCCCCAGCTCCCACCTCCCGTACATATAGTACAGTTCGCAGACGACACAACAATTCTCGCTTCATTTCCATCCGTCTGAAGCATTAACCAACGTCTCCAAACCTCCCTTAAATCCTTTATACTATGGTGTGATTGCTGGCACCTCAGACTCAATCCCACTAAAACTCAGTCCATCCTTATCCGTTCCCGCAGAGGCCGCCTCACCATTACATGAAATCCTAAAGAACTAATTTCACCATCCGCAAAACCGCTATCCGCCCAAGCTATTCCTTAAATTTCTCGGAAGTATCAGAGACGAACATGCAACCTCCCGCCCCACACTTCCTTCATATCAAGACTCGAGTCCAGCAGAAATTCCTAATTACTCCGCCGGCTTGCCGCGACCAGCTGGAGTCCCAATTCCAACTCCTACTCCTCACATACACATCCTTCATTCGTTCCTTCATCACATATGGATATCCAGCCATGCTCGCTTCAACCACCATCTCCCTCCGTCCACTTCTATCCATGGAGAGAACACTAATCCCCCACGCTACCACACTCACGACCTTTACATCTTCCTAATCCTCAAACGTGACGCCCAAGCGTATTCGAACGCTTCATCCCTTGCCCAACCTCCCCATCCCCACGGTATTCCCTGCCTGTCGTAAGGGATGACTAAAAGTGGCTCAACTTAGGAGAGTGGTTTGGCGACCACTGTGCCCTTATCTGAGTCCTGGCATTGCTTCCACTTTCCTGTGCCAGGCTCCTCACTTTCATCTATCATTTCCGACCTCCCTTTGTCAACTCTTGTTATTTTCCGACTTCGACGCTATTAGATCACTCGAGGGCTAGGGGTTCTTTCATTTTCACTTCTTTCATGGCGCTTGTCTTTCTTTGTCCGATATCTTTACTCTTTAGAAGTTTCGTATACCTTCAATTTTTTTCGCCCTGATTAGTGTTGTATAGAAGATGGTTGCCTCGTTGTACTTCCTCTTAAAGCTATAATCACCACTACCACCGAATACCAAAATCTCCTGCACATTTGCGAGGGATGCACGTTGAGATAACGTCCAAATGTAATCCTCAAATTTTAATCACTATTTTCAGCATTACCAGAACGTCAAAGTGGGAGATTAGAAGGGTTGTATGCATAATCTTCTCTCAAAGTAATGATCATGATGTACTTTGGTAGTAAAGTATTGTTGGTTTTAAAGGCACTTCAATTGCGAGACGTACGTTGATAACCTAGTCCGTGATTGTTCCAGGTGGGTGCAGCGAATAGTCAGCGCGTAGTCAAAGTGGTAGTATCTCAGCGTGAAGAGTCCAGCCCAGAAAACTTGCAGTTTACCACAGGTAGGTGTAAAGACGGAATTTGTCCTTAATTATTTAACAACATCACTATCGTGTTAAATACTGTTTATTGTATAGAAAATCGGTTTATGTAGATGATTATGACTTATTTTCTCAAATAAAATTTCGGGAGACTATTAGCCGTATGTTAACTACGTTATGCAAATTTGATCGTTCATGGTTATACAGTATCGGTCCTAAAATTAATTTCCTTAAATATTACATTCATGTAGTAGTTCTCAAATGAGGGCCTCAAATTAGTGACGAGACCCAATCTGAGTTTCCGCTTTCACGTGTCTGGTTCTACACTTTTATCTCTTCTATGCGATTCCCACTGGGAAACTTTCGCCCTCTTCCGAACTCGACGGGTGGCAGAATACCTGTACCTGGCAGGGGATCCCATAGGTGCTCTCATTTGAGAATCCGCGGAATCTGCACCCGTACGAAGATAATTTCACCCTGACGGTGAACTCAAATGTAGGGTGCACGATACTCACCTCGAAGGGGTGGCGGTTTATCTGGATGACCGGATGTGGCAGTTGCAGAAAGGAGATCAATGACGGGCTTGTAAGTTAAATAAACATCTCTCATTGGCATACGTGGGAAGATTTATTGCTAATTGGAGAAATAATTTGTCAAGCTATTATTTACAACGAAAATGGATTAATAACTCCGAAAGAATACCAGGGAATATACTATGAATAACGTAGCCATGCCGTATATTATTTTCTTATCACAGATCAATTAAACAAAGATACCGCCGTGGTAAAGACTTCATGAAAAATGAGTATCTACTATCAAATTACGTAGCTGCACTGTAGTATAGTTAAGGTTAGGGACACATAAACATAATGACCATCGTCATCATCATGTGGAGTAATTTCCAACCGCAGGCTTGGTCTGCTTGGAACATAAGCCTTTCTATCGCTCTCTGCCCATCCACCACTTCTCTTCTGTCACTGTCGTCCAGTTTTCTCCTCTTGCCTCGATGCTCTTCTTGACACCTTTCAGCCATCTGTCCCTCGGTCTTCATCTAGGTCTCCTTTCCTTCAACTCCGTTTCTAACATCTATCTCAGTATCATTTCTTCTCCCACTCCCTTAACATGTCCATACCACTGCAGCCTTGATTTTTCTATCTTTTTCTGTTGGGGTACCTCACCATTTCCCGCACTCTCTCATTTCTTACTCTGTCCATTCTTGTTAAACCTACTCGAAACCTTGGAAACTTCTTTTCTACTGCTTGTATTCTACTTTTATCCCTCTCCTTCATCACCCATGTTTTTGATCCATACGTCAAAACTGGCACAAAATACGTCTTGTGTGGTGCAGACCTGTACCATATCAATCCTCCCCCACTCTTAAAGAATCCATATGCACTGCCTTCATTCTTCTCTCCCCAGTGGTCTGTACTACCTTCTGTATTATATCATAAATCACCATTATAAATAGTAGAGTTGAGAGGGAACTTCCTTGCTTTACACCATTTGTTAAACCATCCAGTTTTTTCGGTTCCGACTTTAAGGCCGCGTTCACACTAAGACGATATAAGATAAGTGATATATCGTAAGCGGTATACGATATGCGACACGCACAGACAGATACTTGAAATCTAAAGGGAGGCGATAAAAAAAGGTTCACAGCTGCGCGATTGCACAACATATCGCAAGTGACACATCTCTCGAAGTTCAGCTTGCTAGTCTCTTCAGCGATTAGTATCGTACGATATTTCGAGCTGTGAACCTGACGGGAAGAAGAGAAGACAATTCTGTAATACCTTTCATTAATTTAGTGGAACTGATTGGTACAATTTGTAAAAAAATTATCAAATTAAAACTGCTAAATTTTATTAATACTGCTTTTTATATTCATATCTACTTACCTTATAGCAATCAGAAGTTTTTTATCTGAAGAAATGGCCTTCCTGAAGGGTGTATCTTTTTTTTCAAGGGTTCGTGACACTAGGCTTTTCAGAAAATGAAAGTTTTCAGAATTCATTGGATAAAACGCCCTGAATTTCGATTCATGTTGAGACAGCTTTCGAGAAACAACAGCCGAGCTATGGTGCAGGTAGGTAAGATTGTAGGGATGTACCCAGTATTTCCGTTCTCTTCTCATCCTACGCCTGAACCAGTACGTCACTAGAACGTTTAAACTCATATTTGTAACTGATGTAAGGGAGAATTGTGTTCCCACCAAATTTTTATAGCCCATCTTATATCGCCTTAGTGTGAACGGCGCCTAACACAGCTTTCACTTCCATCATACAATTTTTCACTCTTGTCACTGTCTGCTCATTACCGGATGAGTTGGCTGTGCGGTTAGGAGCGCACATCTGTGAGCTTGCATCCGGGAGATGGTGGGTTCAAATCCCTCTGTCGGCAGCCCTGAAGATGGTTTCCCGTGGTTTCCCATTTTCACACCAGGAAAATGCTGCGGCTGTACCTTAATTAAGGCCACGGCCGCTTCCTTCCCACTCCTAGCTCTTTCCTATCCCATAGTCGCCATAAGACCTGTTTGTGTCGGTGCGACCTAAAGCCACTAGTAAAAAAAAGAGCTATCTGCTCATTTATTGCTTTTACACTCAACGCTTCCCATATCTTGTTTCTACGGACACTGCAATATTATGCCTTCTCCATGTCCACAAAGGCCCTCACCAAATCTTCCCCATACTCATAGTGCCGTTCTTGTAGCTGCCTCACTGTGAATATGAGGTCAATAGTTGACCTTTCTTTTCTACAGCCATACTGTTTTTCTCCGAATTCTTTTTCCACTGACTTTGTTATTCGCTTTTCCAGTACTTTTTGGAATATCTTGGCACAGTGACATATCAGGGTTATACCACGATAGTTGTGATATTTTCTTCTGTCTCCTTTCTTAAATATGGGTACTATTACACCCTTCCTCCAACCTTCTAGTACTTTTCTTTTTAATTCCATACTACCCGCATCATCCCGTATAGCCACTGTGTACCTACTTCCCTGGCAGCCTTATCATCATCACACTTAACTCATCCATTCGTGGTGTTTTCTCCAGTTTCATCCTCTTCACAGCTTACTCCACTTCTACCCAGCTTAACTCCTCTATTTTCTCCCACAACTGTCATCAGTTTCTTCTTCAATATTATCTTCTTCATTCAGGAGGTCCTCAAAGTATTCCTTCCAGATTAATTTAATTTCATCCTTCTTCTCCACTGGGTTACCATTTTTATCATCTATTCCGTCCACTTCACTCTGCCTACTCCTCCTTTTATTTCTCACCATTCCATACAATATTTTTCGTTCTCCCGTGCTATCTTCCTCCAGCATCTGTGTCCACTTCTCCATCCACTTCCTGTTCTGTTCTGTAACCACTTTTTTTTAGATTCCATCCGTTTGTTCGTATAGTCTTCGGCCCCAGGGGCTCTGAACTTTGGAGCGTGGGTTGTCGACCACGGGGTCCTTAGCTGAGTCCTGGCATTGCTTCCAATTACTTGTGCCAGGCTCTTCACTTTCATCTATACTATCCGACCTCTCTTGGTCAACACTTGTTCTTTTACGAACCTGACGCTATTAGGTTTGCGAGGGCTAGGGAGTCTTTCATTTTCACGCCCTTCGTGGCCCTTGTCTTCCTTCCTACAACAGTCGGACAACATCCCCAAATTGTCCACACTGCCAGCATCAAAGGTACTGTCCTGACAAGAAGTAAGGGCAGAAACAAACAAGTGGAAGCGAACGTCACCTTTAAAAAACACAACACAAGAAAAACAGAAATACTTACCCTAAACTGAGCAGGTGACGACAAATCGTGAAAATAAATAAATAAATAAATAAATAAATAAATAAATAAATAAATGCGCCACTGTATGGAATTTTAAGCAATCTACAAGAAAGACAACACCAAGTCTCTCTTTTTTTTTAACAAAATCAGGCAAGTTTTAATCTATATATACAGGGTGGCCCACTTAAACGTTTCACCGCAGATATATCTGGAACAACAAGAGATATTGAAAAATGACTTTCATGGGCATGAAGGCAAGGAAGGGACTAATTACAGTAAATACTATGAGCCAGTCTAAAACGTAGGAAAATAGTATTTTCAACATCAACTTACGTTTTTCTAAATGGACACCCTGTATTATTTCGTAAGCAATCGTTAACATGAAAAATCATATAAGTAATGGCGTTTGTTTCATCGCAATAGGTCAATTATATCCCGAGATATTGCAACGTGGAGTTGACGCTTGAGATAAACGAAACTCGCAGCAGTTGCACATCCCAAGATTCCAGCACGAATCTCAGGTCCTCTTACGATATGATTGCCGTACTACAATGCGACAGGCGCTATACTTAATGCTATTTGCACTGCTCTCAAGAGGGATGAAAATAAGAGAATTTCGTTACAGTAACTCTGCTGTACGAATTATGTACATTCTGAAGTAGTACAGTACAAAGTACTGCAATGTACTGTGTAGGTACATAAAACACGCAAGAGAGAAACCGTTATTTACATATCCTTTGCTGTGGCACGAAACCCTTCTCTTATTTTCATCCCTCTTGATAACAGTGCAAATAGCATTAAGTACAGTGCCTGTCGCATCGTAGTACGGCAATCATATCGTGAGTAAGAGGACCGTGAGGTTCGCGCTTGACTCTCGGGATGTGCAACTGCTGCGCGTTTCGTTTATCTCAAGCGTCAACTTCACGTTGCAATATCTCGGGATGTAATTGACCTATTGCGATGAAACAAACACCATTACTCATGTGATTTTTCATGTTAACGATTGCGCACGAAATAATACAGGGTGTCCATTTAAGAAAACGTAAGTTGATGTTGAAAATACTATTTTCCTACGTTTTTGACTGGCTCATAGTATTTACTTTAATTAGCCCCTTCCCTGCCTTCATGCCTGCGAAAGTCATTTTTCAATATATCTTGTAGTTCCAGATATATCTGCAGTGAAAGGTTTAAGTGGGCCATCCTTTATAAAATAAAAGTTTTGTCTGTACATTGCTCAGAATTTCAAAAGGATGGTATTTCTGTATCAGTCGTGTCCACGGTAACAAGGAAATGCATTTTTTAATTTTCCGTAATGTCTGCCTGTCTGTCTGTCTGTCTGTCTGTCTGTCTGTCTGTCTGTCTGTCTGTCTGTCTGTCTGTCTGTCTGTCTGTCTGTCTGTCTGTCTGTCTGTCTGTCTGTCTGTCTGTCTGTCTGTCTGTCTGTCTGTCTGTCTGTCTGTCTGTACACCAACACGAGAAAACGGCTCAAGAGAATTTAATGAAAATCGGCATACAAAGTTGGGAAACAAGTCGCTATAATCTAGCCTATAAATAATTTTATTCACACAGAGTGAAATGGTAGTTTAAGGGAAGCCCTAACATTTAATTCTCAAATATTTATGTTATTAGTGGTCGTATCTTAATGAAAACCGGCAGCAAAGCCGGGGAATAAGTCGCCACAATCTATGCTATAAATAATAATTGTATTCACGTTGAGAAAATGGTAGTTTAGGGGGAGGCCTAAAATTTAATTCTCAAATGTTTATGTTATTAGTGATCCTATCTTAATGAAAATCGGTATGAAAAGTCGGCAAATAAGTCGCTATAATCTAGGCCGTAAATAATTTTATTCACGCTGAGTGAAATGGCAGCTTAGGGGAAGGACAAAAATTTAATTCTCTAATATTTATATAATTAGTGTTTGTATCGATAAATACTACATACGGTAACTAAAGTTATATAATATTACATTTCCGATCATTTATGTCTTATAAATTGTTACCGTACCGACTATGATCACAGGGCCCCAGGGGCTCTGATCTTTGGAGCGTGGGTTGGCGACCACGGGGCCCTTAGTTGAGTTCTGGCATTGTTTCCACTTACTTGTGGCAGGCTCCTCATTTTCATCTATCCTATCCAACCTCTCTTGGTCAACTCTTGTTCTTTTCAGACCCCGACGCTGTTAGGTTTGCGAGGGCTAGGGAGTCTTTCATTTTCACGCCCTTCGTGGCCCTTGTCTTCCTTTGGCCGATATCTTCATATTTCGAAGTATCGGATCTCTTCCATTTTTCCCTCTGATTAGTGTTATATAGAGGATGGTTGCCTATTTGTACTTCCTCTTAAAATAATAATCACCACCACCAATAGGAATAGATGATATTAAATGTCACTACGTGCAAAAAATTACAATCTCACCCCGGTAAATGAAAGGCATTTTACTGAGAACCAAACATGTGAAATTCCATCTCACCCGAATCATATCTCTACCATGGAAACACCACGATCAAAATGTGATAGATGTCACTTCTATGAATGAAGGACAGGTAAAAGGTTGTGTACTAAAGATTAATATATACTTAACCTTTGCTCGTTGTGCGCAGTTATAATTTCATTCCTTCATACACGTCACTTCCCATACTCAGTGGAAGGATTTCCTGAAAGTGATCCATTCACTTGAAGATAGTTTTTGTCACCAGTTTTAATGGTCATAAATGCATTGTTCTTTGTAACCTATATCTGGTGCCATTTTCAGTCTTTAAAGGTTCTCATTTTCTCAGTATCTTCCCCCTGTGGGTGGGGCGGTAGAATAACACCCACGGTATCCCCTGTCTGTCGTAAGAGGCGACTGAAAGAGGCCTCAGGGGCTCTGAACTTTGGAGCGTGTGTTGGCGACCACGGGTCACTTAGCTGAGTCCTGGCATTGCTTCCACTTTCTTGTACCAGACTCTTCACTTTCATCTATCCTATCTGACCTCTCTTGGTCAACTCATGTTATTTTCCGACCCCGACGCTGTTAGGTTTGCATGGGCTAGGGAGTCTTTCATTTTCACGCCCTTCGTGGCCCTTGTCTTCCTTTGGCCGATATCTTCATTTTTCGAAGTGTCGGATCCCTTCCATTTTCCCCTCTGATTAGTGTTATATAGAGGATGATTGCCTAGTTGTACTTCCTCTTAAAACAATGATCATCACCACCACCAACCACTTTCTCAGTATCTCTTTGGAAGGCAATGTCAGGATATAGGCCCTCAGTTTGAACTCAGGCCGATAGATATAGCTGTCATCTTGTTGAATATGAGACAAGCACTTCACTGAAAGGAACGCATTTTTCTTTAAAATTTACAACAGTCGTGGTTGTGAGAGGTTCACTGTATTTTTCTTGTAAAGAAGATATAACAGTCTATAACTGGTACTAATATCAGCTATTGCAACTTTCTCATTTTCTCAATATCACTGTGAATGACAGACAGAATAGCGACTTAATATATATATATATATATATATATATATATATATACTAGCAAGATACCCGTGCTTCGCTACGGTATTATACTGAAATTTATAATTAAATGCTTAACGTTTTATATATAATCCTCCGAAATTCGCGATCTGACTCGTTTTCTGAGAGAATCCGCCAAAATTCGCGATCTGACTTGTTTTCTGGGAGATTACGGCAAAGTTCCTCATATTTTTCAATCTTTTTTCCAGCAATCAATTTCGTAATTCGCGAGGTAGGTACAGGTATTCCACGCGGTCAGTTCGGTCTCTACATCTTTGACAACTTTTCCTATAAGCATTTTTAGTATGGATCAAATCCTGAAGGAGATCCGGCGTAGTGTCGTCTTGGGTGCCTTGGCGGTACTGAACCCGCGGCTTGACTGTATTCGTAGTCATTACCAGGCCAGGACCCGTTTCCAGCGCGGTCCGTACAATTTGACGACGGTCCAGAACATAATTATTATTATTATTATTATTATTATTATTATTATTATTATTTTATTGCTATTATTATTATTATTATTATTATTATTATTATTATTATTATTATTATTATTATTATTATTAGATGTTCTGGACCCCACCGCAAGATGCAAGACCGCTACTTGGCAGTAAATTACATCTGCTGCCATTGTCATTGTTGACAATGTGACCAGCACTATTGTCGCGGGAAGTCAATTGTGCGGGATTTCTGACGGTACGAATGACTGACTTCTGTGCATTATTGATCTTATTATAGAGGTGAACAATTGCACGGTCAATCTCATTCCTATCGTTTATTTCAAATTTGTTTAAATTTTTATTTATATGCCTGGAGAATCTACTAAGAACGTTCTCCGGAGCAAAAGATTGCTGTTGAAAACGAACCCAGGAAAGATTAAAAATGATCGATTTATGATCAGAATAAGTACATCGAAAATCTACAGCCTGTTTCCAGTCATTCGACAGGGTCAGGAATGGAATGAATAAAGCCCCATCTAGCGGCGACAATAGGAATTGTGCCGGGTGCCGAAGCACTCCTCTGGGGCAATGATCGATGAATGACAAATGAAATGAAATCTTGGACAGTGTTGCTGGAATGAATGATGACAGGAAAAATCGGAGTAAACGGAGGAAAACCTGTCCCGCCTCCGTTTTTTCCAGCACGAATGTCACATGGAGTGACCGGGATTTGAACCACGGACACCAGCTGTGAGAGGCCGGCGCGCTGCCGCCTGAGCAACGGAGGCTCCTTATAAGTACATTATGAACAGTGAAATCAATTGGTCTGACCTCCTTTTACACCCCACCGCCGTTAAGTTTATTAACAGCCAACCCCCACCCCCCAAAAAATTAAAGGAAGGCGTGTTTCTTTATGTTTAAAGGAGATTCCAAACACCAATGTTACCTTCAGTTTTGAGATATAAGTATCCCCATAAAAATAATTCTCTTTCTTTCACTTCCTTTCACACACCCCCCCCCCCGCAAGTGAATTATCCGGCAAACAATACTTGTTCCTTTAATAGTAAAGTATCTTCTAAATGCCAATCAGCACGACTCTAACTTCTTCACTTTTTTATTTATGTGTCCTCGTGAAAGGAATTCAACTCCTTTTCACTCCCGCCCCCCAAGATGGGTTCCCCCCAAAACGCGTTTTTCTTTGTTTTTAAAGGAGATCCAAATACCAATGGTCACGTCTGTAACAACTTTAGTTTTTATTAGATGTATGTATTCTCATACAATTAAGTCAATTAATTTTTCAATTCTTTCACCCCCCCGCCCCCCACTTCATTGGATTTTCCGAGAATACGTGTTTCTTTACATTTAAGGCAGATTCCAAATATCAAATTTCACGTCTGTAACATCTTAATTTTTGAGATATCAGTAGCCTAATTAAAAGAATTCAACACCATTTTCAGTCACTTTTACCCCCCCCCACGCTACCCCAAGTATTATTTCCGGAAACTAAAAATACACGTTTTTTAATTTTTAATAGAGATTAAAAAATACCATTTTTACTTCTGTAACGTGTTGAGTTTTTTGAGATACTGTAGAAATTCTCATTTTAGAATTTCACACATTTTTAGTTCCCCTTAAGTGGAATTTCCAAAACCAAATCACCTATGTTTCTTTACATTTACAGGAGATTCCAAAATACACACTTTTTACGTCTGTAACATTTTACGTTTCTCAGATATTCTGTATATATAGTCTTTCAAAAAATTCACCCCAATTTGTCACTCCTGTTTAACCGCCATTAATTGGATTTTCCAAAAACAAAAAATACGTGTTTCTTTATTTATAAAGGAGATCCCATATACAATTTTTCAGTTCTGTAATATCTTCCATTTCTGAGATATATGTATCCTCATTGAAGGCATTCAACACATTATTCACACTTTTACACCCCTCCTATTGGTATTTACGGAAAACAAAGAAAATGCGTGTTCCTTTATTTTTAAAGGAGATTCTAAATACCAGTTATTTACATCTGTAAACTGTTAAAGTTTTAAGATGTAGACACACTCATTTTAAAAATTCACCCCCCTTTTCACCCCCCATTATTTGGATTTTCCAAAAACGAAAAAATACCTGTTTCTTTATTTTTAAAGTAGATACCAAATACCAATTTTCTGGTCTGTAATATCTTCAGGTTCTGAAGTATAAGTAGCCTCATTAAAAGCATTCAACCCATTTTTCACCCTTTTCCACCCTTCCTATTGGGATTTTCTGAAAACAAAAAATACGTATTGCTTTATTTTTAAAGGAGATTCTAAATACCAATTTTTACATCTATAATCTTTAAAAGTTTTGAGATATAGATACACACATTTTAAAAATTCACCCCCTTTTCACCCCCCATTAATTGGATTTTCCAAAAACAAAAAATACGTATTTCTTTATTCTTAAAGGAGATCCCAAACACCAATTTTCAGGTCTGTAATATCTTCAGGTTCTGAAATATAAGTAGCCCTCATTAAAGGCATTCAACCACTTTTTCACCCTTTTCCACCCTTCCTATTGGGATTTCCGAAAACAAAAAGTACGTGTTTCTTTATTTTTAAAGGAGATTCTAAATACCAATTTTTACGTCTATAAACTTTAAAAGTTTTGAGATATAGATACACTCATTTTAAAAATTCACCCCCTTTTAACCCCCCATTAATTGGATTTTCCAATAACAAAAAATACGTGTTTCTTTATTTTAAAAGGAGATCCCAAAAACCAATTTTCAGGTCTGTAATATCTTCAGTTTCTGATATATAAGTATCCTCATTAAAGTCATTCAACCGCTTTTCACCCCTTTTCACCCCTCCTATTGGGATTTCCCGAAAACAAAAAAATACGTGTTTCTAATTTTTTATTGAAAATTCAAAATACCAATTTTTACATCTATACACTTTCAAAGTTTTGAGATATAGATGCACTCATTTTAAAATTTCACCCCCCTTTTCACCCTCCCATTAATTGGTTTTTCCAAAAACAAAAAATACGAGTTTCTTTATTTTTAAAAGAGATCAAAAGTACCAATTTTCAGGTCTGTAATATCTTCAGTTTCTGAGATAAAAGAACCGGAATCCTGATTAAAGGCATTCAACCAATTTTTCACCCTTTTCACCCCTCCTATTGGGATTTTCTGAAAACAAAAAAATACGTGTTTCCTTATTTTTAAAGAAGATTCTAAATACCAATTTTTATATGTGTAAACTTTTAAAATTTTGAGATATAGATACACTCATTTTAAAATTTCACCCCCTTTTTCACCCCCTTAGCGACGGAATATCCAAAAACCCTCTCTTAGCGAGCACCTACGTCTTAATATGAATGTATCCTCAAAATTTCATTCCTTTGTGATCAGTAGTTTTGGCTCGGCGATGATGAATCAGTCAGTCAGTCAGTCAGTCAGTCAGTCAGACAGTCAGTCAGGACAAGCTATTTTATATATATAGATATATACATTTAAAGACATAATTTATCCATTACATATCATGTACCTTTAGCCTCACTTTCATATCAATCATCTCTATGTTACGTTACGAAAACTGCATTGTTATAAACCACCAGCGTATTCAAGTTACAATCCTTGAAGACTTTGAAACTAACGCCGTTGGTACTCAGTGTACTTTGACGACTTTGACACATCCATTGATACATATTTGTCTCGTATGATCATAAATTAATACCTCTCCTGCGAACCATGTGACCTTGCCGCGGTGGGGAGGCTTGCGTGTCACAATGGTGCAGATAGCCGAGCCGCAGGTGCAACCATACCGGATGGGTATCTGTTGAGAGACAAGACTAAGGAATGGTAGGTAGGGGGTAGCACCCGTTCGCAAGTTGCAAGGGTGGCAGTCTAGATGATTGACTGATATGGCCTTGTAATAATACTCAACATGGCTTAGCTGTGTTGATACTGCTACACGGCTGAAAGCAACGGGAAACTACAGCAGTAACTAATTCCCGAGGACATGCAGCTCTATCTGTATGAATGATGGACTGATGATGGCTTCCTCCCGGGTAAAATATTCCGGAGGTAAACTAGTCCCCCATTCGGATCTCCGAGTGGGGACTACACGAGAGGGGGCGATCATCAGGAAGATGAATACTGACATTCTATGAGTCGGAAAGTGGAATGTTAGAAGTTTGAATCGTTGTGGTAGGCTAGAGAATCTGAAAAGGGGGATGGATAGGCTAAGTTAGATGTAGTTGGTATAAGTGAAGTACGTTGGCAAGAAGAACATGATTTTTGGACAGGCGACTACCGAATTATCAACACAAAATCTAACAGAGGAAGTGCAGGAGCTGATTTAATAATGCATAAGAAAATAGGGCAGCGGGTTAGCTACTACGATCAGCATAGTGAATGAATTATTGTCGTCAAGATAGACACCAAACCAATGCCCACCACAATAGTGCAGGTCTACATGCCTACTAGCTCAGCGGATGAAGAGGAAATCGAAAGAACATATGAAGAGATAGAAGATTGAATACAATATGTAAAAGGTGACGAGATTCTAATTGTGATGGGAGACTGGAATGCAGTGGTAGGCCAAGGAAGAGTGGGTAATACAGTAGAAGAATTCGGATTGGGACAAAGGAACGAACGAGGAAGGCGGCTGGTTGAATTCTGCACTGGTCATAATTTAGTCCTTGCCAGTACTTGGTTCAAACACCACAAACGACGGCTTTATACGTGGACGAGACCTGGAAACACTGGAAGGTATCAAATAGACTTCATTATGATTAGGCAGAGATTCAGAAACCAGGTGTTGGATTGCAAAACTTTCCCAGGAGCAGACATGGACTCTGACCACAACTTGTTGATCATGAAATGCCATCTGAAGCTGAAGAAACTGAAGAAAGGAAAGTCTGAAAAAAGATGGGATATAGACAAGTTGAAAAGAGCGTGAGGGATTGTTTCAAGGAACATGTTGCAAAAGAACTAAATGAAAAGGCTGAAGCAAACACAATAGAGGAGGAGTGGATAGTCATGGAAAATGAAGTCAGCAGGGGTGCTGAAGAAATGTTCGGAAGAAAGAAACGATCAACTAAGGATCAGTGGA
This sequence comes from Anabrus simplex, assembly GCF_040414725.1. Lineage (NCBI taxonomy): Eukaryota > Metazoa > Arthropoda > Insecta > Orthoptera > Tettigoniidae > Anabrus > Anabrus simplex. The sequence goes on along the minus strand of NC_090273.1, from coordinate 104,547,719 downwards.
TAACTCAGGAGATACTAGACCTGATTGAAGAACGACGAAAATACAAGAATGCTAGAAATGAAGAGGGCAGAAAAGAATACAGGCGATTAAAGAATGAAGTGGATAGAAAGTGCAAGGTAGCTAAGGAAGACTGGCTGAAGGAGAAGTGCAAGGATGTCGAAGGTTGTATGGTCCCAGGAAAGGTAGATGCTGCATACACGAAAATCAAAGAAACCTTTGGAGAAAGGAAATCTAGGTGTATGAATATTAAGAGCTCAGATGGAAATCCACTTCTTGGGAAAGAAGACAAAGCAGAAAGATGGCAGGAACATATCCAACAATTGTATCAAGGTGAAGATGTATATAGTTTGGTTCTGGAACAAGAAGAGGTTGTTGATGCTGATGAAATGGGAGACCCAATTTTGAGGTCATAGTCTGACAGAGCTATGAGCGACCTAAATAGGAACAAGGCACATGGAATTGATTACATTTACTCTGAATTACTGACTGCCTTAGGAGAAACCAGCATGGCAAGGGTATTCCATTTATTGTGTAAGATGTACGAGACAGGAGGAGTCCCATCCGATTTTCGCCAGAATGTTGTTGTACCTATTCCCAAGAAAGCCAGTGCTGACAGGTGTTAAAAACTATCGCACCATTAGTTTATTATCTCATGCCTGCAGAATTTTAATACCTATTATTTACAGAAGAATGGAAAAACAAGTTGAACCTGAGTTGGGGGAAGATCAGTTTGACTTTAGAAGAAATATAGGAACATGTGAAGCAATCCTGATTTTACGTCTGATCTTAGAGGATCGAATCGAGAAGGACAAGTCCACGTACATGGCATTCGTAGATCTAGAAAAGGCATTCGATAATGTTGATTGAACCAAGCTATTTAAGATTCTGAAGTTGATCGGGATCAGATATCGAGAACGAAGAATTATCTACAATCTGTATAAAAATCAGTCTGCAGTGATAAGAATCGAGGGCTTTGGAAAAGAAGCAGCAATCCAGAAAGGAGTGAGGCAAGGCTGCAGTTTGTCCCCCCTCCTTTTCAATGTTTACATAGAACAGGCAGTAAAGGAAATCAAAGAGGAATTTGGAAAGGGATCACGATCCAAGGAGAGGAAAAAGAAAACCTTGAGATTTGCCGATGATATTTTTATTTTATCTGAGACTGAAGAAGATCTTGAGAAGCTGCTGAATGGCATGGACGAAGTCTTGGGTAAGGAGTACAAGATGAAAATAAATAAGTCCAAAACAAAAGTAATGGAGTGCAGTCAAACGAAGGCAGGTGATGCAGGAAATATTAAATTAGGAAATGAAGTCTTAAAGGAAGTAGATGAATATTGTTACTTGGGTAGTAAAATAACTAACGATGGCAGAAGTATGCAGGACATAAAATGCAGGTTAGCACAAGCAAGGAAAAGCTTTTTTAAGAAAAGAAATTTGCTCACTTCAAACATTGATATAGGGATTAGATGTTTTTGAAGACTTTCGTGTGGAGCGTGACATTGTATGGAAGTGAAACATGGACCATAACTAGCTCAGAAAGAAAGAGAATAGAAGCTTTTGAAATGTGGTGTTACAGAAGAATGCTGAAGATGAGACGGATAGATCGAATCACAAATGAAGAGATACTGAATCGAATTGGCGAGAGGAGATCGATTTGGCTAAATTTGACGAGAAGAAGAGATAGGATGATAGGACACATCTTAAGACATCCAGGACTTGTGCAGTTGGTTTTTGAAGGAAGTGTAGGTGGTAAGAACGGTAGGGGTAGACCAAGGTATGAATACGACAAGCAGATTAGAGCAGATGTAGGATGGAGTAGTTACGTAGAAATTTGCCGATGATATTTTTATTTTATCCGAGACTGAAGAAGATCTTCAGAAGCTGCTGAATGGCATGGACAAAGAGTCCGCTAGGTCTGGATAATGGTGTACGGAATTTTGTTTTTCTTACGAAGTTCAGAATTTCTTTAGGTACTGTCCCTCTAGCGCCAATCATAAGGTCAATGGTTAGCACAGGATAGAATGGCATGGAGAGCTGCATCAAACTAGTCTATGGACTGATGACTCAAACAAAAACACATTCACGAGAAAAATTGAGCCCCCATAAAGACGCACTTGAGGTTACCACAATAGCTGATTTGAATTGAATTACACACAACCCAATTGATTAGCTCTGAGGACAATATTGAAACCAACTGAATACGGTACACATTCAGAATATCTAGCCATAGTATTACGTATTCCGTATTCAAGTAATTATATTCTTAATTGAAGATACTATTTGTTTCTCCTCAAGTTACACAACTGCACAACAAGATCACAAAGGTAAAAAGAAGGAAATGGAGGAGTACACTAAGTTGATACATGTATTAATAAATAATTATAGAGATAGTCCATTTGACAGCTGCCCCTATTAGCGAATCGAAAGATCGGCCTCCTAATCAGTTCGTATGAATATTTATTTTATATATATTTGGATTAGGCAGGGCTTGAGTCATAACTCAAGAATAAAATGCCACCAATAGACAGATTGTCTCTTTCAGATTTTATTTGAAATGAATGAATTTTTCAACAAAGAGTCCGCTAGGTCTGGATAATGGTGTCCGGGATTTTGTTTTTCTTACGAAGTTCAGAATTTCCTTAGGTACTGTCCCTCTAGCGCCAATCATAAGGTCAATGACTTCCCATTTTGTAATTTCATACTTCTTTCCGACATTCTCAGTGCATGGTTCATATTTACGGCATTTTTTCCTCACACACTAATCGAGGCTGTTGTTCATTTTCCTCCAAAGTTACAGTGAGATCAATCACCATACCCGTACCTTTCGCCCGGTCAATGACAACAATATCAGCTCGTCTTGAGGATCCAGTTGTGGAAGGACATCCTACTTCTTCATAAATCTCCAAATGGTGTTGTTTGCGGAGGCTCCCACTTATCTTGATCCCCGTCTGCATGGGATCGGATAACCTCATTTCCTTCTCACTTTGACATCATCTTCCCCAATTGAATTTATGTTGGCATCGTTTTCATAGCTTCTGTATATAGAATGTCATTTCTCCTTTGTTCATGCATGACCTGAAGTTCAAGAGAGGGAAGTTCTCCTTACAGTTGTTCAATTTCATGATAGGAATACGTACTGTACTATTATAAAATATATAATATTGCCTTAACAGAAATATGCACACTTTGTACGCTTATTATTAGTTTCCACAATCGCTTGCAGGAAGTCTTAGTGAGCTCAGGTATCATGTCGTTTTAAACTGCTGCTTTTTCCAATGGCCCAAAACACACACACACACATATATATATATACTGCCGAAAAAACCATGCAACATCCTCAAGGATCAAGGACTGTATTCGGTGATACCAGAGTGTAATATGCGCATACAGAGGCGTTGTTGTGATAATAATTCATTTGTCACGTACTTCTGCGATCAGATGGCGCTTAGGAGGCCTGTCCATGCGCACTCGGTTTTGACTCTGCAGGCAGTAACTGTGCTGAGGTTAGAGGTGAACAGTGTTTGCAACATTCATTCTAGAGTACAGCCATGTCCCGCCGACGAGTATGTGCTCCTGTTGAACAACACCAGTCATTTGAACGGGTTCGCATTTTGGGCCTGCAGGAAATTGGATGGACGTATCGACGGATTGCTACACATGTTGGGAAGAGTGTATCGGTGTTGTGTCGCTGCTTTCAGCAGTGGTCTGTGGAACATTTCCACACCCGTAGACCAGACTCTGGACGTCCGCGTCGTACAGACACACGTCAAGATCGACGAATTGTGCGAGCAGCGGTGGCCGATCGAACTTCATCCAGGAATGAAATTCGGTCGCATGTTGCACCTGCTGTGTCACCAAGGACCATTGGTAACCGTCTGCTTGCAACAGGATTACGATCGCGTGCGCCTCTGGCCAGGCTACCACTGACACCACGACACCGCCAAGCATGGCTTCTCTGGTGTCGTGAAAGAGTCGACTGGAGAGGGGAATGACGCTCTGTTGTCTTCAGTGACGAGAGTACTGATGATGGATGTGCACGTGTATAGCGTAGACCTGGTGAGCGGCCCATTCCAGAGTGCATTCGTCCACGACACCCAGGTCCCACCCCAGACTTCATGGCACGTGGAGCGGGCGGGGGACATCAGTTTCAACTCGCGGTCACAGTTGGTGTTTCTGCAGAGTAACGTAACCAGAACCCGCTACATTGCACAGGTTGTTGTCCCCGTGCTACTGCCATTTCTTCGATAGGAAAGTGATGTGTTTTCTCAGAAGGACAATGCACGTCCACATACAGCTGTTGTGATGCAAAGTACTCTACGTGGTGTAAAACAACTGCCATGGCCAGCAAGATCACCAGATCTCTCGCCAATTGAACACGTATGGGACATGATGAAGCGGGAACTTACTCGTTCTCCAGAGCCTGCAGGAACCATTGCCGAATTGAATCAAAAGGTGCAAGATGCTTGCGACAATTATCGCAGGATGCCACTCGACACCTTTATAACGTTTGCATGCGCGAATACACGCCTGCATTGTCACGTGTTGGGTGGTATGGGGTGTACACCGTGTATTGGTGCTACTGTTTGGGCATTCTTTACTGTGCCATGTGCGTTTCATTTGGACTGATTTGTAATAATTAAAGCCCGTATTTTCATGCGAAAATAGGTTAGATTGCAAACTAACTTGGTTAGTAGGAAATATCGGCCACCCGCTCTTCCATAATGTAGCAAGTGTAACAAATTATAGGGGTTCCGATGGGCCGTACCCCTGCTGTTTATGCAAACCCCATAGCATAGTCGTTCTGAAGGTAGACTATACTTGTTACTCGCTTCAGTAAGTTTGCATTCTAACCAATTAATGCATAAAATTCCGGGCTCTAGTAATAATAAACTCTTGCAATAGTGAGCAACCTGTCACATCGCTTGTGAATACAATTATATTGTCCTTCGGGTTGTTGCATGTTTTTTCTCCGGCAGTGTATGTCAAGTTTAACATAACTACAATGCCGCGAAAACAATTACAGTTTTCCGTGCCGAGAGGACATTAAGAATATATAAATTACTAAGACCAGCCAGTACATGCTACGTGTTCGATACAGTTTCAACCGATCTACAGTTCTTTTAACGTTTATTACTCCCTGACCAAATAGCTTTTATCTCCCCAGCATATGGTATGGCCACATCATCTAATCTCCTATATGCCGAAATATTTCTCTCTGTCTATCATAAGAGGGAAATAAAAGGGGAGAGCTGGGTGGTGAATGGTCGAATGGTGACCCCCATTTTCTCTATCTGATTCTGTCATTGTTTCCATTTGTGGCAAGCTGCTCACTTTCATCTTTCCTTGGCGACCTCTTTGGTCAACTCTTGTTCTTTTTTGACCCAAACGCTATTAGATTTGAGAGGGCTAGGTTGTCCTTCATTTCCTAGCCTTTCTGGCCCTTGTCGATCTTTGGCAGATTTCTTCATTTTTCGACCTGTCGGATCCCTTCCATTTTTCTCTCTTTGTACCTGGTTGTCTAGCTGTACTTCCTCTTAAAACAATAATCACCACCACCATCATCCTTCATAACCCTTCCCTTTCTTTTCACATATCTTCACTCTTCCAAGGATAGGAAGTTTTCTTTTTACCCGTTGTGATTAAGGTTAAGAGAGGCTGGCTGTCCAGATGTACCGTTTTTTAAAAACAAAATTACCACCACCAACACCTTCATTTTCTCTCTGATTAGAGCTAGTTGTACTTCATCTTAAAGCAATAAACATCACAATCACCTTTCCTAGTTGTAATTCCTCTCAAAATAATAGTCGCGAGCACCAAATGTTCCAGCGAGGTACCCAGAAGGCTCCCAACTTTAATGTGGGGAACGGTGAATATAGGGTCCTCCGCTGAGTCCGAAGTGGCTTCCACTTTCCTGTAGCAGGATCCTCGTTGTCATATCTCCTATCCGATTATCACCTCAGGGGCTCTCAACTTGGGAGAACGGGTAGGTGAACAGGGGGCCCTTAGCTGAGTCCTGGCATTGCTTCCACTTACTTGTGCCGACCTTTCTTGGTCAACTCGTGTTATTTTCCGACCTCGGCGGTATTAGAGCACTCGAGGCCTAGGGAGTCTTCCTTTTCGAAGTGTCGGATCCCTTCCATTTTTTTCTCTCTGCTTGGTGCCCAGTTGTACTTCCTCTTAAAACAATAATCACCACCACCACCACCACTATCCGAATATCTCTTGGCCCATCCTATGTTCAGTTCGATTACAACGATATTACTATATGTTGATATGGCCTGAGGAGTCTTTCATTTTTAGAATACTTTTACTTTTTCTATACGAAACCTTATTCCTAGAAAATATATGCTTATCTAGAAGTAATTTTCATTGAAACAATAATGACGAACACCTAGCTCTTATCTTTCCTTGGGCAACTCTCCATTTTGTAGGAGTTGGTAGTCCTTTTCCATCCTCCTTTGGTTATTATAATGAAAACTTCCTCCACCTTATCCCTCAAAATAATAAATCAGCAACGTAAGCGACTATATTAAAAACTTTGACTCCTTAGCGCTTAATTATATCTGTTTCAGAAATGCCTGTTGTCACAACAGACACCGCGGTCCTATCCAGCCCACTTGAGACAACTACACGTAAGTCTTACTGATCCATGAATTCTTTAGTTTTAAGTCCTATAAATAGTACTCCTGATTCATGTAAATTATAGGGATCTACAACACTCGAAAGATGCATCTAGGTCTAATTTTGTAGTCCTAACGTGACAATTCATGCAAAGATTATATTCATAGCGATATTGTGTTTCACGCCGTGATATCTGTGGTAAAGGATGCTTCTACTCACATTGCTGAACTGGAAGGTGCTGTGTACTAGTGGATTGAAAAATCAGCATAACAGTGCATCTCTTGGATTAAGAATGATCTCAAATGATACGTCTTATCTTCATATTTGACAAAAAGCATCACATAAATGTGGCACTATGTTACTCTAACAGGTCCGAGACATATGGTAAGACATTTTGAGAGTATTCGATAATAACTGTGAGGCAGAATGCAACCCTACATACACACTACTCCCAGTGATTTCGGGACATTCGGTAGAATGTTCTGACTTAGGCGCCGTCTGAACACAAGGAGGAAGGGCCATGACACAGAATATGTCACTAATGCCAACTCCTATTTACCCCCTATCGGTGGTGACGGCAGAATATCATTCACGGTATCCCCTACCAGTCTGTCCCATTGGCTCTTGACTTGGGAGCGCGGGTTGGCGAACACTGGATCCTTACCTGAGCATTCTTTTCCCCCTATGGGCGGGGTAATTCGAATAACACCCACGGTATCCCCTGCCTGTCGTGAGAGTTGACTAAAAGGGGTCCCAGGAGGGTCTTAACTTGGTAGTGATTATTGTTTTAAGATGAAGCACAACGAGGTAACCATCCTCTATATTACACGAATCAAGCTTAGTGAGTCTTTCATTTTCACGCTCTTCGTGGCCCTTGGTCTTTCTTTGGCCGATACCTTCATTTTTTCGAAGAGTCGCACACTTTCCATTATTACTTGTGATTAGTGTTAAGAGAATGGTTGTAATTCCTGTCACCGTACAGAGGTTTCTGACAGGCTAATATAACACGTAAAACTAAACTCTCACCGGGCGAGTTGGCCGTGTGGTTCGGGCCGCGCAGCTGTGAGCTTGCATCCGGGAGATAGTGGGTTCGTGCTCCTCTGTCAGCAGCCCTGAAAATGATTTTCCGTGGTTTCCCATTTTCATACCTGGTAAATTCTGGGGCAGTACCTTTATTAAAGCCACGGCTGCTTCCTTCCCACTCCTAGCCCGTTCTTATTCCATCGTCGCCATAAGACCTATCTGTGTCGGTGCGACATAACACAAATTGTAAATAATAATAATAATAATAATAATAATAATAATAATAATAATAATAACCTCGTTAAGAAACCTTAGTTTCACACAACTTTGCTGTTTTCTGTTTTAAGAGTTTTTTATTATTATTATTATTATTATTTATTTTTTTTTTTTTTGCAGAGATACCCGCTGACCTTGCAGATACCACTATTGCTGTATGTCCTGCTGAAACCACCACACGTAAGTTTTATGTGTTTCTGATAGCGACGTTTTCTAATTTGGGCTGTTCAAGAGGTTGACATGTATTTCTGCCATTTCCATCAATCGTAATCATGATCATCATCACCATACAGAAGAATAATAATCTTAACAATAATTGTAGTGCACATCAGTTAAGCAATTGTGCTAACCTTATGAGTTTCATACTTCCCATCTAACTTCATTTGACTTATTAATGTTCTCTTCTATCTCCGCACCTTATTTGGATGAGGCATATAATTCATCTGTAATATCTCCATTCTAGGAGAAGAAAAGACTAGAAGAAGAAGTTTCATGCGACAGTGCACCATTCCTCAACAAATATTCACCAAGGTGCAATTCGGATTGGACGGCCCTCAACTCAAAATTCTGATGCATCGACACCCATTGGCGACCTGCGTGTTTGGTTGTGGGGATGATGATAATGATAACGATGATGACGATGATGATGATGATGATGATGTTCAAAGGTGAAATCCGCTGTCGGCACATGACGTTCACCTATCTAATAACACCAAGGGTCTCCCTGTGGGTGGGAGTGGTAGAATAACACCCACGGTATCCCATGCCTGTCGTAAAAGGTGACTAAAAGTGGCCCGAGGGGTTCTGTACTTTGGAGCGTGGGTTGCCGACCACGGGGCCCTTAGCTGAGTCCTGGCATTGCTTCCACTTACTTGTGCCAGGCTCCTCACTTTCATCTTACCTATCCCAGCTTCCTTGGTCAACTCTTGTTCTTTTTCGACCCCGACGGTATTACGTATGGAGGCCTACGGAGTCTTTCATTTCCATGCCTTCGTGGCCCTTGTCTTCCTTTGGCCGATATCTTCATTTCTCGAAGTGTCGTGTCCCTTCCATTTTTTTCCCTCTGATTAGTGTTATATAGAGGATGGTTGCCTAGTTGTACTTGCTCTAAAAACAATTATCACCACCACCACCACCACCACCACCACCACCACCACCACCTGATGATGATCTTCAAAGGTGAAATCCGCTGTCGGCACATGACGTACACCTATCGAATAACACCAAGGGTTCCGCACAAGCTTAATGTCGTCATCCGACGGGCGAATCCCCATCAACAGCATCGTATGCCATCACTCTTATGAACTCTGTGGAGATGTTTGGAATTGAATTCTGGTTTTTGGCACACAATCTAGTCCAACATTTTGAAGGTGACATTTTTCCACCAGTGGGACACGATCCCGTTATCCACGGTGCCAGGACATAAAGACTTGACGCCTTAGGGTTCATGACCATCAGACCGGCTCATCGACAATGATCAAAGTTGGCTGAGGTGATTCTCGACAGTGTTCGCTTTTCTCGAGACGTTGTGTATCAAACATAAATATGTGTTACGTGACGGCACGTTGCGATGTTTTTGATCCCATCAATGATGAAATTCAGCATTTTAATTATTCGAATTGTGACCATAATCGGCGTAGCGGAGTAATTGTGGGAAGGGAAAATCCATTTGAAAATTTTCGATAATGTTTCAGGAGATACTTGGTATGTTTAACGAAACAATGGAGTTGTTATTGGAACAAATAAATAATAAGCTAGAATTCACTAGTAATCGGAAGTACCTGGTTTCACCCATGGTTCCTCGTGTGTGTGGGGGCGGTAGAATAAAACCTGCTGTATCCTCTGCCTGTCGTAAGAGGCGATTAAAAGGGGCCCCCATGGGCTCTCAAATTTGGAGCGTGGGTTGGCGACCACGGGGCTCTCAGATGAGTCTTGGTATTGCTTCCGCCAATCTCGATAGCTGCAGTCGCTTAAGTGCGGCCAGTATCCAGTAATCGGGAGATAGTGGGTTCGAACCCCACTGTCGGCAGCCCTGAAAATGGTTTTCCGTGGTTTTCCATTTCCACACCAGGCAAATGCTGGGGCTGTACGTTAATTAAGGCCACGGCCGCTTCCTTCCCATTCCTAGGCCTTTCTTATCCCATCCCATCCCATCCTGTCCTATCGTCGGTGCGACGTAAAGCAAATAGGTATTGCTTCCCCTTACTTTTGCCAGGGTCTTCAATTTCATCTATCTTATCCAACCCCCCTTGGTCAACTCTTGTTCTTTTCCGACCCCGACGGTATTAGAGCACTCGAGGCATAGGGGGACTTTCATTTTCACGCCCTTTATGGCCCTTGTCATTCTTTGGCCGATACCTTCATTTTTAAAGTGTCGGATTCCCTACATTTATCTCTGATTAGTGTTATACTGTATAGAGAATGGTTGCCTAGTTGTACTTCCTCTTAAAACAATAATCACCACCACCACCATCACCACATTCACCCATTGGGAACTTTTAATTTCTGTATGGGTACATGCAACTGATAATTTCAATATAATGATTAAAGACTATATAATATAAATAATATAACGGTGCTTCGCATCACTAGTGATTTATCAGGAATCTTATCTCCATTGTCCCCCTGCTACGTTAGTTTCTTTGAGCAGAACTACGTTGTATAAATGATAGATTCATTCTATTAGATGAATTTCCTGGTATTTTCGTGCCTTAGATTGCACTCATATCTTCAAAGAACTATTCAGTGTTAGGAAATCATATTTGTTATTATTCTTTCAAAACATCGGTGACTACAAGAGACAGACGCTCAACTGCGGAGCGTGGATTGTCGACCATGGGGCCCTGAGCTGAGTCCCTGTATTGCTTACGCTTACTTGTGCCAGGCCTCTCACTTTCATCTTTCCTATCCAACCTCCCTTGTTGTACACTTGTTCGTTTCCGACCCCGACGCTATTAGGTTACCGAGGGCTAGAGAGTCTTCCATTTTCACGCCCTTCGTGGCCCTTGTCTTTCTTTTGCCGATATCTTCCTTTTTCCGAACTGTTCGACCTCTCCCCTTTCCTCCCTGATTATTGTCAACACTTAAAATGTATATTTTTTAATTATTTTCACATTTAAATATTACTTTTATATTCCCAGGCAGCTTTATTACAAATGGAAGAATGTTTTAAAATTCCTTGAGTAGGTTTATTCACAAGTTGCTGTACGTCGCACCGACACAGATAGTTTTATGGCGGCGATAGGAAAGGACTAGGAGGGGGAAGGAAATAGACGTGGCCTTCATTTAGGTACAGCCCCAGCATCTGCCTGATGTGGAAAAAGAAAACCACGGAAAACCATCTTCAGGTTGCCAACAGTGGGATTCGAGCCCACTATCTCCCGAATGCAAGCTCACAGCTGTGCGACTCTAGCCACAAAGTCAACTCGTTCGGTGGTAGTTTAAAAACCAAAGATAGCTATTTGTATTACAAAATAATAACTACATAATAGATAAACATCCGTTTGGCAGTACATATGTTAGTTTGGTATATATACACGCATGTACTGTACGACCAACCTACGTCCCGTTTCTGTGAAGTGAGATGAATCTTCTTCGCGTCATGCCCTTCCTGGCGTCAAGTTCACCACGGTAGTTAATGAGATGAAATGAATGACATGTCATTCATTCCAGCTCGTTAAACAGGGTGAAAACCGGTGTCGGCACATAGCCTACGCCAGTCGAATAACACCAAGTGCACTGCTCAAGGCTTAACGTACTCAATATATAAACATGTGTGTAGTAAATGTTATTTATCTCTTCTACATACTTACTGCTAGAAATGATATAGGTATCGATTTGTGTATTCAAAACATTTCTTTGAAGTGAGCCAAAACAAATTCCAAACTATTCGATGATGAGAATACCGCTGATCTCGTCATTCGATTTATGTATGAGCTTATAAATTTAAACCCCCCTGTGGGTGGGGGCGGTAGAATAACACCCACGGCATCCCCTGGCTGTCGCAAGAGGCGACTAAAAGGGGCCTCAGGGGCTCTGAACTTTGGGAGCGTGGGTTGGCGACCATGGGGCCCTCAGCTGAGTCTTGGCATTGCTTCCACTAACTTGTGCCAGGCTCCTCACTTTCGTCTATCCTATCAGACCTCTCTTGGTCAACTCTTGTTCTTTTCCGACCCCGACGCTATTAGGTTTGCGAGGGCTAGGGAGTCTTTAATTTTCACGCCCTTCGTGGCCCTTGTCTTCCTTTGGCCGATATCTTCATTTTTCGAAGTGTCGGACCCCTTCCATTTTTCCCTCTGATTAGTGTTATATAGAGGATGGTTGCCTAGTTGTACTTCCTCTTAAAACAATAATCACTATCACCACCACTCTCAGTTACTTCCAACCCCCAGGAGCTCTGAACTTCGGAGCGTGGGTTGACGACCACGGGGCCCTTAGCTGAGTCCTGGGATTGCTTCCACTTACTTGTGCCAGGCTCCTAACTTTAATCTATCCTGTCCGACCTCCCTTGGTCAACTCTTGTTCTTTTCCGACCCCGACGCTATTAGGTTTGCGAGGGCTAGGGAGTCTTTCATTTTCACGCCCTTCGTGGGCCTTGTCTTCCTTTGGCCGATATCTTCATTTTTCGAAGTGTCGGATCCCTTCCATTTTTCAGTCTGATTTGTGTTATATAGAGGATGGTTGCCTAGTTGTACTTCCTCTTAAAACAATAATCACCACCACCACCTGTTCTGTTACTCTGGGAATTTACGTTCCCTTCTGATATCCTCGTGTCGTTTTGGGATCAATACAATATTTTTGTTTTACTTTTAAATTATTTGCAAATTCCTTGGCTGAATATATATTTTTATTTTTTCTCCACTTAATTAGTTAAGAGAGAACGGTTACCTAGTTGTATTTCCTCTAAAACAAAAATCACCAAAACCAATCTTTCCTTTCTGATACATCATCAATAGTGTTCTGCCCTATGACAGCATGACAGCTTTCCATGTAATTCTATCACCTGCTACCCTCTTTGTTTTCTCACAATCTGCATCTATCCTTATGCTATCTATCATCTGGTATCTTCTGCATCCGTTTCTTCTTCCATTCATAGCATCCATCAGTAAACAATTTCTTCTCATCCAATGTCCAAGCCAATTCTGTTTCCTCTTCCTGATCACCTTTAATATTTATTTCTCCTCCCCTACTCTTCTCAGCGCCTCCTCATTTCTCTCTTATTTTCTCTACCCATTTTATACCCCTCCATCTTAATCCAAATTCCCCCTGTGAGTGGGGCGTTAGAATATCACCCACCGTGTCCGCTGCCTGTAAAAGAGGCGACTAAAAGGATCCCGAGAGCTCTAAACTTTGGAGCGTGTGTTGGCGAACACGGGGCCCTTAACTGAGTCCTGCCATTGCTTCCACTTACTTGTGCCAGGCTCCTCACTTTCATCTATCCTATCCGATCTCCCTTGGTTAACACTTGTTCTTTTCCGACCCCGACGCTATTAGGTTTCTGAGCGCTAGGGAGTCTTTCATATTCATGCCCTTCGTGGCCCTTGTCTTTCTTTGGCCGATACCTTCGTTTTTCGAAGTGTCAGATCCCTTCCATTTTTTCTCTCTGATAAGTGTTACATAGAAGATAGTTGCCTAGTTGTACTTCCTCTTAAAACATTAATCACCACCACCACAACCACCTCCTCCTCCAAATCCACATCTTAAATGTTTCCAGTCTTCTTTCTGGCTCTTTCCACAATGTCCAAGTCTCAGCTCCGTATAATTCCACGCTCCATATACAGCACTTCCCCATTTTCTTCCTCAGGTCCCTGTCATGCACCCGCAAAGAAACTCCTCCACTGCTTATTAAATGCCTCCTTGGTAATTGCGATACTTCCTGTTCGCATCTCATATATTTTGTCATTTTTTCCCCAAATATTTGAAAGCACTTACTCCTCCTGTGGTTGGGGGCGGTAGAATAACACCCACCGTATCACCTGCCTGTCGTAAGAGGCGAAATGGGCCGCAGGTACCCTTAACCAGGGAGCGTTGGTTGGCGGCCACGGGGCCCTGAGCTGAGTCCTGGCATTGGTTCCACATGCTCCAGGCTCCTCACTTTTATCTATCCTGTCCGACATCCCTTGGTCAACTCTTATTCTTTTCCGACCCCGACGGTATTTCGTATGGAGGCCTAGGGAGTCTTTCATTTTCACGCCCTTCGTGGCCCTTGTCTTTCTTCCCCCTGTGGGTGGGGGAGGTAGAATAACACCCACGGTATCCCCTGCCTGTCGTACGAGGCGACTAAAAGGGCCCCAGGGGCTATGATCTTTAGAGCGTGGGTTGGCGAGTCCTGGCATTGCTTCCACTTACTTGTGCCAGGCTCCTCACTTTTATCTATCCTGTCCCTTGTCTGCCTTTGGCCGATACCTTCATTTTTCGAAGTGTCGGATCCCATCCTTTTTTCTCTCTGATTAGTGTTATATAGAGGATGGTTGCCTAGTTGTACTTTCTCTTAAAACAATAATCGATTACCTAGATGTTAGGCCCATTTAAACAACAATCATCATCATCATCATCATCATCATCGAAACGTCCGACTCATTGGCTGAATGGTCAGCGTACTGGCCTTCGGTTCAGAGGGTCCCGGGTTCGATTCCCGGCCGGGTCGGAGATTTTAACCTTCATTGGTTAATTCCAATGGCCCGTGGGCTGGGTGTTTGTGCAGTCCCCAACATCCCTACAACTCGCACACGACACATAACACTATCTTCCACCACAATAACACGCAGTTACCTACACATGGCAGATGCCGCCCACCCTCATCGGAGGGCCTGCCCTACAAGGGCTGCTCTCGGCTAGAAATAGCCACACGAAATTAATTAAATCATCAATACAATAATCACCACCACCACCGAAACCACTTATTCTGTATCTTTCTGTCCTATCTTTATAGCTGTCCTTAATTTTCTTGCACTTATCACCATACATTTTGTCTTTCTTGTTGATTCTCAATCCGAATTCCTCACAGGTCTTATTTAAATTTTCTATCATTCCAAGCAAGCTCTTTCCTTCTCTGCCAATAATACCATATCATCAGCAAATCGAATACATTCTATCCTCCTACTTCCAACCCACACTCCCGTTTTCCTTCCATACATTTCTGATACACTTATTCTTCATTTCTGATGTCCGGCTCCATGGCTAAGTGGTTAGCGTGCTGGCCTTTGGTCACAGGGGTCCCGGGTTCGATTCCCGGCAGGGTCGGGAATTTTAACCATCATTGGTTAATTTCGATGGCACGGGGGCTGGGTGTATGTGTCGTCTTCGTCAACATTTCATCCTCATCACGACGGGCAGGTCGCCTACGGGAGTCAAATCTAAAGACCTGCACCTGGCGAGCCGAACATGTCCTCGGATACTCTCGGCACTAAAAGCCATACGCCATTTTTTTTTTTTCATTTCTGATTAGTATAAAAAAGGGAATGGCTTCCCAGCTGTGTACCCCATGAAACAATAATCACTGGCAACACAAGGTCTTCGCAAAGCATTTCTACTGCAGTTTGTATAGTTTCACACGATATAATACTAAGATTTGTGATCAAATTCAATGATGAACAACCGTGATACCTTACATTTGTTGGGCATGCAGCTTACTGATATCAGTAATCAAGCAATAGTCGTGACACAAGTGTTGCTGTTTCAGGTGGATACGAAGAGTTTCCAGAACTAGGACGCTACAAGGTATACTTGGACATGGAGGCGATGAACTGGAGTGACGCTAGAGATGCTTGTTTGCGAGAAGGAGCACAGCTGATGGTCTTCAATTCAGATCGTGAGAGGGAACAAGTGTACTGGGTTCTCTACAATCAGACTATCGGCTATTCTCCTTGGGTTGGCTACTGGGATGTGGATGGTAATAACACTTGGCTCAGTGTTCGTGGTGAGTCCTTGTTTTCAGTATAAAAATAGGCCCTTCAAAATATATTTCAGTATAAAAATGTGTTACTTTTTAATAGTTTATTCTAACACAAGCTGATAGTCCAAACACATTGCTCCCCTTCTGGATGGGGCCGGTAGAATAACACCCACGGTATACCCTGCCTGTAGTAAGAGGCGACTAAAAGGGGCCCCAGAGGCTCTGAAATTTGGAGCGTGGTTTGGTGACCACGGGGCCCTAAGCTGAGTCCTGGCATTGCTTCCACTTACTTGGATCACGCTCCTCACTTTCATCTATCTTATCTTGTCTTCCTTTGACCGATATCTTCATTTTTCGAAGTGTCGGATCCCTTCCATTTTTTTCGCTCTGATTAGTGTTATATAGAGGATGGTTGCCTAGTTGTACTTCCTCTTAAAACAATAATCACCACCACCACCACCACCACCACCACCACCACCACCAAAATTGATCATATGCACTGCGGAGGCCCTCTTTTATACGTAAAGGACCGGGGGAGTTGGCCGTGCGGTTAGGGGCGCGCAGCTGTAAGCTTGTATCCGGGAGATAGTGGGTTTGAGCCCCACTGTCGGCAGCCCTGAATATGGTTTTTCGTGGTTTCCCATTTTCACACCAGGCAAATGATGGGTCTGTACCTTAAATTAAGGCCACGGCCGCTTCCTTCCCACCCCTAGCCCTTTCCTATCCCATCGTCGCCATAAGACTTATCTGTGTCGGTGCGACGTAAAGCCAATAGCAAAATTTATAGGCAAAGGGGGTTCCGCGTGTAAAATAAGAACCACAGGTGTCAACCGCGGTAGAGCCAGCAGCAGGCGAAGAGAGTCGTAGCGAACGGATCGCCTCTTCCGTGCTTTATTTAAATTTATACAAACAGCAGGGCCACATGAAAGAATGGTATCAAGATTATATATAAAAATGAGACAATTAACAGTCTATAAAAGAAAGAATAAAGTAAAGAATACACTTCTGTTGATGTAAGTCACAATTCAGGGTCCCCAGTACCCTAGGGAAGGGAGCAGAACATTAGCCTGAGAATCAAATCAAATGCCATTTGAAAACTGAGAAGGCAGTCCACCCTGCCATGAAAGTACCTTTTCTTTTCCAGACTAAGTGGCTCAGATGGTTGGGGCGCTAGCCTCTTAACCCCAATTTGGCATGTTCGATTCTGGTTCAGTCAGGCGGTAATTGAAGGTGCTCAAATACGTTGGCCTCGTGTCGGTAGATTTACTAGCACGTAAAAGAACTCCTGGGGGACAAAATTCTGGTGCCTGGGCGTCTCCGAAAACCCTGAAAAGTAGTTAGTAGGACATAAAAACAATAACATTATTACTGAAAGTACCAAGAATGTATAGCAATAAAATACACTATTCAACATTATACACAACGTTTTATTAATATTCGCAGTTAATAATAATAATAATAATAATAATAATAATAATAATAATAATAATAATAATAATAATAAACAAATCTTCCCTCTGAGCGAGAGCGTAGAATACATTCATATTATTCTCTGCCTGCCATGCGGTGATGATTTTTTATTTTAAGAGGAGGTACTACTGGTCAGCCTTCCTCTACCTGCCGTAGGAGGGGACTGAAAGGGAAGCTCCCCGGGGATCTCATGTTGAGAACATGGGTTGATGATCATGATTTTATTTATTTTCACTCCCTTCATGACCCTCCCCTTTCTTCTTGTTTTAACACATTGTTGTACGTCGCGCCGACACAGATAGGTCTTATGGCGACAATGGAATAGGGAAGGGCTAAGTGTGGGAAGGAAGCGGCCATGACGTTAATTCAGTACAGCCCCAGCATTTGCCAGATTTGAAGATGGGAAACTACGGAAAACTATCTTCAGGGCTGCCGAAAGTGGGATTCGAACCCCCTAAGGTGGTAGCTACATGACGCAAACCGCGCAGCCATTTTTATCTCCTTCCCTTTCTCTTGTTTCAGAATCCTAACTTCCATTCTTCCTGTCTGGCCTCCCTTAGTCAACTCTTCTTCTCTTCGAATTTCGACGGTATTGGGTTCGCAATGCTTAGGGAATTTTTTTCACTTTCATACCCTTCGTGGCCTTCCGCTTTCTTTTACCGATATTTACATTTTCCAGAGTGGCGAACGTATTCCTTTTTTCCTCTGATTAGTGTGAACTGAAGATGGTTGCATAGTTGTACTTACTCTGAAAACAATAATCACCACAAATACCACCTCTCTGAAATGTAGCCTCATGAATCTTAAATATTCCGGCATGAGCCGGACTTAAACATCTACAAAACACGGAAAAGCGCTGTTCAGCAATTAATTCAGAAGAAATGACACACACTAAATTAATGAATTAAAACTGTATAAGAAGCAATCACGTTGTACGCTGTACGGAAGCTCATCGCAGACTAGTTGAGACCTTGGCATCATTGGGCGAGCTATTGGGGTCAGGCGGCTATTGTTTCATCCACTGGCAACTCAACTGAGGTCCACATTCTAGATTCCATGCCGCACACTTTTCAATTACTGTAATTCCATAGATGTTGGCACCTCGGCCTATATTTTTCGGACTCTTCATCTTTTTATGTCTATGTGTTCAGCAAACATAACTGAACATGGCTTTGCCAGCATTTCCTCCTTCTATTAAAACTAGTTACTCTAGTACGTTTAACGTGCAGGAATTGTGACAATTTTTCTTTTTCTTGATGTGTTATTATCATGTAAAATATTGATTTTAATGGATTTTTTTTCAAGGCGATCCTTTCCCGAGTTCGTGGTGGAGACCTGGTTTTCCGAAGGATACGGGGAAGTACTGTGCTCTTGCTTGGAGTGATGGTCTCATCTATAACTTCTACTGTCATGCCAAACAGCCTTTCATCTGTGAAAAATTATAAAGACACAATTGTATAACTTTGATGTCATTTGAAAAAGTATAATTCATAATACAATTATTTTTATACTCTTATTTTAATGACTATTTTTTTCACTGGCAACGCTAGTATTTCACAAAGTCCCATTTTGGTAACGTTTAAATTTCCCATGAGCTATTTTCCAATAACTATATCTGAACACGATATTTTCAGACATCCATATTTCCAGAATATTCCATTTACTCCCCAATTTCTTGAGTTATTAATATCATTTTTGTGAAAAAATATTATTGGTTAACACTGCACGACTTACTTGTGCCAACCTCTTCATTCGTCGAAGGATTGTTTGTTAATTATCCTCTGATTAGAGTTAATAGAGGGTGGTTGTCCAGTTGTACTTCCTCTTAAAACAATAATCACCACCACTAGTAAGGATTTCATAAACAGTGTAAGGGATTGTCTTTCAAAAGACCACATCTAGTTGATCGAGGAAACCTTTAGCTTCCAGCTTTCGACGCTGTAAAGTAGCACACAGTCCTTAACGTGAACTAATAGGTCTCAAATTCGAAGTCACCATATACACTGACTTAGCAAATGTCATGGAATAGTCACCTAATAGCGTGTGGGACCTCCTCTGGCCCTGCGAACTGCAGTGAGACGCCCTGGAAGTGAGTCGACAAGTCCCTGGTAGTCTTCTGGACCCAGCTGACACCAAATCGTTTGCAGAGCGGCCGCCAATGCTGGTCTGTTCATGGGTGCAGGATCCATGGCACGGAGCCTGCGTTCCAGGACATCGCAGATATGCTCGATAGGGTTCATATCGGGGCTCCTGGGTGGCCATGGCAGGCGTTGGACCTCCGCTGCATGTTCCTGGAACCATTCCCGGGCGACGTGGGAGCGATGTGGCGGCGCGTTATCATCTTGAAACGCCGCAGAACCGTCTGGGCGCTGGAAGGCCAAAAATGGGTGAAGATGGTCTCCGAGCAGCTCAACATACCGCGTACCATCAAAGTCTCTTCCAGAACAACTATGGGGCCCATTCCATACCAGGAAAATGCACCCCAGACCATAACAGAGACACCAGCACCCTGGACCACACCTTCGAGGCAGGCGCAGGCGGGATCCATCGCTTCATGTGGTCTGCGCCATACACGGTGCCTCCCATCGGCATGGTGCAGCATTGTTCCATTGCCCATCCCTGTTGACTGGCGACAAATGCGCGTCGTTGTGCCCGACGACGTTGGGTTAACAGTGGCACTCGTGTGTGGCGCTGGCTCCCATATCCCATAGAACCCGTGTTCCTTCGGATTGTCCACTGGGAGATGTGTCTTGCACGGCCTGTGTTGAATTGAGCCGTGATTTGTTGCACGGTTGTCCGTCTGTCACTATTGACAATCCGTCTCAGATGTCGCCGGTCACGGTCATCGAGGGTGGCTGGATGGCCGGTCGTTCGTCTCTTGTGGACGGTGATACCCGCATTCAACCATTCACGATACACCCTGGACACGGTTGATCGTGTGAAGCCGAATTCCCGCACCACTTCCGAAATCGCACTTCTCATCCGTCGGGCACCGACCAACATAGCCCGTTCGAACGGTGTCAGCTCACGACGACGTTCCATGTTACACCTGTCACATGCACAGCCACTGCTCACAATGTCTCCTATACAACTGCCGCTGGCACAGGGGGCGTGTGGTGAGCAGACAACACACCTGCGCATCAGTGCTCCGCTATCCTATGACATTTGCTCAGTCAGTGTATTTTAATGTCAGAAGTATATATCATGCATGCGATTCTGTTCTTGATATCTTCATCCAGATCCCATTCTTCTGTTAGCCTGCATTCTAAGTACTCTTTCGACGGAGTTTCCATTAAGATGATAACAGCGTTGTTTATTTTGATATGAATTTAATTTTTTTTTTGTTTTGCTTTTGCCTCATTATTTGACCTGTTATAAATAATCCTCCCGAATCATTTCATTTATGTTATATTTTTCTTAATCCGTTTACCCTCCAGGTTTGGTTTTTCCCTCGGACTCAGCGAGGGATCCCACCTCTACCGCCTCGAGGGCAGTGTCCTGGAGCGTGAGACTTTGGGTCGGAAAAACAACTGGCGAGGAGAACCAGTACCTCGCCAAGGTGGCCTCACCTGCTATGCTGAACAGGGGCCTTATGGGGGGATGGGAAGATTGGAATGGGTAGACAAGGAAGAGGGAAGGAAGCGGCCGTGGTAGCGTTAGGTACCATCGCGGTATTTGCCTGGATGTGAAGTGGGAAACTACGGAAAACCACTTCGAGGATGTCTGAGGTGGGAATCGAACCTCCCTTTACTCAGTTAACTGTACTGAATAGACCCCGTTCCAGTTCTTGTACCACTTTTTCAAATTTCGTGACAGAGCCGGGAATCGAACCCTGACCTCTGGGTATGGCAGCTAATCACACTAACCACTGCACCGCAGAAGGGGACGTACATAACTTTACCAGATTAAATATATCATTTATTTATCTGTCCATCCATTCGTGTTACATTTTTAACTCAATATTGATATGACATAATTCAGAGGTGCCCTACGCATTCGTTTTATACTCAAGATTACATTCTTGTATTCATTTTTTTGAATATGTTTAGGCTACCCGATACGTGAAATAGTGACAAAATCTGTGCGGGATATCATTAGTTATTCTGTAGTTTGAGCCATTCAATTCTTACACAGCACATATGAAGATATGTGGCCTACTTTAAGAAAGCACCCTCATTCCAAATGAGATCCAACACGAAAAAGTCAAACTGGGACAAGAAATATACGGCTGGCTGATGGTGCGGCTTATTGCCTGTCTAGAATTAAGTCCTCGAAATGTGTTTGGGATAAGGAGATATCTTCTTTTATAACGGTCACACTAAAACCATTTTGTGTAATGCTTCTGGAAGAGGGCAGTGATAGTAGTGTGGCCATAAATAGAAATCACAATCTCGGAGCCTCGAGTTCTCTATAACTCTCTGACTGATAACATCAACTGCAGTCAGTGGATCTCCTAAAGGGTCAGGGAGAAGGCCGTTCTTTTAAATGGAGGGAGAACAAAAGACAATAAAGATTTCTGTAGCTATGGTAGAAAAGAGAATTCGTTGTGAGAAATACTAAACACACTACTTCGGTAAAGGAGCATGCATGATATATTAAACTAGTCAGCTGCGTAGCATAGTTGCTTAGCATTCGCAGTGTACGTTCCAGGGTAAAGGCTTCGAGACGTGGTAATGACGATTAGGATGATTAATGATTAAATGCGAGATCAGTGTTAATAGTCCATCTCCATGGCTAACTGCTTGTCTTTGGACCAAGCGGATTGGTTTCCTATTTGCACTTCCTCTTAAGGCGACACCCCTGAGATAAAAAGATAGTTTTACCTAACGCATGTATTTTCACGAATCTTTGTGGGAATGTCACCTACATAAAAGTAGAGATAACACGAACGTTTATTTCATATAGTTAATAGTTTTCCAAAATAATGTTTTTGCATTTTTTAATTCCATTATTTCATGAAATTTAATTAACATGTTAATGTAAGTTCGTAATTAGGTAGATAATACTTCTTTTAAAAGCACCTCGTATCAATTTTTCTCTACATAATGCATATAAGGAGATATATCGTACTAAAGTATGTGTAATATTAACGTTCTAAAATTTTGAATTTAAAAATCCCTACTACTTGAAAAAATTCTGCAATCGAAAATTCCATATGCAGGTTTCTTATTATAGATGTGATACATATACCATACACATTTTGTTACATTTGGCAGAATATTATGGGAGAAAAATGAGATATAAATGTAAAATTACAATTGTCAAAGAAAGCATTTTTAAAGAGACAAATTGTCTGAATTCAGCCGAATAACTTCATGACAAGAAAAAAGAAACTCAATCCTTTCAATTTCAGTCATAAAAAAAATTCGCCAAAATGACAAAAATGTGTGGCTTGGTACTAAAATGGCCGATGTCATTTTTTAAAAAATCGAAATTTAGATATTAACTGATACAAACGCGTTTTATCCTGGCTCGCAACATGTTTTTTTTTGCTAGTTGTTTTACGTCGCACCGACACAGATAGGTCTTACGGCAACGATGGGACAGGAACGAGCTAGGAGTGGGAAGGAAGCGGCCGTGGCCTTAATTAAGGTACAGCCCCAGCATTTGTCTGGTGTGAAAATGGGAAACCACGGAAAACCATTTTCAAGGCTGCCGACAGTGGGGTTCGAACCTACTATCTTCGAGCTCGGTCGCAACATGTTAAAAAGGGCCAATGTCTCTGTTAAGTACTAAACGAACAGTTAACGTTTAATTAAATAACCCCTTGCCAATAATGTTAGATTACCAATAAAGATTAGAGACCTGGCAATTTTTAAACAATACGATAGAAAAAATTAGCGTTTAATAAGGTGACTTCCACAAAGAAAGTATAAAGTTATTTAAAGTTAGTTGTTGAAAAAAATAATTGGAAAACTATAAGCAAAATTTCAAATGCTCATACCGTAGTTCAAAAACAGGTTTTTAGACATTGGCCCTTTTAGAACCAAGCCACAGAAATATAGATTTTTATGTCCGTCGTGTCGCCTTAAGGCAGGGCCTCTCAGGGTGCATGCGCGTGGTGCATGCACTGTGCACGGTGCAAAAGACGATTTCTCTTGGTTGACCAGAGTGCAGACCCCCACTCCTCGATTTGGAGCAATATCGCTGTCTCTCTCTTTCCCCACGCCTGTCTTACTCGCTCCCCCTGTCTCCCTCTTCCTCACTTGCTCCGTAGCGCTCCAAATCCGAGCTGAGTTGAGCCTAGTTGAGCCGAGCTTAGCCGACTAGCCTAGAGACGAAGCGTTGGTCCGAGCCGAGCCGAGCGGGACCGATGCACTGTGCACAGGAACTCTGCGCCGCTGTTTGTACGCGTGAGAGTTTGGGCGTTTGAGAGACCCTGCCTTAAGGGGAGTCATGACTGAAATTTGAGACTTCTACAATTTACCACTTATCAAACCAAATTTTAAACACCACACACAATTTGGAGTTGATTGGTTAATGTGTTGCAATGTTATTAAAAAAAGTTTATTATTTATATGTTGCATGGAAAATGCTCAGAGTTTTCATCATTTTGGGCTATAAGTTGGCAGAGTCGTCACAAATACCCGTATAATGTACTTAGTAATAAATTTGGGTTTTGCAGTCAGGTTTTTCAGTTTTGTATTATTCATATAATACGCGAACATCTAGTTTGGTGCTATTTTAGGTGCAAAAATATGAAGGTAATAGTCAACTGATATTAAAATGCAGAACTACTTTTAATTCCTGTACATATTGAAACATCATCGGAAAATTTCAGATGAATCTGATAAGAACTCTGTACATTGCAAAGCGCTGAAAATATTTTAAGCTAAACAAATGCAATTGAAAGTTGTAAGAAACATACTTGGTTTAAAACTTCTATGGACTGTAAGATACTCCCTCAGACATCTGTCTCCTCTTACGTATAACGTCGGCCTATTTCCAAAGGGATTATTGAAATGGTAGTCCGAAAGTACGTTGACGCCAATATTGTCTGACAGTGTGTAACAACAGCGCGTGGGCTTTGCTCTGTATACACCGTGTCGCTACCCTTTAAATTCGACATTTAATATTTTAAAATGGCGTTAGGGCAAAACTGATAACGGGGTTTCGAAGAAGAATTATGGGATTTTTAAGTTTAAAATTGAAAAATTAATTTTTGGTAAAAGAAATCGCAATATTTCAATCATGACTCCCCTTAAAACAATAATCACCACCACCTTTGGACCAAGCGGTCCCAGGTTAGGCGAATGTACCCTAAATCAGTTATTTCCACTAGCTAAGGGATGGATGCTTATGCCATCTTCAACACTAATTTTTTTGCTAGGTAGGGTCTCACCCTCACAAACGGTACCATCCGTGAGTTGAGGTGGTAGAATGCATGAATGGTATACTCTGCCTTTCGTAAGAGGCGACTAAAGGGGGAACCAAGGGTTCTCAACTTGCAACTTGGGAGAGTGGGTTGGCGACCAAATGGACCTGATATGAGTCCTGGCATTGCTTCCACTTTCACCTATTCTATCCGACCTCCCTTGGTCAACTGGTGTTCTTTTCCGACTCTGACGGTATTAGAGCTCTCGAGGCCTAGGGAGTCTTTTATTTTCACGCCCTTCATGGCCCTTGTCTATATTTGGCCGATACCTTCATTTCTCGGAGTATCGGATCTCTTTCGTTGTTTTTCGTTCTGAGTAGTGTTATGTAGAGGATGGTTGCCTAGTTGTACTTCCTCTTGAAACAGTAATCAGCACCACCACCACCACCGCCGCATTCACCTCTCAGAATGTTAAATGGGATATGCTATAGTTTGGAAAAAATCTGTCTCCAAAACCATTTGATGTACGAAGCAAAAATTTCAAATGATGGTTGATTCTTTATATATTAGAAATGGAATATGAAACGTAGAACAACTGCATAATAGTAGAACTTTGAAAGTTAACAAAAGAGCAAC
Source organism: Anabrus simplex (assembly GCF_040414725.1). Taxonomy (NCBI): domain Eukaryota; kingdom Metazoa; phylum Arthropoda; class Insecta; order Orthoptera; family Tettigoniidae; genus Anabrus; species Anabrus simplex. The sequence goes on along the minus strand of NC_090273.1, from coordinate 104,522,487 downwards.
GCACGTCGTCATTTGAAAAACGCACTTGTTGTCTATCGACAAAGCGGTCGTCATCTTCGTTCTAAAATATAATTCAAGAAGTTTTTATTACTTGAAAGCTGTTGAAACTGTCTATAAATAAAAGGAAAAGGAAAGTACTTTTCTTTGTTGTGTCAATATTGCCTGCGACCTCGCAAGAAACTTCGACAATGAAGAGCACGTGAATCGATCGCCATTCGATATTAAGGTGAAGCTGTGCGTTCTTCGAGGCCATGGCTCCCCAACTTTTATTTCGTTCTCCTTTTTCTGTGCTGATAGATCACTTCCTGACGTTTTAACTTTCTAACTTTCTGGGTTTCCTTTCCTCATAACGCTCTAAATTACTGATCTCGTTCTAAAATTGTTTTGTTTTCCAAATTTATATTCTTTTCATTTCCTTTTTCGTTAACACCACTTTCATTTTCACCAGAGCTATGAGTTAAACAGTATGTGCAGTATGGTGTGACAGCTCACTTGCATGGGCACTGTCTTCTTTCTTAGGAGCAAGCAATTCGGATATCATAGAAATCGGAATTCTTCAGTTGATTAGCGACCACAGTTGCTCTAGTTGAGTCTGGGATTACTACTACTTACTTTTCTGTCACGCTCTTCGTCTTCATCTACCTTATCCGACCTCCCTTGAGCAGCTCTTGTTATTTTCCGACTGCGACGGTATTAGAGCACTCGAGGCCTAGGGAGTCTTTCATTTTCACGCCCTTCCTATCCCTTGTCTTTCTTCGGCCGATATCTTCATTTTTCGAAGTGGCGGACCCGCTCCAATTTCCCTCTCTGATTGGTGTTAATAGTAGATGGTTGCCTAGTTGTTCTTCCACTTGTAACAATACTCACCACCACCACCTGCTGTCTGTTTCAAACATTCTGGGCCTTATAAAAATGTGTGTTTAAAGGTCTCCCTTGGTCATCCCCCCGTGGGTGGGGGTGGTAGAATAACACCCACGGTATTCCCTGCCTGTCTTAAGAGGTGACTAAATGGGGCCCCGGGGGCTCTGAACTTTGGAGCGTGGGTTGGCGACTACGGGCCCTTAGCTGAGTTCTGGCATTGCTTCCACGTACTTGTGCCAGGCTCCTCACTTTCATCTATCCTATCCGACCTCCCTTGGTCAACTCTTGTTCCATACGGTATTACGCATGGAGGCCGAGGGAGTCTTTTATTTTCACGCCCTTCGTGGCCCTTGTCTTCCTTTGGCCGATACGTTCATTTTTCGAAGTGTCGGACCCCTTCCATTCTTTTCTCTCTGATTAGTATTATATAGAGGTTGGCTGCCCAGTTGTACTTCCTCTTAAAACAATAATCACCACCACCACCACCACCATTCCTTGGTCAGTACGTGTTCTTTTCCGAAACCGATGATATTAGTGTTTACAGTGCACACTGTCTTCTGGTTACTTTAATTGACCTGTCTCATTTTCATCCTTGGCTTCGACAACATGAAAATGACCCGAAGTGCGAGCGATGCTAGTAATACCATTCCTTATGCAGGCAGTTCCTGTTATGAATGGTATGAAAATGTTGCTCATAGGGTCAGCTGGTGCGGGCATTTCTAATGGCTAGGCAGACTGTGATGTAATAGCAACTTCTGGCCCCGTGAGGAAAGAAACGGGAAACTACCTCACTCCACATTTCCCTAGTACGCCTCTTCAGTGACGCGGCGGCTGATGGCGGAGGTGTTGAGGTCCAAACCAGCCTCCGGGCTGAGCAATAGACATATACAGAGTGTCCCAGGAGAAATGGTCAATATTCAGGCATATAACAGGAATGATTATTTGAAGCAAAAAAAACTTCATAAGAAACTATGCCCTATTCCGAATGGTTTACGAGACAGAAATTTAATGTACATTTGTTTTTGGGCTAGTGGCGCACGAATGTGACTTACCCACCTAACATTTTTGACGTTTTGAAATGGGTACAAGTTTTCCACATGTAATGTTCCCCATACACGTGTTCGTGGGACATTGATACGTGCTGGAATTCCCCGTGTGCTGGTGGTTGTAATACGCTGCACCATTTCAACAATGTGTTGCTGATCCTGCAAAGATTGTTGAACTACACGTGCAGAAGAAAAATGGGAACTTGGAAGAATATCTATTTCAAACAATGTGCTGATCTCTTGTAAACACTCTACGATCAGGAATTCGACATGTCGAAAAACTCCGACGGTATTCCTCGACAGCAGCAGGAACACTATCATCGCACAAGGCGTAAACATACGCCATATCAGCATTTTGTGCGGCTCCGTGGCTAAATGGTTAGCGTGCTGGCCTTTGGTCACAGGGGTCCAGGATTCGATTCCCGGCAGGGTCGGGAATTTTAACCATCATTGGTTAATTTCGGTGGCACAAGGGCTGGGTGTATGTTGTCTGCATCACCATTTCATCCTCATCACGAAGCGTAGGTTGCCTACGGGAGTCAAATCAAAAGACCTGCCCCTGGCGAGCCGAACATGTCCTCGGACACTCCCGGCACTAAAAGCCATACGCCATTTCATTTCATCTCGGAAACAATTCGGAATAGGGCAGATGTCCGTATGAAGTTTCTTGCTTCAAATAATCGTTCCTGTCATATCCCTGAATATTAACTATCCCTCCTAGGACACTCTGTGTAAATATGTACGTACATGTATACATACATACATTGATACATATACATACATGGTGTCTTCCATTTTCATGTCCTTCCTGGTAAACCCTTATTTTTTCTTTGTCATTGTCTTCAATCTCCGAATAGTTGATCCTTCTCCATCTTAAGAGGCGATGGTTGCCCATTTGTATTTCCTCTTAAATCAATAATAATAATAATAATAATAATAATACTTCATACAACAAGTAGAAACGAAGAAAACAATACGGAGGCTGTAATTGAACAGCAGAACTTGTACATTTATGGCGAGTAATATCTCTCCCTCCAGGGCTGTTTAATTGACAACATCTCTCACACGCTAGTGAAATATGTGCTGCAGTCTGTCTCGAACACTGGACCAATGTGCCTGATTAGATGTCACCTTCCAATTGTTCCCTTTTCCTGTTCCATCAATCTTACTGTCCAATTTACAGCCACCAACAATGAGCTCACTTCTAGGTGGGAGACGGGTGAAAAATGTTTAAGATGGATTATTGGTTGCCCCCGCCCCCTCTCTACATCACTTGGAAGTGTCAGACAGCACAGTAAAAGCGCTTAAAAGGACAATATGTTGGCACTCCTGCCTTGAATTATGAGGTCATTTATTATATTATATTATTGATTGCTCTTGCTCTTTTCGCCTGTATGAACCACGAGTCTTTAGAGGGAAATTGATGTTTGATTTCCAGATACTCAGGGATGGAACTTGTCATAATATGACCCCCCACAGGGGGGGGGGGGGGGTGTTAATAGAGGATGGTTGCGTAGTTGTACTTCCTCTTAAAACAATAATCACCACCACCACCACCACCACCTCTCTGATTAGTGTTATGTAGAGAATGGTTGCTTATTTGTACTTCCTCTTAAAACTATAATCACCACCACCACTCCCCACCCCAATGGTATTATGTTTGCGAGGCCTACAGTGTCTTTCGTTTTTACAGCCTTCATATCCCCTGTCTTTATTTGGCTGATACATTCATTTTTCTATGTGTTGGACTCCTTCCACATTTTCCATCACTTTGGTGTTAATAGATTATCGTTGCCCAGATGTTCTTCCTCTTAAAACAATGATCATCACCACCACCACTCATGAGTCAAGCGGTACATTAAGAATTCTAAATTATGTAATAATCTGTATAGGTATACATGGTATTACACGCCATATTCTTAGAAAAGTGTGCGATGTTAGGTTCACTTCTCTTACATGAGGAACAGGTACCTGGTTGATGCAACAAATGCACACCGTATCAACAAACAAATTGAGATTTTCATGCGAGATATGAATGTAATTTTGAAATCCGATTCCACACACCGGCTTTGATTATATTTCGTTTGTCATCAGATGCACGTGTCTATATATGCTAACGAAAACTGTTGTCCTGCAATGTGGATGAAAATGACAGTCTGTCAAAGAGTATTAAAATGAGTGTTCCTGCCACTGGATGCGGTATTTCAAACAAATACACATCAACCAATATGTATGATGGGCATTCCTGTAGGAAAAATTGTGGTGTGATTACTACATGTCTGCCTACAGATAGATACAACTACAGATTGATAAAACATGACCGTCCAGTAACAGATTTTGTAGCTTGTGCCAGAAACTCGGGGGGCAAATATATATATTTGAAATAAGAGTTTTGTCTGTACATTGCTCAGAATTTAAAAAGAATGGTATTTCTGTATCGGTCGTCTCCACAGTAACAAGGAAATGCACTTTTTAACTTTCCGCAATGTCTGTCTGTCTGTCTGTCTGTCTGTCTGTCTGTCTGTCTGTCTGTCTGTCTGTCTGTCTGTCTGTCTGTCTGTCTGTCTGTCTGTCTGTCTGTCTGTCTGTCTGTCTGTCTGTCTGTCTGTCTGTCTGTCTGTCTGTCTGTCTGTCTGTCTGTCTGTCTGTCTGTAGGGATGTATGTAATGACGGGCATCAAGAGAAAATAGCTGTAGAAAATTTAATGAAAATCGGTATGTAAAGTCTGGAAATAAGGCACTAGAATCTAGGCTATACATAATTTTACTCACGTTGAGTGAAATGAGAGTTAAAGGGAAGGCCTTAATTTCATTCTCGATTATTTTTATTAGTGTTCCTAGAGTTATATAGAATTGAATTTACGATCATTTATGTCTTATACATTTTTACCGTATCGGCTATGATAACAGAGATATTCCTGAATTTCGATTTTTGTTGCTAAGTCCATATCAACGCCGAACCAAGAGAAAATGGGCGAACAGAAATTAATGAAAATTGGTGTGTAAAGTCTGGGCATAAGGCACTACATTCTAGGCTGTAAATAGTTCTTCACGCTGGATGAAATGGTAGTTATAGGGAAGTTTACTGAAATTTATCTTTTTAAATAACTTTTTTTTTTGCTAGTTGCTTTACGTCGCACAGACACAGATAGGTCTTACGGCGACGATGGGATAGGAAAGGCCTATAGATTGGAAAGAAGCGGCCGTGGCCTTAATTAAGGTACAGCCCCAGCATTTGCCTGGTTTGAAAATGGGAAACCACGGAAAACCATCTTCAGGGCTGCCGACAGTGGGGTTCGAACCTACTATCCCCTGAATACTGGATACTGGCCGCACTTAAGCGACTGCAGCTATCGAGCTCGGTAAATACCTTTCCTAATTTGCTTGTCCTCCAGGGTTGGCTTTTCCCTCGGACTCAGCGAGGGATCCCACCTCTACCGCCTCAAGGGCAGTGTCCAGGAGCTTCAGACTCTGGGTCGGGGGATACAACTGGGGAGGATGACCAGTACCTCGCCCAGGCGGCCGCACCTGCTATGCTGAACAGGGGCCTTGTTGGGGGGGGGGGATTGGAAGGGATAGACAAGGAAGAGTGAAGGAAGCGGCCATGGCTTTAAGTTAGGTACCATCCCAGCATTTGCCTGGAGTAGAAGTGGGGAAACCACGGAAAACCACTTCCAGGATGGCTGAGGTGGGAATCGAACCCACCTCTACTCAGTTGACCTCCCGAGGCTGAGTGAACCCCGTTCCAGCCCTCGTACGACTTTTTCAAATTTCGTGGCAGAGCCGGGAATCGAACCCGGACCTCCGGGGGTGGCAGCTAATCACACTAACCACTACACCACAGAGGCGGTCCTTTTTAAATACCTACACAGTTAAAAAATGAAATGGCGTATGGCTTTTAGTGCCGGGAGTGTCCGAGGAGATGTTCGGCTCACCAGGTGCAGGTCTTTTGATTTGACACTCGTAGGCGACCTGCGCATCGTGATGAGGATGAAATGATTATGAAGACGACACATACACCCAGCCCCCGTGCCAGCGAAATTAACCAATGGTGGTTAAAATTCCTGACCCTGCTGGGAATCGAACGCGGGACCCCTGTGACCAAAGGCCAGCACGCTAACCATTTAGCCATAGAGCCGGACAGAGTAAAAAAAATAGGGGAACACGTTTTTGAAGTATGCCATGTTCCACAAAACAATACCTCACACCCAGATATATTACCAACTAAACCTTTATTCTTTACCGTTTAAGTATACAAAAGAACAATGGATTCGCGTCAGTATTCAGAACACAAACGGAAACGTTCAAATAGGGGCAAAAACAAAGTGATAACAGTCCTCCAGGGTGGATTTTTATCACAGTTGTAGAGCTTCAGTGTGGTGTATGTCTTCTGCGAGCATTTATCACAGCTTGGCACCTACGTGGCATGCTTCGTATAAGTGGACGGAGGTCACGTTGCGGTATCAGGTCCCATTCTTCAATGAGGGCCTGTTCGAGGTCTTGGAGAGTCCGTGGTGGAACAGGACGCCCATCAACACTTCTGTCAAGCCTATCCTACACATGCTGGATGGGTCGGGACTCACTGCTGGCCATTCCATCTCTCGAATGTCCAGTTCTCGCAAAACAGCTCTGGTGATGCGCGCTGCGTGAGCCCTGGCATTGTCGTGCATGAGTACGAATTCAGGGCCAACACCGTATGCATCAACCAACACATGCTATAGCAGTATCTGCTCAATGTAGCCCGCAGCGCTAAGATTACCACGGACGACAAGATCCTAACACCGACGCTATTAGTTTTGCTAGGGCTAGGGAGTCTTTCATTTCCACGCCCTTCGTGGTCCTTGTCTTCCTTTGGCCAATATCTTCATTTTTTGAAGTATCGGATCCCTTCCATTTTTCCCTTTGATTAGTGCTATATAGAGGATGGTTGCCTAGTTGTACTTCCTCTTAAAACAATAATCACCACCACCACCACGAGAGTACTGGTATTTCACTCCCGTTTACTTCTACATTCTCGTAGGAAGACACTGCAGGGCTGCTGTTATAGGAGTAATATAGCTTTCTTTTTATAGGTTGATCTGCTAAAATGAAATGCAATCTTTCGGGTCACCACTGATCTCCCAAATAAGCTAATAAACCATTGAACGATGGGTACGACTGCTGTAAAATTAATTTTTTTAAATATTATAATAATAACAATAGTAATGATAATCATCATAATGGTGCATGGCATCTGTATATTCTTGGCGGTGGCCTAATGAGTATAAAATGTTTGGCGAAGACGTCACAAACACCCAGTCCCCAAGCCAGGGGTAATTAACAGTACGAGGGGTTGATTCTGAGAAATGAACCGAGGCTATCGGACCAAAGGCAAGAATTCTATCCATTTAGCCACAAAGCCGGACTTTAATTTGTTAAGGACATTAATTTGCTAAACCTTAGGCTACCATCTCCACTGATTAGGTGTTGAGAGATGACGGTAGCAGAGGCCAAGGCAGTAGCTTGTGAAGCAGCCTTAACAACACAGCAGGCTTCTCCGTTGGCTATTGGCTACAGCTCAAAACGCCTAAGGCTTGACGTTCAGTAAACCAACCATCCCAAAGGGGTAGCCTAAATCTAGTGGTAGTCGAGGTCTTGATCCCAGCATATGTCACTGTTACTTACCTAGTCCATAATAATAAAAGGAAGTGTTTGCCTGTATCTCTGTCTGTGTGTCTGTGCGCGATGCCCAGCAAAATCTATACAGCACGCAGAGATCTGAAATTTTGAACATAGGTAGATGAAAGGGGGTCCGAATGCACATCTAAACCGGAATTTTCATTTTCGCTTTCGATGGTGAGTTTTGAACGAAAAACCATCGGAAAAAGTGTATTGGGATATGACAATCCAATGTGCTGTCACCAAGATTAAATAAATGCTGTCACTGTCGCTAGGCAACGTACATAACATAGGTAGAGAACACAATTCAAGGAGCCATTTTACGTCCAGGACGTAGGAAGCCGTTTTTGGTCATATACGGTGTGAGGGCATATGGCGCTGTTGATGGTGATTCGTCCGTCGGATCAGGACGTAAAGTCGTGAGCTGTTCGAGAGGAGTGGGCTATGTGCCGGCGCCGGGTTTCATCCTCTTCAATCTTACTATCATATATCATGTAATTTATTTCATCTCATTAACTCATCTGATAAGGTTGACGTCATGAAAGTCATCCGGTCGTAAAAACTCGCTACGAAGATTCATCTCGCTTCATACCCAAGGCCCGTAGAGAAAGGGGGCAAGGATTGGACACGTATACATTTAGAGGACACATATAGGACACAAGATAGACGATAATAATAAACAAGGAATAATACATATATCAGTCAAGATGCCATTTTAAGTCCGTGGAATATGAAGCTATTTTCCTTCAATCAATGATGTATGTCTGTCTGTCTGTCTGTCTGTCTGTCTGTCTGTCTGTCTGTCTGTCTGTCTGTCTGTCTGTCTGTCTGTCTGTGTTCATTTGTGCGATGCCCAGCCAAATCCACGGCAAGCAAAGATCTAAATTGTTTGTCATAGGTGGGCACAGGTTTTCACCTAAGACGCATCGCTGTGCCTAAGAGCAATTCTTGCACCAAGACATGAAGCTGTCAACGTCATCAACAAGTAACACTCACAAGAATTATCCGTTTTTCTATAAATTGAAAAGTCTATCGACACGACATGTCATACAGATGAGGCTGTCAACTACACGATACAGATTTTGAGCAATTTGGAGTCACCTGGAGCACCCTCGAACATCTTGGGGTGGAGGACTGTGACACCGATTATCCTCCTCAGGAATATGAATCCTGCCCTCTGCAATGAACACGGCTCTGAAACTGATGACGGATATTATTGAAGCCACCATCATGACTGAACATGCCGCGGGAGAAGTAATATTCCTCGGACTGTAAGTCCATTGAGTAGGAAGCCATTTTCGGTTCGCGACACGAGGAGCCACCAGCCCGTAATATTCGGAAGTGTTTGTGTGTATGTGTGTGAAGCGCAGTCATATCTACGACACACAGAGATCTGAAATTTTGACATAGGACAATCGCTTAAAGTTGTAGGATTCCATCTTCGGAAACGGTGCTTTTGCCATTGTCAACTGTACGTGAAATGTTCAAGAGTTCGAAAGGCAAACACAATAGAGTATACATCTTACTCCAAATGGAAGGACATGAATATACTTTATTCCGAAGCTCTATAAGGAAACAATATATTTTGCATTATATAACATGGTCTTTTACATGGTTTTAATATTATTTGTACCATCCATCAACCCGGTATCTTAAGCATTGAAAGTAACAATAAAATAAAAATAAAATAATGTATTTCATGCAATTTACGTCAAAACGATGTGAGTTAATAAATATAATGTTTTAATTTGCTTTTAAATAAATAGTTTAGAAACATCTAACGGTTGAATTAATAAACGCGGGCAAAGCCGCGCGCATGTGCCAGTATAGTGTACTAAGATGACAAACACTGGTTGCCATGGTTACAATGGTGTCAGGAAATTGATGATGATAATAGGGATGTATCACGCAAAACTTGTCCGCTAGGCAGCGTAATGGTGATATCCGGGATGCGCTTTCCGCTCCTCGATTGTTTTACATGAGACTTATATGGAGTATTCCCTACATTTGTGATCATCGAAACAAAACTTTCGCTTTAAATGCATCAAAATGGAGTTACCATATTCTGCTAATGTTTTTAACAAGACGGGAAATGGTATAGGTGCATTGACGATTGCGGATTTGGAAGCAGAATTAAAGAAAAGGGACGAAAAAATATCCGGAAAAATGCAAGAGTTGATTGAGAGGTAAGGAATAAATGCAGCAACTCCTTCTTATAGCGTTTTTGTTAAGATTGAATTCTTAAAGTACAAATAGCGTTTTGAAAACATTCCTAATACGGTATTTTTCTTTTCTTTGCAGGTTATAGACGTACATAAGGCACGACATTGCTATGACAGCAGTGCCTGGGGCTACATCCAGTACAACTGAACTTCATTTCCCTGCAGCGCACGAGTTTCAGGATCTTGTTTCGGACCATAAGACAAATATAAAGATTTCAAATTTGGAAGTAATGAATTGTTTCCTGTTCAGGAAGTCTGAAATTGATGGTGCTCCAGTGTCAAGTTATATGTCACTGTGTGATTCAGGGTACCGGTACCGTAGCGCACACGGTGTTATGGCTGTTTTCCTACTTCTATATCTTCTTGCTCTCTGAGTTATTTCCAAGGTACCGGTGCCACACCATGAAAATATCAAAGGTACAGCGTTCTCCTGAAGTCTTCGTCTTTCGCCTAAAATTATTGAAATAGGTCATACTAACTTTTCAGAATGTCACTACTTACCTTATTATAAAATTATTTCTTAATTAGTACTAATTAGCTTACTTACCCGTTTCAGTAATGACATAATCTTCAACTGTAAAATGTTTCGAGCAGATTTTGATATTAGGAGTCACAGTTTTATTTCGTAGGTCCTGTCTACGAATAGCATGGAACTACTTTTAACGGAAAGGATCTTGCTTAGGAAATTGATGATATGAATACGGTCCACCTTGATTTTGGGACATTGGGACACAGCAATAGTGAGGCATCATAATTTTCTTGTTGTCTTTCTTGTCGTAACGATATTTTAAATCTTTAACTTCATCGTTTAACTAGGTAACTTCCATTAAAAACACATAGCCTACAAACAAATGACGATCGACAAGCGCATACCGGGTACTACATGTGATACATCTATTGGTAGTGTTTCAGTACATCCCTATTCCACTTAGAAAAATGCATATATCGGCCGAAAAAGAACAAGTGCCACTAAGGGCGTGAAAATGAAAGTCTCCCTAGGCTTCGAATAGCCTACTCTAATACCGTCGGGGTCAGAACAGTTCAATAGTTGAACAAGGGAGATCGGATAGGAGAGACGAAAATCAGGAAGACGTGTATGTTTTATTAAACACTAACTATTGTCAGTTATAGAAATTTTTAAAACCTGACATCAGATCGTGGCTCTGTAAAGGTTCAGAAGGAGCGGGCGCCAGTATGACTGAAATCAGTAATGAACGCCGTAAGAAATTAGACAGAATTCCTTTTTCTTCGCAGCTTTAAGATTATCTTTTTGATTTCACCAGTGATGAACGATGATCGGTTACACCAAGTACGATCGGCTTGCAGCCCACATACCAACTTTCTTGGCGAATTCCGAAAAGTCTAAAAACTCCACAGTGAAACTCTTTTGCGAATTCGTTTCACCGGTAATACAGGCAAATATGATAACACATAAAATTAAAAATATCGTTCTGACCACAGAACTTAGCTTCACTAGTAGGAATAAAGCAGGTAACAGACAGAAAGCTAGAAGTTACTATTGTGTGTAGATCAAATTCCCATCGCTTCCCTGTTAATGACATTCTTTCACAAACATCTGAAAGTGGAAACATATGTTCTTGGAAAACAGTACAGTACAATTACAACAAAATTCTGAAGAAATGCCTTTTCCAGAAATTACAGCCTCTCCGATAAATAATATATTTACGGGTCTAACACTGACGCTTATGTATTTACTTTTCCAAAATTTGCTCTCAAAACTTGGAGGGTCTTACAGTGAAAATCCACGACCTGTTTCCTGTCATTTGTCCGGGTCAAGAATGGCATGAATGGAGCCCCCATCTAGCGGCGAGGATACGAATTGTGCCGGCTGCCGAAGCCTGTCGCACTCCTCTGAGGCAGTGATTAATGACTGACAGATGAAATGTAATGATATTGGAGAGTGTTGCTGGAATGAAAGACGACAGGGAAAACCGGAGTACCCGGAGAAAATCCTGTCTCAACTCCGCTTTGTCCAGCACAAATCTCACAAGGAGTGGCCGGGATTTGAAACACGGAACCCAGCAGCGGTGAGAGGCTGGCGTGTTGCCGCCTGAGCCACGGAGGCTTTGGAGGGTCTTACAATAGAAGCGGTATTATTTTTCGAGTAAATACGGAATAATACTAAAAATAAGTTATGATAATTAAGAAGATTTGCATAGAATAAGACCAGAAATGTCACACACGTACTATTCTCGGATATACGAGTAAAATGGAAAGGAACTCACCACTCTACCCCATTAAAGCTCCAGCACAGGATATCTGATTAGTGGCCTGGGGACAATGATCAGGTCGCCAGCGTCCAGGATTGTATAACGTAGTGGCCACTTCATACAAATTGTTGTATATTCAAATACAGTGAATGAAAACTCTCGAAATATAGAAAAACACTTAGAGATTTATCACAGCTTAATAGTGTTCGATTTCACATGTCGAAATACTGACCGTTGAAGACGGATGAGATGTCTAGTACGGTGTGTTGTGAAACGTATAAACAAGAAGGGTAAACTATTTTTTTCTCAGTGTCGTCTATTGTCCTAAGGATTTACTGTTGGCACAGGAAATCTGTGAACATCTGCATGTTATCGATATTAAATTACTAACAGATGAAACGGAGTATGATAGTTTTAAAAATAACTTTCTGACAGTGCTACGTTGGCTGCTTTCCTCTTTGAGTCCATGCAGTAGAAAGAGCTAGATATTGAGCGAGACAGATGAGGGAAATATAGATGGAAAGAAATGAGATTTCGCAAGTTCGCTTCCCAGAGAACTTGTCATTGTGAAGAATCAAATTAATTTTCTTTTTCTCCTGAACTTGTGTGACAGTTTGACTGATTTCAGGCTAGAAGTTCATTGAGGAGTTACGGTGCGGAGTATTGTAGCAGAGACAGCAGTGAGTAAGATTACATCTGAAGTGTTCTTGGGTTGCACTGAGGAGAAAGCTGACATGTCGTTGTAAGTGTAGTTTAAAAATAATACTTGGATAACTGATTATTGTCACAAACTTCCCTTATTAAATCCAATTATTCATATCTTTCATAGTCACCCACCGTGGGCGGGGGTGGTAGAATACCACGGTATCCCCTGCTAACGTAAGAGGTGACTAAAAAGGTCCTCAGGGACTCTTAACTTGGAGTGTGGGTTGGCAACTATGGGGCCCATACTTCAGTCTTTCCATTGCATCTACATACCTGCATCAGGCTCCTCACTTTCAACTATTTTATCCGACCTCCCTTGGTCAACTCTTGTTATTTTCTAACCCGACGCTATAACAGCATTTGTGAGCTTGTGAGACTTTCATTTTCACGCCCTTCGTGGCCCTTGTCTTTCTTTGGCCGATATCTTCATTTTTGATGTGTCGGATCCCTTCCATTTGTTCTCCCTGATTAATATTAATAGAGGAAGGCTGCCTAGTTGTATATTCTCTTAAAACAATAATCACCACCACCATATTTAAACTTAGGAGCGTGGATTGGTGACTACGGTTCCGCTAGCTGAGTCTGGCATTGCATCAACTTACTTCTGGATTCTCACTTTCATCTATCCTATCCGACCTCTCTTGGTCAACTCTTCTTCTTTTCCGACCCCGACGGTATTAGAGCACTCGAGGCGTAAGGAGTCTTCACTTTTACGCCCTTCGTGGCCCTTGTCTTCCTTTGGCCGATATCTTCATTTTTCGAAGTGTCGGATCTCTTCAATTTTTCTCTCTGATTAGTGTTATATAGAGGATGGTTGCCTAGTTGTACTTCCTCTTAAAACAGTAATCACCACCTTCACCACCAACACCACCACCATTCTAAGGTTTGGAACGTCGGTTAGCGATCACGGTTCCCATACCTGAGTTTGGCCTTGCTTACACTTACTTGTGCCTGGCTCCTCATTTTCATCTTTCCAGTCCGAACTGCATTGGGCACCTCTTTTTTCTCTTTCAACCTCGATGGTATTAGGCCTATACAGATCTTCATTTTAACACACTTCATGGCAATTCCCTTTTTATTCCAGATACCTTCATTATTCTAATTGTCGGACTTCTTAGATTTTTATCTTGATTAATATGAATACAGAACGTTTGCCCAGATGTAAGTAATAACCCGTAAAAAGATCGAGTTACAAACTATATACTGTAAATTATAAATAATTTTGCTCTTTTTCCAAATGTTATAATTGAATTTTCATTCAAAGATGTAATTACATAAGTATTTCTAGTTTTCAATATTAAACGCTCTATTGGACTAAAACTGTTCTGTTTAATTGGTCAAAAATTCATCAACAGTTAACTACACGAACATAAATTCGTTTGTACGTACAATATCAAAATAATGCAAAACAGTTCATATTAAGTCGTCAATTATTAGGGAAAATGATGAAGCTGGTAGAGATTCTCCTTTTTAACGGTGCTGAAAGGCATAATTTTAAAATATGTGCAAACTTTTTACATAATATGTTAGTGATATTTATTTTTCGTAATTACTTCTTTTTAAAATGTAGTAACTATTAAAGTTAAACTGAAAAGTAAATAAGTTAATATTTAAATATTTAAATATTTAAATAAATGACTTTAGCGGACTTGGGGCCATCGAAATTTGGTGGGTTGGGTCCGAGCCCAACGAGCCTGTTTACAAATCTGGCAATCCTATCAGTCAGATGTCAGCCGCTAAAGCTTGTATGTTGAGTGCTGAGCTCGAAGGCGGGTTTGGACTTCAACATCTCCGCCATCAGCAGTCATAGGTGGCCCAGGCGTCACTGAAAAGACAGGCGTATTAGGGAAATGAGGAGTGAGGTAGTGTCCCATTGCTTTTCTCATTGAGACAGAAGTTCCTATTACATTTCAGTCTGCTACCCTGTGGGTGGGGGTGGTAGAATAACACCCATGGTATACCCTGCCTATCGTAAGAAGCGACTAAAAGGGACCCCAGGAGCTCTCAACTTATGAGCGTGGGTTGCCAACCACGGGGCCCTCAGCTGAGTCCTGGCATGGTTTCCACTTACTCGTGCCAGGGTCCTCACTTTCATCTATCCTAACCGACCTTCCCTGGTTAACTCAAGTTCTATTCCGATCCCGACGGTATTAGAGCTCTCAAGGCCAGCCAGGGAGTCTTTCATTTTCACGCCCTTTGTGGCCGTTGTCTTTGGACGATACCTTCGTTTTTCGAAGTGTCGGATCCTTTGCATTTTTGTCTCTGACTTAGTGTTATACGGAGGGTAGTTGCCTAGTTGTACTTAATTTTAAAACAATAATCACTACCACTAATCACCAGCTCTCAGTCTGCCAAGTCCAACGATATGCCCGCACCAACCGACCCTATGAGTAACATTTTCACACCGTTCATAACAGGGACTGGCTGCAAAAGCAATGGCATTACTAGCATCACTCATAACCCGGTCACTTTCATGTTGTCAAAACCAAGAATGAGACTGAGACAGATCAATGAAAGTAACAAATTTGTTCTAGCCCATACCTGAAGACATAGTGCACTGCAAACACTAGGTCTTGCCAACAAAGGCGTGCTAAATCTTACCAAGTTTAATATGGTATTTTTAAGTAAAAACGCCCTAATGAAATGAGTTTAATTGTAAAAGCTCTACCGAGTAATAAATATTGCTGCTTGAATATTGATAATATTGATAACAAAGTCTGATTTAGGAATTCTCTGTGGGAATCCGTACGTGGGGGACATACCTAACGCCAATCAGTCTGCGGAGGATGCGAATGTTCTCTCCAAGGACTTTGGTGCAGTTAAGAAGTTCCCTGGGGAACTTGTGCTGTTCAGTCATCTACCATCAGGAAGACTGATAGACAGGAGAAACGCTCCCCAGGGTCTCTCATTAGAGTGGGCTGGCGTTCGCAGGGCCTCTAGCCGAGACCGATATTGCTCTCGCTGATTTGTACCAGTTTCCGCTCTTTGATCTGCCCTAATAATAATAATTACCGGGTGAGTTGGCCGTGCGGTTAGGGGCACGCGGCTGTGAGCTTGCATCAGGGAGATAGTGGGTTCGAATCCCAATGTCGGCAACCCTGAAGATGATTTTACATGTTTTCCCATTTTCACACCAGACAAATGCTGGGGCTGTACCTTACTGAAGTTCACGGCCGCTTCCTTCCCATTCCTAGGCCTTTCCTATCCCATCGTCGCCACAAGACCTATCTGTTTCGGTGCGACGTAAAGCAAATAACAAACCGGTACTGTACATAATAATAATAATAATAAAAATAATTACACAAATGTATTTTTACAATTGGCTTTACTTCACATCGACATAGATAGGTCTTATGACGACGATGGGTCAGAAAAGGGCTAGTAGCGGGAAGGAAGGTGCCGTCGCCTTAATTAAGGTACAGCCCAAGCATTTGCCTAGTGAGAACATAGAAACCCACGGAAAACCATCTCCAGGGCTGCCGACAGTGGGGTTCCAACCCACTATCTCCCAAATACAAGCTCACAGCTATGCGCCCCTAACCGTCTGGCCCACTCGCCCGGTGATAATAATAATAATAATAATAATAATAATAATAATAATAATAATAATAATAATAGTATAAGATTTTGGGATGAGAAGAAGGCCAACACATCAGCAAAGTTGGTTCAGTCCAGCTCCTAAGTAGGGCATAACGATGTAAAAATATAACAAATAATAATGGCGTGTGCCCAGAGACTCTCAACTTTGGATCCCCCTGTGGGTGGGGGCGGTATAATAACACCCACGGTATCCCCTGCCTGTCGTAGGAGGCGACTAAAATAGGCCCCAGCAGCTCTCAACTTGGGAGCGTGGATTGCCAACCACGGGGCCCTTACCTGAATCCTGGAATTGCTTCCACTTACTTGTAGTTGTGCCAGGCTCCTCACTTTTATCTATCCTATCCGACTTCCCTTGGTCAACTCTTGTTCTTTTCCGACCCTGACGGTATTAGGTCTCCGAGGCTTAGGGAATCTTTCATTTTCACGCCATTCGTGGTCATTGCCTTTCTTTGGCCGACATATTAATTTTTCGAAGTGTCAGATCCCTTGCTTTTTTTTCTCTCTGATTAGTGTTATGTGGAGAATGTTTGCCTAGTTGTACTTCCTCTTAAAACAATAATCACCACCACTCTTAAAACAATGATCACCACCACTCTTAAAACAATAATCACCACCACCACCTCCTGATTAGAGGCTTGGTGCAGGTCTTTCGAGTTGGCGCCCTATTAGCGGCCTGCGCGTCTGTGAGTATGGGGCCCTACGAAAGATAAACTTTTAAGAATTACTGGGTATTCTACAGCTTCGAAGGAGTTAAGTATTTTTCATAAAATCTAGCCATTTGGCTCGACTTTCCACGTCAATTTTTTTTTATTATAAAATTTGCCCATCAGTGTACTATGTTTGCTAGCTCCCCTCAAGTAAAATTTGGGAGACAATTCTTCGTCATTTTTATAGTTATTTTCAGAAAAGGCCGTGATTGGTCCAATATTGAGGGACTTTCTTCAACATCAGTCTAACTAAATTAATTTGTATAACGTCCATCTACAACTTTTCCAATACATTTTATTTAATCTAGGCCTTTTCAGCTGGGCTTACCGCGTCACTTATTTTGTTAAATCTGTGCGACTAGTGAACTGTGTTGTTTAGCTCGCATAAAGTAAATTCAAGGCCTACAATTCTTCACCATTTTATGGAATAAATGAGATACTTTATCTCTCTTATAGTCAACTTTCCTTTCTTTCTTTCTTTCTTTCTTTCTTTCTTTCTTTTTTCTTTCTTTCTTTCTGTCTTTCTTTTCTGCTAACTTCCCATTTCCAAAGTGGTGGTGGTTGTGACGATTATTATTATTATTTTTTTTGCTATTTGCTTTACGTCGCACCGACACAGGTAGGTCTTATGGCGACGAGGGGACAGGAAAGGTCTAGGAGTGGGAAGGAAGCGGCCGTGGCCTTAATTAAGGTACAGCCCCAGCATTTGCTTGGTGGGAAAATGGGAAACCACGGAAAACCATCTTCAGGGCTGCCGACAGTGGGGTTCCTCCCGAGTACTGGATACTGATTATTGTTTTAATAATAATAATAATGTTACTGGCTTTACGCCCCACTAACTACTTCCAGGATGGCTGAGGTGGGAATCGAACCCACCTCTACTCAGTTGACCTCCTGAGGCTGAGTGGACCCTGTTCCAGCCGTCGTACCACTTTTCAAATTTCGTGGCAGAGTCGGGAATCGAACCCACAGAGGCGGATAGTTGTGATTTAAAAAGAATTAGTAGCAATCGTCCAAAACCATCTGTACTGGTGTTAGAGTATTTGAAATGTCGCTAAGACCGTATGTAACTAGAATACTAACAGGTAGGCCATTCCAGGGAGCTGCGCTACCCTGACATCACCCTGAGGATAGTGCTACCACCAGATTCAATGCATCATGTGTTAAAGGGTACAGTTAGCTGACTGTTTTTGATTTAATTTTGTTAGATATTTTAATTACACTCAACTTAGTCATGTATCTTTAGAGGACATCATTTGAAATTAATAAGAAAACATTGCGCCTCAAATCTATAGCTGTAATAATACACATACACTCACAGTGGTGATTGCGAAATTGAGAAAAGTAACATTTTTGAAGGAAGTCCTCGAACTAATAAGCGTATTAATTAGGCAAACACTGATCTCAAAACTTATTAACTTATCATAAAGGACAATTAGTATCAAACTTATTGTAGTTAATTATCACAGCTTCAAAAGAAAGAAAAATACGAGTCATACGACATTTAGGTTACAGAAAATGCAATAATTTAAGAATATTTTGATGTACATATGGACTTAAGTTCTATTGGCATTAGATATTAACTCGTCTTAAACGATGACAATGATACCTAGATAAGATTCTTCTTGTCAGCATTCTTTCGTAACATGTCCGTATATCTTTTCTGGTTCATCCAATCCTAACGAATGTTTTTGTTCTCGCATACAGCCAAATTATTTTGTTGTGAATTTCAGGGAATTGTGTGGACCTAAAATAAAGCCATCTGATGACTAGCAATACACGACCATCTATATTCATTTCGTCGAATTTGATATCTTCTACCTTCCGTCAGTGCGTAAATGTTTCTGCCCTTAGCCTTAAAGAGATCGAGAACATCTGTCAGAATTCCAGGTTTACACTTGAAAATGCATGGCTCAATTTTGAAAGGTTGAGCGGCAATGTAGAGTATATCTCTGTTTTCGTAAATAAATATATGCCTAAGAAGAGAGAGAGAGAGCTCTTAAGGTAAGGGCATTTGCAACGTCCTTGAGACCCCACTTCACTCCCTTATTTTTGCTCAGAAGGGATTGAATTTGGCCTGGAGAGAAAAATTGACCAGACACGCTTCAGTTCACTATGTGCTTCTTGTATTGAACTGTGCTGAGATTGTTTCGTAAAAGGTACAGTAAATTTTGTAACATGGGACTTGTTCGAGGCCATACGTTATTTCCTTAATGACAAATTTTCCGTCTTCAGTCTCTGTATTACTGTTTTCAGCCGATTGAAAACAAGTGAAATGACATATGGATTTTAGTGCCGGGAGTGTTCGAGGACATGTTGGGCTCGCCGGGAGCAGGTTTCTGATTTGACTACCGTAAGCAACCTGCGCGTCGTGATGGGGATGAAATGATAAAGACGACATATGCACTCAGCCCCCGTGCCAGCGGAATTAACCAATGATTGTTAAAATTCCCGACCTTGCAGGGAATCGAATCCGGGGCCACAGTGAAAAAAAAGTCTATCTCGCTAGCCATTTACCCATGGAGCCGGTTTCAGCCGATTGATTTTTTTCTTTGCTATTGTCAGCCATCTCGAGAATCGTGTCTATATTCGTTGACTGGTGAAGTTCTCTAGAACCTAATGTAACAATTTCTGTGTACAAGTAGAACATCATAGAGAGAAGGAAATATAGTAACAGGAATATCCTATTCGCAATACTTTCGGATATTTTTCCATTCAGAATATCAGCATAGTAATTATTTTAATACCACTAATGGTGCAGATGGTGTCAGCTGATCAACATCATTTCTTGTACTTGTAATATCGATGTAATTTCCATGACAGTTATACATATTTTGGGAGGGTACAACATCGTCCTTCAATTTCCTTTCTTAATAGCCAGCCCAGCATTTCGTTTTTAAGTCCCATTCATAGTTATGAGGAAGGAAATGTGCGGAATCAATTCTAGCGGCGTTAGGGTTGATTTTATCAGGTCCATAACATCCATTTAGCCCATAAATAATATTTTTTGGAAAATCATGACGTCCACCTCTGTGGTGTAGTGGTTAGTGTGATTAGCTGCCAACCCGGAGGGCCGGGTTCGATTCCCGGCTGTGCCACGAAATTTGAAAAGTGGTACGAGGGCTGGAACGGGGTCCACTCAGCCTCGGGAGACCAACTGAGTAGAGGTGGGTTCGATCCCCACCTCAGCCATCCTGGAAGTGGTTTTCCGTGCTTTCCCAATTCTCCTCCCGGCAAAAGCCGGGATGGTACCTAACTTAAGGCCACGGCCGCTTCCTTCCCTCTTTCTTGTCTATTCCTTCCAATCTTCCCATACCCCCGCAAGGCTCCTGTTCAGCATAGCAGGTGAGGCCGCCTGGGCAAGGTACTGGTCATCCTCCCGAGTTGTATCCCCTGACCCAGAGTGTGAAGCTCCAGGATACTGCCCTTGAGGCGGTAGAGGTGGGATCCCTCGCTGAGTCCGAGGGAAAAACCGACCCTGGAGGGTAAACAGATAAAGAAGAAGACGAAGGAAAGCCATGATCAATTCTATTCTCAGTTTTACAAGGTATATTTTTACACGTCCGCCTATGTGGTGTAGTGGTTAGTGTGATTAGCTGCCACCCCCGGAGGCCCGGGTTTGATTCCCGGCTCTGTCACGAAATTTGAAAAGTGGTACGAGGGCTGGAACGAGGTCCACTCAGCCTCGGGAGGTCAAATGAATAGAAGTGAGTTCGGTTCCCACCTCAGCCATCCTGGAAGTGGTTTTCCGTGATTTCCCACTTCTCCTTCAGGTAAATACCAGGAAGGTACCTAACTTAAGTTCACGTCCGCTTCCTTCCCTTTTCCTTGTCTATCCCTTCCAATCTTCCCATCCCCCACCTCCACAATGCCCCTTTTCAGCAACGCAGGTGAGGCCATCTGGGCGAGGTACTGGTCCTCATCCCAGGTTTATCCCCAACCCAATGTTTCACTATCCAGCACACTGCCCTTGAGGCGGTAGAGGTGGCATACCTCGCTGAGACCGAGGGAACAACCAACCAACAAATTAAGAAAGAAAGAAAGAATGAAAGAAAGAAAGAAAAAAAGAAAGAAAGGAGAGGAGTTGTATCACCAGCTCTTGTCCCGTTTCTCTATGCGGTCAAGTAGGCCTATGTCGTGAGGTGAATCTTCATAGCGACTTTTTTACGATCGGACGCCTTTCTTGACGTCAATCTCATCAGATGAGTTAATGAGATGAAATGAATTACGTGATAATAGTCACAAAAGATATAACTTGTAATTTCTTTCTTAATCTGCTTACCCTCCAGGGTTGATTTCTCCCTCGGACTCAGCGAGGGATCCCACCTCTACCACCTCAAGGGCAATGTCCAGGAGCGTGAGGCATTGGGTCGGGGGATACAACTGGAGAGAATGACCAGTACCTTGCCCAGGCGGCCTCACCTGCTATGCTGAACAGGGGCCTTGCGGGGGATGGGAAGACTTGAAGGGATAGACAAGGAAGAGGGAAGAAAGAGGCCGTGGCCTTAAGTTAGATACCATCCCGGCATTTGCCTGGAGAAGAGGGAAACCACGGAAAACCGCTTCCAGGATGGCTGAGGTGGGAATCGAATCCACCTGTACTCAGTTGACCGCCTGAGGCTGAGTGGATCCCGCTCCAGCCCTCTTACCACTTTTCAAATTTCGTGGCAGAGCCGGGAATCGAACCCTGGCCTCCGGGGGTGACAGCTAATCACACTAACCACTACACCACAGAGGCGGACATAACTTGTAATTAAAATTTTAACAAAACATCGAGTGGTTAAGGAATGAATCGCTACATGCAGAAAGGGTCTCGGTGCATTTTTTTTTTACGACAATCTGCGGGTGGCGGCGGTAGAATTACGCCCACGGTATCCCCTACCTGTCGTAAGAGGTGACTAAAAGTGCCCTCAGGAGCTGTTAAAATAAACGCGTGGGTTAGCGACCACAGAGCCGTTAGGTGAGTTCTCGCATTGCTTCCACTTAATCGCCCCACGCTCCTAAGTGTAATAATCCTATCCGATCTTCCGTGGTTGGGCGGTTTGAGTGGCTCAGATGATTGAGGCGCTGGTTTTCTGACCTGAACTCGGCAGGTTCGATCCAGGCTCAGTCCGGTATTATTTGAAGGTGCTCAAATAGTCATCCTCGTGTCGGTAGTTTTACTATACGGACGAATCACCATTAATTTCGTCATGTGCCTTCACTTCATATTCGCTCTGCCTCCGTAGCGTAACGGTTAGTGTTATTAGCTGCCGTCCTCGGGGGCCCGGGTTCGATTCCCGGTACTGCCAGAAATTTAAGAATGGCAGGAGGGCTGGTATCTGGATTCAAAGGTACATGCAGCTCACCTCCAATGCGGGTGTGCCTGAAACGAGCTGCACCGCCTCAGGATGAGGACATGAGTTTTTTTTTACTTCATATTTACACGGGCGCGAGTTATGGTTTTTGAATCCAGGCTTTTGTTTCGCAATCTAGTGATTACGATTGTATAACACCACCTGCCCTACCCTGCCGGCCAACGTTCTGACGGTGAAATTTTTCAACCAACCGGGCTAACCATGGTGTCGGACCATATAGACTTGACGCTTTAACGATCATGGCTGCAATAATTTGTTAAGAAGAGTAGTATAATTGGACAGTTCTGCGGCACCTCCGCCGCCGCACGCCTCCGCCCGCCTCCTCCTCCGCCGCCGCCTCCGCCTCCGCCGCCGCCGCCCGCGGGAAATTTGAATTTTGGCGCGAGATTTGAATTTGTAAACAAAGCCACGTGCTTTTTGACAGCTGTCATCGACAACAACGCATCGCTAACCTCACTGCTGCCATCTTGACGGGCCTAAACCTCAGTAGTGCCAACTTAACCTAACTAGCGTGAGGTAAACAAAGCCACGTCGTTTTTGACAGCCACGTGCTTTTTGACAGACAACAACGCATCGCTAACCTCAGTACTGCCATCTTGACGGGCCTAAACCTCAGTAGTGCCAACTTAACCTAACTAGTGCGAGATAAACAAATCCACGTGCTTTTTGACAGACACGTGCTTTTTGACAGATTTGTAAACAAAGCCACGTGCTTTTTGACAGCTGTCATCGACAACAACGCATCGCTAACCTCAGTACTGCCATCTTGACGGGCCTAAACCTCAGTAGTACCAACTTAACCTAACTAGCGTGTGGTAAACAAAGCCACGTGCTATTTGACAGCCACGTGCTTTTTTGACAGCTGTCATCCGCCATCTTTAAACTACAGAGCACCGTGCTGCCCTCTTTCATCACCTGTCATCGGCAGTGCTGCCATCTTGACAGACCTAAACCTTAGTGCTACCAACTTAACCTCACTAGCTCCAGATAAACAAATCCACGTGCTTTTTGACAGCCACGTGCTTTTTTGATAGCTGTCATCCGCCATCTTTAATCTATAGAGCACAGTGCTGCCCTCTTTAGCTACTTACCTTTGAAATGTGGTGGCGGATAATTTGAAAAATGCTTTTCGACAAGCAGCCATCTTTAATCCAGAGAGAACAGTGCTGCCCTCTATGTGGTGGCGGCAAATTGAAAAATTCCACGTGCTCTTGTTTGGAAACAAACTCACGTGCTTTTTCGACAGCTACCATCCGCCATCTTTAATCTATAGAGCACAGTGCTGCCCTCTTTAGCTACTTACCTTTGAAATGTGGTGGCGGATAATTTGAAAAATGCTTTTTGATAGCAGCCATCTTTGAGCACCGTGCTACCCTCTTTTGTGGTGGCAGGCAATTCCACGTGACAGCAGCCATCTTTAATCATGAGAGCACCGTGCTGCCCTCTATGTGGTGGCGGCAAATTCTATATGCTCTTGTTTGGAAACAAACTCACGTGCTTTTTTCTGACAGCTGTCATCCGCCATCTTGCATCACAAACCTCAGTGCTGCGCTCTTTAGCTAGATACCTTTGAAATGTGGTGGCGGCAATTTGAAAAAAATCTATGTGCTCTTGTTTAGTAAACAAAGCCACGTGCTTTTTATGACAGCTATCATCCACCATCTTTAATCAATAGAGCACGGTGCTGCTATCATGCAGGCAATTTCATCACCTGTCATCCGCCATCTTTTAATGAACAGAGCAAGGTGCTGCTCTCTGTAGTAGCGGGCAATTTGAAAAGTTCTGTTAGTTGTCATCCGCCATCTTTAATCAAGAGAGCACCGTGCTGCCATCTATGTGGTGGCGGCAAATTCTACGTGCTACGCGCAGCTGTCATCCACCATCTTACATCGCAAACCTCAGTGCTACACTCTATGTGGTGGCGGATAATTTAAAAAGAAAAATTCTACATCAGTCCTCTCTCGACGCTAATTGCACAAGATGGTGACTATACATGACTCCTTAAAGGTGCTTATGCAAGATGATCGCTATACATAGACGCCCTTGGGATGCTTCCGCAAGATGGCGGTTATACAAGGCTCCTTATGAGGGATGCTTGCGCGAGATGGTGGTTGCTCTTATGAGGCGGCTTAAGGATCCATGACTAGAGACGCCCTAAGGATGCTTGCGCAAGATGGCGGATGCAAGATGGCGGCTATACATAGCTCCTTATGAGACAGCCAGTACTCGATACAACATGTGATCAGAACATTGATTGATGTGTTCAGAACACTGTACTCGATACAACATGTGATTAAAACATTGTGTGGTGTGTTCAGAACACTACATAAGTAGAATCGAACGCTGTATTAGGGGATACCTTTGTTTAGATTGAAACATAACAAGACTAGAATTGAACACTGCACATTGATTGATTGATGTGTTCAGAACACAAAATAAGTAGAATCGAACACTGTACTCGATGTCGTTAACTTCAACATGTGATTAAAACATTGTCTGGTGTGTTCAGAACACTACATAAGTAGAATCGAACGCTGTACAACATGTTAGGGGATACCTTTGTTTAGATTGAAACATAACAAGACTAGAATTGAACACTGCACTCTATGTCGTTACATGCGATCAGAACAATGATTGATGTGTTCAGATCACGAAACAAGTAGAACCGAACACTGTACAACAAGTTAGGGGATACCTTTGTTCTAAGAAGATCAGCTTGAAACATAACAAGACTAGAATTGAACACTGCACTCGATACAACATGTAATCAGAACATTGATTGATGCGTTCAGATCACGAAACAAGTAGAACCGAACACTGTACAACATGTTAGGGGATACCTTTGTTTAGATTGAAACTAACAAGACTAGAATCGAACACTGCACTCGATGTCGTTACATGTGATCCGATACAACATGTTAGGGGATACCTTTATCCTAAGAACCGAACACTGTACAACATGTTAGGGGATACCTTTGTTTAGATTGAAACTAACAAGACTAGAATCGAACACTGCACTCGATGTCGTTACATGTGATCCGATACAACATGTTAGGGGATACCTTTGTTTAGATTGAAACATAGCAAGCCTAGAATCGAACATTGTTTGATGTGTTCAGTACAACTTCAATGATTAACACACACTGTGCACATATCGCATAGCTAAAAACACACTGTGCACATATCGCATACCTAACACTTCAAATGATTTGCTTAGTACGAAAATAAAAAAAATATATACCGCGTAGCTAACTCGTTCATCACACTGCTAAGACGCTTAGTAATTGTGAATACACTCATACGAAAATCAAGAAAGCACACTGCGTAGCCAACTCGCTCGGCTCACTCGCTTAGTATTTGCAACACACACGGATAAGAATGTTCCGAGATACTTACATGTTTTTTAAGGGAGGGTGAAAGATCATAAATTATATGTACACATGTTGTCTCCTCCAAGTTGTAAGATGAAACAGACGCAGTACTGCGAGTTTCCGCTCTAGCTGGCGAACGGAAGTAGCATGATGTCTCAGCAAAAAATAATACGCGTGAGCTTGCAAGTCAGACACAATGATGGATACCGCGATTCAAATCCTGGTAACTTATGCCGTCGGGAAGGGTATCCGGCGAGCATCTAGCTGTAAATCCCCGATTCTCGACAGATTCTTAATCCCAGTTCTTTGACGTCAGGAAGGGCAACCGGTCTAAAACAATAGTGTATGATGTAAGAGGTTAGGTACTACCAGTTTTGTGTCAGGAAGGACAACTAGTCTTAAAACAAAACAGATTCTTAATCCGAGTTCATTGACGTCAGGAAGGGCAACCGGTCGAAAACTATAGTGTATGATGTAAGAGGCTAGATACTGCCAGTTTTGCGTCGGGAAGGGCAACTCAACAAATTCTTGCGATTTAAAATCTTGGTCAGGAAGGGCATCCGGCTGTAGTGATACAGCGATTTACAATCTAGCTGTAAAACCCCCGATTCTCGACAGATTCTTAATCCGAGTTCTTTGACGTCAGGAAGGGCAACCGGTCGAAAACAATAGTGTATGATGTAAGAGGTTAGATACTACTAGTTTTGCGTCAGGAAGGGCAACTAGTCTTAAAACAAAACAGATTCTTAATCCGTGTTTTTTGACGTCAGGAAGGGCAACCGGTCGAAAACTATAGTGTATGATGTAAGAGGTTAGATACTGCCAGTTTTGCGTCAGGAAGGGCAACTCAACAAATTCTTGCGATTTAAAATCCTAGTCAGGAAGGGCAGCCGGTCGTAAAACTATGGTGTGAGGCGGGGTGTGCAAAAAAGCCAGCATTAAGTAAGGGCTGTTGATAGGAGGCGTTAAACCATGTGCATGCTCCTTCACCAGGAGAAGCCTACATGCCGGTACCGTGCAGGTTCTTTCGATAGGAGCAGGCACTGTGTGTGTTTTAACCTCTCCGTACAATCATGATATTTTACGTTAGGAACTTACATAGGCTAAATGCTACACATTCCGTAGCAGAGCCGGGAATCGAACTCAGAACTCCGAGGGTAGCAGCTAATCACACTAACTACTGCACTACAGAGGAGGACTATTTCAGAATATTTTACAACCTTAATTAGTACTGTGTTTTAAGAGCTTACATGCTACTTAGCTAAGAAGACGTTCGCGAGTTACAAGCCGCTTATCAGCATGCAGTGTCCTCGTTCAAGGCCGAGCCGGAAGATACGTGTACAATTTCAGCTAACACACGCATTCCGCTGCTCGCTCTGCGCTGATACGACTTCATGGACAGTAGAACAAACCTATAGGCTACAGTATGCATGCCTCTCACCCGGTAGTCTCGGGTTCGATTCTCTTGGGAATAAAAATGTGTTTAAATCGCAAGAATTTGTTGAGTTGTCCTTCCTGACACAAAACTAGCAGTATCTAACCTCATACACTATAGTTTTCAACCGGTTGCCCTTCCTGACAACTCGGATTAAGAATCTGTGTTGTTTTAAGACTAGTTGTCCTTCCTGATGCAAAATTGGCAGTATCTAAGCTCTTACATCATACGCTATTGTTTTCGACCGGTTGCCCTTCCTGACAACTCGGATTTAGAATCTGTCGAGAATCGGGGGTTTTACAGCTAGATTTTAAATCGCAGTATCACGAACTATTGTTTTACTGCTGGATGCCCTTCCTGACTAAGATTTTAAATCGCAAGAATTTGTTTTAAGACTCAAGTCTTGTTATGTTTCTTTCGTAATCTGCAAGTCTAAACAAGCATATCGCTGCACACTCTTGCCTTCACGATGCGTGTTCGATAATTGTTTTCAACTAGTTGCCCTTCCTGACGTCAAAGAACTCGGATTAAGAATCTGTCGAGAATCGGGGGTTTTACTGCTAGATTTTAAATCGCAGTATCACGAACTATTGTTTTACTGCTGGATGCCCTTCCTGACTAAGATTTTAAATGGCAAGAATTTGTTTTAAGACTCAAGTCTTGTTATGTTTCTTTCGTAATCTGCAAGTCTAAACAAGCATATCGCTGCACACTCTTGCCTTCGCGATGCGTGTTCGATAATTGTTTTCAACTAGTTGCCCTTCCTGACGTCAAAGAACTCGGATTAAGAATCTGTCGAGAATCGGGGGATATACAGCTAGATGCACTTCTTAGATTTTAAATCACGAACTATTGTTTTACTGCTGGATGCCCTTCCTGACTAAGATTTTAAATCGCAAGAATTTGTTTTAAGACTCAAGTCTTGTTATGTTTCTTTCGTAATCTGCAAGTCTAAACAAGCATATCGCTGCACACTCTTGCCTTCACGATGCGTGTTCGATAATTGTTTTCAACTAGTTGCCCTTCCTGACGTCAAAGAACTCGGATTAAGAATCTGTCGAGAATCGGGGGATATACAGCTAGATGCACTTCTTAGATTTTAAATCACGAACTATTGTTTTACTGCTGGATGCCCTTCCTGACTAAGATTTTAAATGGCAAGAATTTGTTTTTTAAGACTCAAGTCTTGTTATGTTTCTTTCGTAATCTGCAAGTCTAAACAAGCATATCGCTGCACACTCTTGCCTTCGCGATGCGTGTTCGATAATTGTTTTCAACCGGTTGCCCTTCCTGACGTCAAAGAACTCGGATTAAGAATCTGTCGAGAATCGGGGGTTTTACAGCTAGATTTTAAATCGCAGTATCACGAACTATTGTTTTACTGCTGGATGCCCTTCCTGACTAAGATTTTAAATCGCAAGAATTTGTTTTAAGACTCAAGTCTTGTTATGTTTCTTTCGTAATCTGCAAGTCTAAACAAGCATATCGCTGTACACTCTTGCCTTCACGATGCGTGTTCGATAATTGTTTTCAACCGGTTGCCCTTCCTGACGTCAAAGAACTCGGATTAAGAATCTGTCGAGAATCGGGGGTTTTACTGCTAGATTTTAAATAGCAGTATCACGAACTATTGTTTTACTACCGGATGCCCTTCCTGACTAAGATTTTAAATGGCAAGAATTTGTTTTAAGACTCAAGTCTTGTTATGTTTCTTTCGTAATCTGCAAGTCTAAACAAGCATATCGCTGCACACTCTTGCCTTCGCGATGCGTGTTCGATAATTGTTTTCAACCGGTTGCCCTTCCTGACGTCAAAGAACTCGGATTAATAATCTGTCGAGAATCGGGGGATATACAGCTAGATGCACTTCTTAGATTTTAAATCACGAACTATTGTTTTACTGCTGGATGCCCTTCCTGACTAAGATTTTAAATCGCAAGAATTTGTTTTAAGACTCAAGTCTTGTTATGTTTCTTTCGTAATCTGCAAATCTAAACAAGCATATCGCTGTACACTCTTGCCTTCACGATGCGTGTTCGATAATTGTTTTCAACCGGTTGCACTTCCTGACGTCAAAGAACTCGGATTAAGAATCTGTCGAATATCGGGGGTTTTACAGCTAGATTTTAAATCGCAGTATCACGAACTATTGTTTTACTGCTGGATGCCCTTCCTGACTAAGATTTTAAATCGCAAGAATTTGTTTTAAGACTCAAGTCTTGTTATGTTTCTTTCGTAATCTGCAAGTCTAAACAAGCATATCGCTGCACACTCTTGCCTTCGCGATGCGTGTTCGATAATTGTTTTCAACCGGTTGCCCTTCCTGACGTCAAAGAACTCGGATTAAGAATCTGTCGAGAATCGGGGGTTTTACAGCTAGATTTTAAATCGCAGTATCACGAACTATTGTTTTACTGCTGGATGCCCTTCCTGACTAAGATTTTAAATCGCAAGAATTTGTTTTAAGACTCAAGTCTTGTTATGTTTCTTTCGTAATCTGCAAGTCTAAACAAGCATATCGCTGTACACTCTTGCCTTCACGATGCGTATTCGATAATTGTTTTCAACCGGTTGCCCTTCCTGACGTCAAAGAACTCGGATTAAGAATCTGTCGAGAATCGGGGGTTTTACTGCTAGATTTTAAATAGCAGTATCACGAACTATTGTTTTACTACCGGATGCCCTTCCTGACTAAGATTTTAAATGGCAAGAATTTGTTTTAAGACTCAAGTCTTGTTATGTTTCTTTCGTAATCTGCAAGTCTAAACAAGCATATCGCTGCACACTCTTGCCTTCGCGATGCGTGTTCGATAATTGTTTTCAACCGGTTGCCCTTCCTGACGTCAAAGAACTCGGATTAATAATCTGTCGAGAATCGGGGGATATACAGCTAGATGCACTTCTTAGATTTTAAATCACGAACTATTGTTTTACTGCTGGATGCCCTTCCTGACTAAGATTTTAAATGGCAAGAATTTGTTTTAAGACTCAAGTCTTGTTATGTTTCTTTCGTAATCTGCAAATCTAAACAAGCATATCGCTGTACACTCTTGCCTTCACGATGCGTGTTCGATAATTGTTTTCAACCGGTTGCACTTCCTGACGTCAAAGAACTCGGATTAAGAATCTGTCGAATATCGGGGGTTTTACAGCTAGATTTTAAATCGCAGTATCACGAACTATTGTTTTACTGCTGGATGCCCTTCCTGACTAAGATTTTAAATCGCTAGAATTTGTTTTAAGACTCAAGTCTTGTTGTGTTTCTTTCGTAATCTGCAAGTCTAACAAGCATATCGCTGTACACTCTTGCCTTCACGATGCGTATTCGATAATTGTTTTCAACCGGTTGCCCTTCCTGACGTCAAAGAACTCGGATTAAGAATCTGTCGAGAATCGGGGGTTTTACTGCTAGATTTTAAATCGCAGTATCACGAACTATTGTTTTACTGCTGGATGCCGTTCCTGACTAAGATTTTAAATCGCAAGAATTTGTTTTAAGACTCAAGTCGTGTTATGTTTCTTTCGTAATCTGCAAGTCTAAACAAGCATATCGCTGCACACTCTTGCCTTCACGATGCGTGTTCGATAATTGTTTTCAACTAGTTGCCCTTCCTGACGTCAAAGAACTCGGATTAATAATCTGTCGAGAATCGGGGGATATACAGCTAGATGCACTTCTTAGATTTTAAATCACGAACTATTGTTTTACTGCTGGATGCCCTTCCTGACTAAGATTTTAAATCGCAAGAATTTGTTTTAAGACTCAAGTCTTGTTATGTTTCTTTCGTAATCTGCAAGTCTAAACAAGCATATCGCTGCACACTCTTGCCTTCACGATGCGTGTTCGATAATTGTTTTCAACTAGTTGCCCTTCCTGACGTCAAAGAACTCGGATTAAGAATCTGTCGAGAATCGGGGGTTTTACAGCTAGATTTTAAATCGCAGTATCACGAACTATTGTTTTACTGCTGGATGCCCTTCCTGACTAAGATTTTAAATGGCAAGAATTTGTTTTAAGACTCAAGTCTTGTTATGTTTCTTTCGTAATCTGCAAGTCTAAACAAGCATATCGCTGCACACTCTTGCCTTCGCGATGCGTGTTCGATAATTGTTTTCAACCGGTTGCCCTTCCTGACGTCAAAGAACTCGGATTAAGAATCTGTCGAGAATCGGGGGTTTTACAGCTAGATTTTAAATCGCAGTATCACGAACTATTGTTTTACTGCTGGATGCCCTTCCTGACTAAGATTTTAAATCGCAAGAATTTGTTTTAAGACTCAAGTCTTGCTATGTTTCTTTCGTAATCTGCAAGTCTAAACAAGCATATCGCTGCACACTCTTGCCTTCGCGATGCGTGTTCGATAATTGTTTTCAACCGGTTGCCCTTCCTGACGTCAAAGAACTGGGATTAAGAATCTGTCGAGAATCGGGGATTTACAGCTAGATGCTCGCCGGATACCCTTCCCGACGGCATAAGTTACCAGGATTTGAATCGCGGTATCCATCATTGTGTCTGACTTGCAAGCTCACGCGTATTATTTTTTGCTGAGACATCATGCTACTTCCGTTCGCCAGCTAGAGCGGAAACTCGCAGTACTGCGTCTGTTTCATCTTACAACTTGGAGGAGACAACATGTGTACATATAATTTATGATCTTTCACCCTCCCTTAAAAAACATGTAAGTATCTCGGAACATTCTTATCCGTGTGTGTTGCAAATACTAAGCGAGTGAGCCGAGCGAGTTGGCTACGCAGTGTGCTTTCTTGATTTTCGTATGAGTGTATTCACAATTACGAAGCGTCTTAGCAGTTGATGAACGAGTTAGCTACGCGGTATATATTTTTTTATTTTCGTACTAAGCAAATCATTTGAAGTGTTAGGTATGCGATATGTGCACAGTGTGCTTTTAGCTATGCGATATGTGCACAGTGTGTGTTAATCATTGAAGTTGTACTGAACACATCAAACAATGTTCGATTCTAGGCTTGCTATGTTTCAATCTAAACAAAGGTATCCCCTAACATGTTGTATCGGATCACATGTAACGACATCGAGTGCAGTGTTCGATTCTAGTCTTGTTAGTTTCAATCTAAACAAAGGTATCCCCTAACATGTTGTACAGTGTTCGGTTCTTAGGATAAAGGTATCCCCTAACATGTTGTATCGGATCACATGTAACGACATCGAGTGCAGTGTTCGATTCTAGTCTTGTTAGTTTCAATCTAAACAAAGGTATCCCCTAACATGTTGTACAGTGTTCGGTTCTACTTGTTTCGTGATCTGAACGCATCAATCAATGTTCTGATTACATGTTGTATCGAGTGCAGTGTTCAATTCTAGTCTTGTTATGTTTCAAGCTGATCTTCTTAGAACAAAGGTATCCCCTAACTTGTTGTACAGTGTTCGGTTCTACTTGTTTCGTGATCTGAACACATCAATCATTGTTCTGATCGCATGTAACGACATCGAGTGCAGTGTTCAATTCTAGTCTTGTTATGTTTCAATCTAAACAAAGGTATCCCCTAACATGTTGTACAGCGTTCGATTCTACTTATGTAGTGTTCTGAACACACCAGACAATGTTTTAATCACATGTTGAAGTTAACGACATCCAGTACAGTGTTCGATTCTACTTATTTTGTGTTCTGAACACATCAATCAATCAATGTGCAGTGTTCAATTCTAGTCTTGTTATGTTTCAATCTAAACAAAGGTATCCCCTAATACAGCGTTCGATTCTACTTATGTAGTGTTCTGAACACACCACACAATGTTTTAATCACATGTTGTATCGAGTACAGTGTTCTGAACACATCAATCAATGTTCTGATCACATGTTGTATCGAGTACTGGCTGTCTCATAAGGAGCTATGTATAGCCGCCATCTTGCATCCGCCATCTTGCGCAAGCATCCTTAGGGCGTCTCTAGTCATGGATCCTTAAGCCGCCTCATAAGAGCAACCACCATCTCGCGCAAGCATCCCTCATAAGGAGCCTTGTATAACCGCCATCTTGCGCAAGCATCCCAAGGGCGTCTATGTATAGCGATCATCTTGCATAAGCACCTTTAAGGAGTCATGTATAGTCACCATCTTGTGCAATTAGCGTCGAGAGAGGACTGATGTAGAATTTTTCTTTTTAAATTATCCGCCACCACATAGAGTGTAGCACTGAGGTTTGCGATGTAAGATGGTGGATGACAGCTGCGCGTAGCACGTAGAATTTGCCGCCACCACATAGATGGCAGCACGGTGCTCTCTTGATTAAAGATGGCGGATGACAGCTAACAGAACTTTTCAAATTGCCCGCTACTACAGAGAGCAGCACGGTGCTCTGTTCATTAAAAGATGGCGGATGACAGGTGATGAAATTGCCTGCATGATAGCAGCACCGTGCTCTATTGATTAAAGATGGTGGATGATAGCTGTCATAAAAAGCACGTGGCTTTGTTTACTAAACAAGAGCACATAGATTTTTTCAAATTGCCGCCACCACATTTCAAAGGTATCTAGCTAAAGAGCGCAGCACTGAGGTTTGTGATGCAAGATGGCGGATGACAGCTGTCAGAAAAAAGCACGTGAGTTTGTTTCCAAACAAGAGCATGTAGAATTTGCCGCCACCACATAGAGGGCAGCACGGTGCT
Organism: Anabrus simplex; assembly: GCF_040414725.1. NCBI lineage: Eukaryota > Metazoa > Arthropoda > Insecta > Orthoptera > Tettigoniidae > Anabrus > Anabrus simplex. The sequence goes on along the minus strand of NC_090273.1, from coordinate 104,488,651 downwards.
CTCATGATTAAAGATGGCTGCTGTCACGTGGAATTGCCTGCCACCACAAAAGAGGGTAGCACGGTGCTCAAAGATGGCTGCTATCAAAAAGCATTTTTCAAATTATCCGCCACCACATTTCAAAGGTAAGTAGCTAAAGAGGGCACCACTGTGCTCTATAGATTAAAGATGGTGGATGACAGCTGTCAAAAAGCACGTGGATTTGTTTATCTCGCGCTAGTAAGGTTAAGTTGGTAGCACTAAGGTTTAAGCCCGTTAAGATGGCAGCACTGCGGATAACAGCTGTGACGAATTTACATCTATCGTCGCCATAAGACCTATCTGTGTCGGTGCGACGTAAAGCCCCTAGCAAAAAAAAAAAAAAAAAAAATTTACATCTACTACGATAAAGAGGGCAGCACTGTGCTCTATAGATTAAAGATGGCGGATGACAGCTGACAAAAAAGCACGTGAGTTTGTTTACTAAACAAGAGCACGTGGAATTTGTCGCCACCACATTTCAAAGGTAAGTAGCTAAAGAGGGCAGCACTGTGCTCTATAGATTAAAGATGGCGGATGGTAGCTGTCGAAAAAGCACGTGAGTTTGTTTCCAAACAAGAGCACGTGGAATTTTTCAATTTGCCGCCACCACATAGAGGGCAGCACTGTTCTCTCTGGATTAAAGATGGCTGCTTGTCGAAAAGCATTTTTCAAATTATCCGCCACCACATTTCAAAGGTAAGTAGCTAAAGAGGGCAGCACTGTGCTCTATAGATTAAAGATGGCGGATGACAGCTATCAAAAAAGCACGTGGCTGTCAAAAAGCACGTGGATTTGTTTATCTCGAGCTAGTGAGGTTAAGTTGGTAGCACTAAGGTTTAGGTCTGTCAAGATGGCAGCACTGCCGATGACAGGTGATGAAAGAGGGCAGCACGGTGCTCTGTAGTTTAAAGATGGCGGATGACAGCTGTCAAAAAAGCACGTGGCTGTCAAAAAGCACGTGGCTTTGTTTACCACACGCTAGTTAGGTTAAGTTGGTACTACTGAGGTTTAGGCCCGTCAAGATGGCAGTACTGAGGTTAGCGATGCGTTGTTGTCGATGACAGCTGTCAAAAAGCACGTGGCTTTGTTTACAAATCTGTCAAAAAGCACATGTCTGTCAAAAAGCACGTGGATTTGTTTATCTCGCACTAGTTAGGTTAAGTTGGCACTACTGAGGTTTAGGCCCGTCAAGATGGCAGTACTGAGGTTAGCGATGCGTTGTTGTCTGTCAAAAAGCACGTGGCTGTCAAAAAACACGTGGCTTTGTTTACCTCACGCTAGTTAGGTTAAGTTGGCACTAGTGAGGTTTAGGCCCGTCAAGATGGCAGCAGTGAGGTTAGCGATGCGTTGTTGTCGATGACAGCTGTCAAAAAGCACGTGGCTTTGTTTACAAATTTAAATCTCGCGCCAAAATTCAAATTTCCCGCCAAAATTCAAATTTCCCGTGGGCGGCGGAGGCGGAGGCGGCGGCGGAGGAGGAGGCGGGCGGAGGCGGGCGGAGGCGTGCGGCGGCGGAGGTGCCGCAGAACTGTCCAATTATACTACTAAGAAGGAAGCCATACTTTCCAGTGTCGATTTAGTTACATGTAATATAAAACCTTTCAAGTCTGTCAACCACACAATTTCAATAACATTTAAAACACTATAATATTCTTGAAAAAATCACACTATTGTATAAAGAAAAGCAGGTTTTGTTCTACAAGAATTTCCTCAGATTATATTAAATCACTTAAATCATGCGTATATTATATATTGTTTACGTAGCGTAATCTTGTAGAATAACACCCACGGTATCCCCTACCTGTCGTAAGAGGCTACTAAAAGGGGCCTCAGGTGCTTTGAACTTTGGAGCGTGGGTTGGCGACCACGGGGCCCTTATCTGAGTCCTGACATTGCTTCCACTTACTTGTGCCTGGCTTCTCACTTTCATCTATCCTATCTGACCTTCCTTGGTCAACTCTTTTTGTCCGACCCCGATGGTATTACGTATGGAGGCCTAGGGAGTCTTTCATTTTCACGCCCTTCGTGGCCCTTGTCTTCCTTTGGCCGATACCTTCATTTTTCGAAGTGTCGGATCCCTTCCATTTTTCTCTGTGATTAGTGTTATATAGAGGATGGTTGCCCAGTTGTACTTCCTCTTAAAACAATAATCACCACCACCACCATCTGGTCTAATGGTTAGTGTGGTTAGCTGCCACCCCCGGAGGCCAGGGTTCGATTCCTGGCTCTGCCACGAAATTTTTAAAGTGGTAAGAGGGCTGGAACGAGGTCCACTCAGCTTCGGGAGGTCAACTGAGTACAGGAGGATTCGATTCCCACCTCAGCCATCCTCGAAGTAGTTTTCCGTGGTTTCCCACTTCTTCTCCAGGCGAATGCCGGAATGGTTCCTAACTTGAGGCCACACCACTCCCTTCCATCTTCCTTGTCTATCCCTTCCGATATTCCGATCTTCCCATTTCTCCAAATTCCTCTGTTCAGCATAGCAGGTGAGGCCACCTGGGCTATACAGAGTGAAGCGAAATTCGCGCACTCGGTCCTGCGAGTATATCAGGCAGAAAAAAAACTTTGAAGAGTGGCAATTTGGCAACACTGTAATCAAATGTACGGTAAGTACCTCTGTCAGCAAATATTATCCGTGCTGTACAGTTGCTGCAGTGGATAGAGTTTTGGGTTAGGGTTCGAACCTGGGTTGAGGCGAATTTTTTATTTGCTAATTTCCATCGGACATTACATACTGTAATACAGTAAGACACCGTACCTTAGGTCACATGTATCCTACATTTACAACATTTTGTAACGCTGAAGACAACAAATACTTTGCTTGGCCTGCTGGTAACGTAAGGCCCTAACGAAATGTAATGGACCTGAACGAGGCAAGAATAATATTTGGTACCTAATCTATGAGTCCGCCTCTGTGGTGTAGTGGTTAGCGTGATTAGCTGCCACCCCCGGAGGTCTGGGTTCGATTCCCGGCTCTGCCACGAAAATTTTAAAAGTGGTACGAGGGCTGGAACGGGGTCCACTCAGCCTCGTGAGGTCAACTGAGTAGAGGTGGGTTCGATTCCCACCTCAGCCATCCTCGAAGTAGTTTTCCGTGTTTTCCCACTTCTTCTCCAGGCGAAGGCCGGGATGGTACCTAACTTAAGGCCACGGCCGCTTCCTTCCCTCTTTCTTGTCTATCCCTTCCAATCTTCCCATCCCTCCACCAGCAGGTGAGGCCGCCTGGGCGAGGTACTGGGCATTCTCCCCAGTTGTATCCCCCGACCAAGAGTAGAGGTGGGATCCCTCACTGAGTCCGAGGGAAAAGCCGAACCTGGAGGATAAACAGATGATGATGATGACCTAATCTACGAGACCATTGGAGGAGGGTACAAAGACAAGAGGTTTCGCATGTAGTATATGAAGTAGTGCGAATGAATTCACGCCCACGAATTCTCTAGGATAGCAGTATGTAAGTGCAAATGGTGTCCAGAGGACCCGCTGCAATCGCTGTTGACGATTAAGATGCCAGTTACCATACCACCTGGACTACATTTACGAAATAAAAAAATATACCCTTCAACCCAGGATCGACCCCTCGACCTCCTGCATGCTAACCCAAAACTCTACCCACTGCACCAACTGTACAGCACGAATAATACGTGCTGACAGAGGTAGTTACCTTACATGTGGTTACAGTGTTGGCAAATTGCCACTCTTCAAGGTCCTTTTTCTGCCTGATATACTCGCAGGACCAACTTTTGTGAGAGACATTTTTTTTTTTTTTTTTTTGCTGGCATGTGAGGAGTCGCACTGCGACGCCCGAGTGCGCGAATTTCGCTTCATCCTGTATACTGGTCCTGCACTCCAGTTGTATCCCCCCGAACCAAAGTCTCGAGCTCAAGGACACTGCGCTTGAGGCGATAGAGGTGGTGTCCCTCGCTGGGTCTGAGGAAAAATCAACCCTGGAGGGTACGGGATTAAGAATGTAAGAAAGAAAGTAATGTGGGTGGCGTTTTACAAAGCATGATTGTGTTAACCTTGACATTTTGTTAATATTTTCACTATTTGCCTGTAAATGATTGTGATTGGTGCAGATAGTGTCTATGGAAATTACATAATTGAAAATCTAAGTTATATGCTCTTACACAATCCATTAACTGAGTTGTAACCTACGTTTTGCCCTAGCTTTTAATGTAATGTGGGTAATATATTGATTCAAAATATTATTTTTATATTTTCCCGAAAAGTGATTGGTTTGGTCTACGGCTCTTTCTGCATGAATCTATTCAAATATGTTCATTTAAACTGGCAAATGTAAAGAAGAGTTAATAAGGGTGAGAACACCGACCCAAAACGTCATGAGACACGTCACGCGAAACGTCACAGTAATACGTAATGATCAACCAATAGGATTCAAAACAACCAGATGTTCCAGAAAGGGGAAGTCACAAGGCGAAACAGGCGTTAGTATCATATCGAACTGACTGAAGTATCCATCCGTGCGTGAAATAAATACATTTTAACGTGAAAGATTGAATTTAACCGTCAAATAAAACAAGTAAAGTGAATGATTAAAACTTATACTACACATCCAAGAAAAGGAACTATAAGGTACTGTGACGCTGAAATACCATAACTAAATGCGTATGTTCAAGGATCCATTAAACTTAAATTGTGTTCCTTTTACTAACATAATAATTTGCGTTATAAACGCGAACAGTGACTTTTTTCTTTTACGGAAATCTTCATTTATAGTAGAATTTGAACCCTTTATTTTTCCTATTTAATTAGTGTCGATAGAGGGCGATCACCTGGTTGTACTTCCCTTAAAATGGTTTATTGCCACAACCAGGACCATCGTTAGAGGTGACGAAAGTTGTAACCACATAGATCATAATTTGAGAATGTGGGTTGACTCTAGTTGACCGAGTGAGTTGGCCGTGCGGTTAGGGTCGCGCAGCTGTGAGCTTGCATTTAGGAGATAATGTGTTCGACACCCACCGTCGGGAGCCTTGAAGATATTTTTCCGCGGTTTTCCATTTTCACACCAGGTGAATAATGCTGGGGCTGCACCTGAATTGAGGTCACGGTCGCTACTTTCCCAATCGTAGCTCTTTCCCATCCTTCCATCGCCGGAAACTGTCGATGTGTTAGTGCGACGTTAAACAAGTCGCCTCTCGTTTGTTACTCGTGCCACACTCCTAAATTTCATCTTTCCCAGCCGACTATCCTAGCGTAAATACTTAACTCTTTCGACTCTGATGGTATCAAATTTACGAGGCACATCCTCGGTGATTCGTCCCTTTCGTTTACCGATACAGTACATTAATTACAGTATACCTTCTATTATGAAGTTCTCAAATAAACCAGTATTTTCACGGTAAATATACCAAAACGTAAAATATTTTTGCGGGACAATATTCCGGTAGCTCAGCATCCCCAAAGACCGTTAAGATTATTGATGTGGCGTAAATACCAATACAGTTATTTTTATTATTAATATTATTATTGTTAAATCCGTTTACCCTCCAGGGTTGGTTTTTCTCCCGGCTTAGTAAGAGATTCCACCTTTACCTTCTCAAGGGCAGTGTTCTGGAGCATAAAATATTTGGTCGGGGATACAACTGGGTAGAAGGACCAGTATATCGCCCAGGCGTCTTCACCTGCTATGCTGAACAGGGGCCTTGTGGGGGATGGGAAGTTTGGAAGGGATAAGTAAGGAAGAGGGAAGGAAACGGCCGTGGCCTAAAGTTGGGTACCATCCCGGCATTTGCCTGGAGAAGCATTGAGAAACCACGGAAAACCACTTCGAGAATGGCTTGAGAGGAATCGAACCCCCTCTAGTCAGTTGGCATCGCGAGTGGACTTCGTTCCGGTCCTCGTACCACTTTCAAATTTCGTGACAGAGCCGGGAATCGAATCTGGGCCTCCAGGGGGAGGGAGGTAGCTAATCACACTAACCACTACACAACAGAGACGGACAGTATTATTATTATTATTATTATTATTATTATTATTATTATTATTATTATTATTATTATTATTTCAAACCTATGTACATGAAGTAGCAGAAACAGGCATCACTTCAAAATTATTAATGCAATTACAATCAACCCTGTGTCAATGTGTATTGTTGCTGAGCAATTGTAATAAATCCCACTGGATCTCCCGTATGATCACCTTTAAGCGGAATTCTTTTCGATATGCTAGGAATATCGACATTTTGCACCGGAGGTCAGACGAGGTGGGAGGTGAATTGATTCACGCAACTAAGTCCAATTATCCACGAGCTCATTTGGAATTTTAGATGAATATTCAGTTAATTGGAACAGCGCTATACCTTCTTGTGGTTCAATCTCTACCTTCGAATTTGAACAGATGAGGAAGAAAGCCCTGTTTACAAGCAGTTGTTAATTGGTATAGCCAGCTTTGTGAAAATACTAAACGAGTATGTTCCAAACATTTCCTTTGTCGTACACTGACAAATGTCTGTCGAGCCAATTAATGAAGTAAAGTCATATAGTCGAAATAAATTTTCAGTAGATCGTGTTATCTATCTATAGTAGGCATACATATCGAAGAGATGGTAAGTACAGAACAAAAATAGCCTAACGGATACCAGAGGGATCAGAACCCAAAACCTTCCAATTTTGCTCTACCATTGAGCTATGGCGGCCTACGATATACTACTTCTGATCATCAGGGCTCCAGGTCTAGTGACTATTAAATTATTAGGTCGTGTTAATTACCTATAGTACGTATCGATAAGGTGTTATCCCCCTATGGATGGGGGCGGTAGAATAACACCTACGGTATCCCCTGCCTGTCGTCAGAGGTGACTTAAAGGAGCACCAGGGGCTTGGCGACCACGGGGCCCTTAGCTGAGTCCTTTTATTGCTTCAATTTACTTGTGCCAGACTCCTCACTTTCATCTATCCTATCCGACCTCTCTTGGTCAACACTTGTAACTCCGACAGTATTACGTATGGAGGTCCAGGGAGTCTTCCATTTTCACTCCCTTCGTGGCCCTTGTCTTCCTTTGGCCGATACCTTCATTTTTCGAAGTGTCGGACCCCTTCCATTTTTTCTCTGTGATTAGTGTTATATAGAGGATGGTTGCCTAATTGTACTTCCTCTTAAAACAATAATCACCACCCCCTCCTCCTCCTGCCTTAAGATGCGACTAAAATATACTCCAGGGTCAGGATCTTTTAACTTGGGACCTCCCTGTGGATGGGAGCTGTAGAATAACATCCACGATACCACCTGATGTCGTAAGAGGAGACTAAAAGGGGCCCCAGGGGCTCTCGACTTGGGAGCGTGAGTTGGTGACCACGGGGCCCTTAGCTGAGTCCCGGCATTTGTTCCACCCACTTGTGCCAGGCCCCTCACTTTCATTTAACCTACTCGACCTCCGTTAGTCAACTCTCGTTCTTTTCCGACCCCGACGGTATTTGATATCGAGGCCTAGGGAGTATTTCATTTTCACGCCCTTCTTGGCCTTTGTCTTTCATTGGTCGATACCTTCATTTTTCGAAGTGTCGGACCCCTTCCATTTTTGTCTATGATTAGTCTTATGTAAAGGATGGTTGCCTCGTAGGTACTTCCTCTTAAAAATATAATACCACCACCATCAGGGTCTCCAGGCCACAGGGGCTCTCAACTTGGGAGCGTGGATAGGCGACCACCGGGCCCTTCGTTGAGATCCGGCATTACTTCCACTTACTTGTGCCGGGCTCCTCAGCCCGCCTGGTGGCCATGATCGTTAAGGCGTTGAAGTCTAAACGGTCTGGCACCGTGGTTAGCGGTTCGAGTCCCGTTGGTCGAAAAACTTTTCACCATCAGAATGTTGGCCGGAAGGGTAGGGGAGGTAGTGGTACACAATTTCCAATCCCTAGATTGCGTGCCGAAATCCTGGATTAAATTTTAAACCGCTCTGCAGAGCTCATGTGGACTGAGGGTATATGACGCTGTTGATTGTGATTCGTCCGTCGGATGGGGACGTTAAGCCTTGAGCAGACCCCTTGGTGCTATTCGAGAGGAGTAGGCTATGTAGGCACCGGGTTTCACCCTCTCCCTCCCCCCTGTGGGTGGGGGCGCTAGAATAATAATCACGGTATCCCCTGCCTGTCCTAAGAGGCGACTAAACGGGGCTCCAGCTGGGTCCTGGCATTGCTTCCACTTGCTTGTGCCAGGCTCCTCACTGTCATCTATCCTATCTGGCCTCCCTTAGTCAACTCTTGTTCTTTTCCTATCCCGACGGTAATAGGTCTCCAGGCTTAGGGAGTCTCATTTTCATGCCCTTCGTGGACCTTATCTTTCTTTTTCGAAGTGTCTGACTCCTACGATTCCCCCTCCCCCCACTCCCTCCCCTCTGATTAGTGGCTAAATGACTATCGTTCTGGCCTTTGTTTCGATTCCCGTTTGGGAATTAACCTTAATTGTTTTATTCATCTGGCTCGGCCGCTCTGTGTGTGTGTGTGTGTGTGTGTGTGTGTGTGTGTGCCATCTTAATAATTAGAAATCATGTTAGGTAGAAAATATAGGTCATCTACTAGAAAGACCTGCACCTGGCCTTTCCGGAGGTAATACGCTGTAATAATAATAATAATAATAATAATAATAATAATAATAATAATAATAATAATAATACAGTAAGTGTCAATACACGAATGAGATCAGAAAGACCGAGCTCGATAACTGCAGTCGCTTTAGCGCGGCCAGTATCCAGTATTCGGGAGATAGTGTGTTCGAACCCCACTGTCGGCAGCTCTGAAGATGGTTTTCCATGGTTTTCTATTTTTACACCAGGCAAATGCTGGGGCTGTACCTTAATTAAGGCCACGGCTGCTTCCTTCCCAGTCCTATCCTAGCCCTTTCCTGTCCCATCGTCGCCATAAGACCTATCTGTGTCGGTGCGACGTAAAGCGAATAGCAAAAAAAAAAAAAAAAAAAAAAAAAGAGACCAGAAAGAGTGTCCACTCAAATCTCTGTCTACTTTCTGAATAAGAAAACTAAAGGGGTCTGGTTTACCGTAGTGGGAAATGATTTACAAGAATTCACAAGAATTGGGGATCTGACCTAATGACATCTTGCTACGTGACCCTTTAAAGAAGAAACCAAAATGAAGACAGGCATGACGTGTACCGAAGAACGGAAGGGAGCTCACCAAAGAAGGATGCGGCAGTACTGGACAAGCTGAAGACGGAGCGTGGTTCTATAGCTGGCCGAAACGAAATACTACTACTACTACTACTACTACTACTACTACTACTACTACTACTACTACTGCCAATGGAGGATGGTTTTCCAGTAGTACTTCCTCCTAAAACAATAACCACCAGCACCATCATAATACTTTCATATTATTTTACTCCGTGCACCTCATTTACAATCAAAAGATACCTCAAACATTCGGATCGGTCTTTAGCTCTGGAGCTAGAAGACGGAATGTGAGGACTTGATTTCGTTTCGCTATGGTTCACCTGGAAGTAAGTAGATTCGATTCCCCGTCAAGAAGTCGAAAAATTTAAGAAATGAGTTTTCTGCTTCTGAAGCGGCCCTGAGGTTCTGTCAGCCTACTCTAGAAATAAGCACGTAGAACTACCACACCAAGTGCCGAGTACCTTTTACCCTTTGAGGGTCATGGCCTGTATGGAATGACTTGAAAGTCATTTTATAGACGTCGTCATGTTAAAATACCTACAATATGGAATAAAAATGGCTATAACATGATGGTGCATTAGTTTTGGACTGACCTTTATAATGCAGATCTTATAGTCTTCATAACTATGAGTACAATGGAGGCTTATTAACTCACACACTACTGCGGTAGAAGTTCAAAAATAGCCTGACAGAAGGTGACGTAAAAACCATGGGAGGATTTAGTCATAGTAATAACACCGAGTGAGAATATTATTGCTGTGGTGTGAAACAGTAAAGCACTGAATATTTCTTAATCTGAATGTCGTTATCAAGCCGTGCGGTAATAAAGTAACTCGTATCTTGGGGATCTCGTGTTAACGTGATTACAGTCCCCGCGCTTCCGGTTCTTAAGGATTTACTGTTTCAGCGCCAGGAACTTAATTTATGCATTTCATGGGAAGGCGAGAAATCAGATTAAGTTTCGTGCAAATAAGAATAATTTCAATTTAAACAATACAAATGCGGACAGAAATGTCGGTCTTCTTTCTCTGCAGCATTGCCTACTCCATGATGGGGCTGTGTTTGTTACCTGTGACGTAAAAGAGGACCCGGCCCAGTTTTACAACCTCGTGCCCTTTCTGGCGCAATCCCTACCTCTTTTTTCTTCGTCTTCTACCACAGTTTATCCCACACCTGTAGGGTCGCGGATGAGAACCGTGTCGCATACGAGGATTTCGTCCTATTTTACGGTCGGATGCCCTTCCCGACACCAACCCTATGTGGAGGAATGTATTTACTATTGCGTGTTTCTGTGATGCATGTCAGTGTAATGTGCTTCGGCATATGACGAGGAGAGTGTTGGGCCAAGCATAAATACCTAGTCCACGAGCCAGAGCAGTTAATCAGTCGCGGCCCTCTCAACCTTAGACCTGAATGCTGACCATTCAATCAAAGAGTTGTACCGGACGCCAACTCTATATGGAACATATATAGCAGACGTCACCACGTAGTTGCTCTAGGGAGCCGGTGTTACTTTGCTCCGCTCGGGACGGCTGTTTGTCACGTGACAAGAGAGCAGCGAACAGGCGGGTTGCATACCGTGGCCGTACTGTTCCTGCCGCTCGGAAATGTTCCTTTATGAACAACAGCTTTTATAATAATAATTGTTACGGAGTTATCCGTGGTAGTTAGAGGTGAAAGAAGGTGCGGGCGGGAATAGGTCTCAACTTTCGAAATTAAAGTTAATTTAAAACTTTAACAAAGGTTATATTTTCCTTTCAAAATCAACAAATGACAACAAATAACAAAGATGTAACAGGTACCAAGTAGCAGGTTAACAATTTAAGAATTTACAGAGCCCCAACATTAATTTCTGAGCTCTCACCTCACCACCACAATAGTTACAGGGCAGAAAACCCCTAAGTACAAGGAGCACTTGCTCCTAATTACAATGTTAAGATGAAAAGAGCAGACCCGCTCTCAATTTTACCAGCCTGTCAAAGGCTACAACAACCTTTATTCCTAACTGCCCTTAAGGCATACATACCGTGAAACAGGGGTATCTTGTACCCAACCTACAGGGCCTTCACATGAAGAAAACAAACACTGGGTTAATTAAATGGCCCAACAAACCAACTTGACTGGAGGCGTAGCTTGCACTCCTACATGAAACTTCTTAAAACCTAGGTGGCACTCGGCCAGTTATACAGGGGCTAATCCCATACTATGGAGGTGACACGATAAGAAAATATTATTACATTACGAAGAGAAGAAAAACGGTTATGAAAACGTAGTCACCTCAAAACAATATGAGTGGGAGCTCGAGAGGGTTAGGCACTATCTATCCCAATTTGTAGTTAAAGAGACGAAATTTTACCAAATGTCTATTACATTTTAAAGATAGGTTACATGAGAAAAGTTTCGAACCTGCCCCGAGGGTTAAACTGCTGAGCTAGCAAGAAATAAAGTTATTAAACGGCCATTACCTTGTGGATGAACTGCTGCCCGAAGAAAGAGGCGCTTCCCGCCCCCTGCTATATATGTTCACACACTGCGAAAGATGTTACTGAAGTGGCCCCGAGACAAGAAAATCAGCAGTTTATATATCCTCGTGGAAAATTCGAGACCTTTCATGAATGATAACAACCCGCCCATAAATTTTTATTGGTCGGCTAAAGATTACAGTCAAAACTGAAGAAGACATCTAGGATTGGTGGAAAATTAATTACAGAAATTACTCATTGGTCAAATTCAAAATTGGCGGAAAGAGAAGGGTTATACTGCCAACCCAAAAAATGAATGAAAGAAATTTAACAAAGAACAAACTTATGAATACCTAATTTCTTCAAAAAAAAAAAAAAAAAAGTTCCTTCACTTTGCACTTGGGTGCACAATTATCGTTCTTACGTAGTGCCATCTAGAAGAGAATGTCCACACTTCTTGCTACGGAGCAAACAAATACAAATCGAAATAGACATAGTTCAAAACACTTCAAAATTTACAGTAGAGACATCTTCCGTGAAACCTTTGATTTAATACAGATTTTAAAGTTCAGAGTTTCTCCTGTAGAGAGGTTTCAACTGGCGCAATATTTGAGCGTGGAGGTGTACCGCCCGGTACAATAATAATAATAATAATAATAATAATAATAATAATAATAATAATAATAATAATAATAATAATAATAATAATAATAATAATAATTTGGAGCATGGTTCATGTGAGACGAATAGGACACAAATTACAAAGTATAACAGGACAAGAAAATTATTCATTGACAAAGGAAATATACAGCAGTGTGCAATATTCCCTGAATGATCTGAATAAATACATTGTCACGATTAACTGAAGTTTTGGGACACGTACATTTACCGGAACAAAATACAATTTATGTGATTTGTACATATTCTTTGCACTCTCATTAACATACATTTCAATATGTGCATGTTATTTATGACTATGACAATAAATTAAACATGCGAACTGGAACATATCACTGGTGTATTCCTCTTTCACGGAACTTTTGGGCTCGTTTAGATAGTATTGTATCAATGTTTGGTACTAAACTTATCGTTTGCGTACTGGCTAGTCGCAAAACGTGAAAAATGAACATAAAATTCAGTCAAACTGTCAAATGTTCAGTCAAATGTTTGCAAACCCATCTTTCATTTGAGTATCGCACTGTAAGTCAATCAGTTCTAGCTGCAGTTCTGATCTAACAGTTTACAAATCCATTGAGAAGGGCATACCGAACACCTGCAGATCCTTTTCTAATGCCTGTATATCGTGAAACCTACTCTCAGAATCGTCATTAAAACCTCTTTATATTATTCTAATGTTTTTAATGTGATTCAATATTTTATTACATATTAAACATTTTTCTGTGTTATTTTCTTGAACTATTAAAAACTCTTCTTCCCAGGAAGGTTTGGACCTTGTTGGCCTACGCTGTGATGAACTCTCTTCCATAGCAAATGCAACATTAACTGACTAGATTTGAACGTCGTGTGGTGTGAGGATAAAGACGGAAACACACTACTGTCACCTCACATGAGTTCAAGCGTATCGTGTCGCAATCTGATCTGTCCAAAAAGATGTACTATGCCTTAGCGCCACTGGCCTGCAGTACGTACTACGTCATGCACTTCCCCTACTTCTGCCCCTACTTGCTCGCTAAGCTGCTCTCGTTCCTCGAGAGCGGGGAGCAAACTGGCTCCGAAGGCATTTCGCTCTCGATTGACGATATAGAACTGTTAAATATGTTAGTGCTGGTAGGCTATGGGGACATAGAGTACATTTCCCTGCCTGTCCTATAATTAATCCCCCTGTGGAACGACTAGGAAGGAGATGGAGTGGAGTGGTAGAATAACACCCACAGTATCCCTTGCCTCTCGTAAAAGGCGACTAAAATGGGCTCCAGGTGCTCTTAACTTCCGTGGTTTCCCATTTTCACACCAGGCAAATGCTGGGGCTGTACCTTAATTAAGGCCACGGCCGCTTCCTTCCAACTCCTAGGCCTTTCCTATCCCATCGTCGCCATAAGACCTATCTGTGTCGGTGCGACGTAAAGCCTCTAGCAAAAAAAAACTTGGGAGGGAGGGAGGGAGTGTGGGTGGGGTAATTGGCTGATTGATTAATTAATTAATTAATTAATTAATTAATTAATTAATTAATTTATTTATTTATTTATTTATTTTTGTATTTATTTATTAGCGACCACGTGGTCCTTAGTTGAGTCCTGGCATTGATTCCACATACTTGTGTCTGGCTCCCCACTTTCATCTACCTTATCCGATCTCACTTGGTCAACTTTTGTTCTTTTCCGACCCCGACAGTATCAGACTTTCGAGGCCTAGGGAGTCATTTTCATTCCCATTGTGTCCCTTCTCTTTCTTTGGCCGATGCCTTCATTTTCCTTCCATATTTTCCCTATGATTAATGTTAATAGAGGATTGTTGCCCAGTTTTACTTCCTCTCAAAACCAACACCACTACCTCCTTCCCTTTCTTACTTCAGTTATAATATTGTTACTATAAATTGAAAATCTCGATGTTTCCTCCGTAAAAGAATATTGTTATACCGGGCGAGTTGGCCGTGCGGTTAGGAGCGCGCAGCTGTGAGTTCGCATCCGGGAGATAGTGGATTCGAACCCCACTGTCCGCAGCCCTGAAGATGGTTTTCCGTGGTTTCCCATTTTCACACCAGGCAAATGCCGGGGCTGTACCTTAATTAAGACCACGGCCGCTTCCTTCCCATTCCTAGGCCTTTCCTATCCCATCGTCGCCGTAAAACCTAGGCCTATCTGTGTCCGTGCGACGTAAAGCAAATAGCAAGTTGTTTTCTTACAAGATTTTTGAAATCGTGATCAGTTCTGGAGACTCCAGTTTTGCAGGGTGTACGGACCACAGGATGATGTTGATAATAACAATAACAATAACAACAATAATAATAATAATACTAATAATAAAATAACAACTTTGGCCTCAGCTAACCTTAATTAATGTCATTTATGATGCGTGCGTGTCAATTTTGGCGTTCGGGTTGTTCAAATATTTGACAGGCAAACTGGTCCCTGTGGGGCAATCTATGGCTGAGTTTTATTTAATTTTGTCGAAACCATACTGTGTCGCCAGAGATTCTGACCTGGCAACATCGTACGATATGGAATGCCGGATGGATCTACCTCCAATCTTCAAAAATCCAAATATTCTGTCGGGTTTGAACTCGTGATCTTTGGGTCAGGAGGTCGACATTCTAGCACTAATCCACATGAACATGATATTTCATCATTTTTAAGTCACTAGATCCCAACGAAGTCTAATACTTAACAAGGCAGTGTTATGTATTCTGAATTATTTCTCTTAAAAATTAATCTTCCAAAACAGTTACCATTTTAATGAATGAGTATTCTTCTATGAGAAGCATATTTGAAATATATTTGTATTCATGCAGAGTTGTAAAGCTAATGAGAAATACACATTTTTTGCATTAGGGCGATTACATGAATTTGTGGTACACATAATGGAAAGTAATTATTTCAGAATAAAAAGCCTGAGACCCAGCTCAGTAGGCAACTCGTTGTATAGCTATAAGAGTAATCTGTTAAACAGTGGAACAGGGGGGATAATCTCAGCAATGAATATGCATGGCGGGGTGTGACAATTGCTGTCCTCTGTGGACCGGCCGTTTACCAGCGCACAGACCGCGCCAGGTGGTGATACAACGAAATGGACAACCTCTGTTAGTATTAACGCATGTTTCATAACCTTCCCAACCCTTTGAGACTGACTCACAGATGTGAGCGGGGTGCTCAGGTTGGTAAAATCTCGTGATCGTCAATTACAAATCACGAGAGCGCTTCTGATGCAACGTGGGTAACCTTGAAGTCATTTTTCCTTGCTGACCCACTATCGACTCCATTCTGAGTCTGATGATTCAATTATGGGAAATCTCCCCCTGTATGTGGGGGCGGTAGCAAAACACCCACAATATCAACTACCTGTCGTAAGAGGCGACTAAAATGGGCCCCTGGGGTTCTCAACTTGGGAGCGTGGATTGGCGACCAGAGGATACTCAGCTGAATCCTAGCATAACTTCCACGTATTTGTACCAAGTTCCTCACTTTCTTCTAGCCTATCCGATCTGCCTTGGTCATTTCTTGTTTTTCCGACCCCGACGCTGTAGGTTTACGAGGCCTAGATAGTATTTCATTTTCACGCCCTTTGTGGCCATTGTCTTTTCTTGGCCGCTATTTACTATTTTCGAAGTGTCGGACGCCTTCAATTTTTTTCCTTTGGATTAGTGTTAAGAGGATGGTTGCCTAGCTGTACTTCCTCTTAAAACAATAATCACCACCACCACCACCACCACCACCACCACCACCACCACCACCACCACCACCACCTTTCAAATGTGTCTATGTGATCTTTGATTGTTTGGTTGGATTTTTCCACCATAGTATTTCTGTAGCTTCCTTTATATTCGCATTTAATGATTTACTATTATTTTCAATGTGTAATCTTTTAGACCTGTACAAATAACATAAATACGCAGTTATAAATATTCGACATTGTCTTCTGAGAACTCGTAGGCCTACACGACAACTCCCACAATTTCACCCCGATGGTGTGTCTTTCTAAACGATTCTTAAGCCTGAGTTAGTTTCATCGGGTAACTACCAGGTGTATGCATGAGTCTTTTCCGGTTTTAATAAGAGGTCGCGGCAGAGAACAGTACGCAGCGTATGAATTTGACACATACGTCAGTACCGAGCTCGATAGCTGCAGTCACTTAAGTGCGGCCAGTATCCAGTAATCGGGAGATAGTGGGTTCGAGCCCCACTGACGGCAGCCCTGAAGACGGTTTTCCGTGGTTTCCCATTTTCACACCAGGCAAATGTCGGGGCTGTACCTTAATTAAGGCCACGGCCGCTTCTTTCCAATTCCTAGGCCTTTCCTATCCCATTGTCGCCGTAAGACATATCTGGGTCGGTGCGACGTAAAGCAAATAAAAAAAATAAAAAAATCATACGTCAGTTTGTTCGTCTGACATTAACCTACGAAAATACATAAGTTGAGTCCGCCAAACACTAGCGTCTGTGTTGTATCGTACAGTGATCATGGCGACGTTTGTGCCTGAAAAAGAACATTTGCGGCACGCATTGATTTTCTTATTTAATCAAAAGAAAAATGCTGTGGAAAGTCATCGTTTGCTGGTAGAAACATATGGTGAACACGCTCCATCGATTAGAACATGTGAGACCTTGTTTCGACAATTATTTAAACGTGGTGATTTCAATGCGAAAGACAGTGCGCGCTCTGGTAGACCACAAAAGCGGTATTGTGTATTATGAACCCTTGAAGCCCGCCGAAAGCGTTATTACACAACGCCATCGCCAACAAATGATTGATTTAAATCACGCATTCATCGAAAGACGACCGGAATGGGCCAGACGTCGTGACAAAGTGATTTTGTTACTCGACAATGCGCCCTCTTACACAGCTAAACCAGTGAAAGACACCTTGCAATTGCTTGGTTGGGACATCCTTCCGCACCCGCCGTACTGCCCCGACCTGGCGCCATCTGATTGTCACCTCTTCGTATCAATGGGGCACGCTCTCGCAGAGCAGCACTTAAGCAATTTCGAGGAAGTTGGAAAATGGCCCGACGAATGGTTTGCCGCAAAAGAGACAGTTTTTCTGGCATGGTATTCATAACTTACCTAAAGATGGGCGAAGTGTGTAGAAGCCGATGGCCAATATTTTGATTAAACAAAAAATGAGTTTCCCTTGAAAATGACGCGTTTTCTTTGCAACAAAAACCGGAAAAAACGTATGCATACACCTGGTATAAACGTGTCATCAGATTTCTTTTATACGCCGACAACGTATGATATGGATTGCCACAAGGAAATTCTTCTGTCCTTCAAACTTCGATTACCTCTCCCGAGTTTGAATGCGCTATCTTATGAAAGGGAGATTGGCATTTTAAGTGTGAAGCATAGATAAGATAGAGAGAGAAAAAAATAACGTTATTTGCTTTACGTCCCACTAAATACTTTTACGACTTCCTGATATGCCGAGGTGTCGGAATTTAGTCCCTCAGGAGTTCTTTTACGTGTCAATAAATCTACCGACTCGAGACTGTCGTATTAGAGCATCTTCACCGGATTGAGCCAGGATCGAAGCTGCTGTCAGAAGGCCTGCGCTTCAACCGGCTGAGATATTTATAAGTGGTAAGGAATACGAAGTCCTTCTCCGTAGTGTAGAACGTTACTGTGATTGGTTGCCACCCCGCGGGGACCCGTGTTCGATTTCAGGTTCTGCCACGAAATTTGAAAAGTGCTATGAAGACTAGAACAGGGTTTACTCAGCCTCGGAAGGTCCACTGAGAGTAGACGTTGCGCGAGGGGGAAGGGGGGGGGTCTATTCCTACCTCAGTCATCCTCCAAGTGATTTTCCGTGGTTTCCCACTTCTCCTCCAGGCAAATGCCGGGATTGTATTTAGCACAACGCCCCTGTTCAGTATAGCAGGTGAGGCCACCTGTACGATGTACTGGTCCTCCTCTCCAGTTGTATCCCCAACCCGAAGTCTCACGCTCCCGGACACTGCCCTTGAGGCAGTAGAAGTGGGATTCCTCGGTGAGTCCGAGGTAAAAACCAACCCTTGATGCAGTTCTTTCCATAGGCGACCTACGCTTATATGAAGACGGGGCCGAATTATAATGAATTCTAATGCGGATGACGTAAAATTCACCCAATAACCGAGCCAGAGGAATTAAACAGTTAAGGTTATAACTCACGACCTGGCGGAGAATCGAACACGGGACAATTTGGACCAAAGGTCAGCACTCTAACCATTTAGGCATGGAGCCGCGTATTGGTAAGCTAATAAGCGGAAAATATTAAGCGTAACTCTTTTTTATTTTAAGTAAATTTTAAAGTTGGAATTTCTCAAACAATATTCATGCGAAAGAGAAAGAATGGACACTCTGCTCTTTTCTTAACACCTCTTAAATTGCTATAGATTTGTAGAAGGCTTTTGGCGATTCTTGCCCAAGGGACTCTGAAAGCGTGGGTTAGTGACAATGGCACCCTCAGGCATGCGTCCTGGGATTGCTTCCACTTACTTGTGCCAGGCTCAGCACTATAATGTATTCTTGTTTTTTCCGGCACCGACGGTATTTGAGCAATCGATCCCACTGTAGATGGGGGTGGTAAAATAACACCCACTGTATCCCCTGCCAGTCGTAAGAGGTGACTAAATGGGGCCCCAGGGGCTCTGAACTTGGGAGCGTGAGTTAGTGACGACGGGGCCCTTGGCTGATCCTAGCATTGCGTCCACTTATTTGTGCCAGGTTCCTCACTTTCATCTACCCTATCCGACCTCCCTTGGTCAACTCTTGTTCTTTTCCGACACCTACGGTATTAGGTATCGAGCCGTAGGGAGGCTTTCATTTTCATGCACTTCGTGGTCAATGTCTTTCTTTGGTCGATACCTTTATTTTTCGAAGTGTCGGATTCCTTCCATATTTTATCTCTGATTAGTGTTATACAGGGTGTTTCTAAATTCCCATTACACACTTTGAGGGCTTGCAGTGGGGACCAAGACGGTTAAATTTATCACAGGAACTTGTGTCCGGAAACGTACCGTCTTCCCGCTATCCGCAAAAACCCACCACAGCACACGTTCACAGCTCCCCCCATTTTCGCTCCTTGTGGGTGAGGGCGGTAGAATAACATCCACGGTATCCCCTGACTGTCGTAAGAGGCGACAAAACGGGGCCCCAGGGCCTCTGTAATTTGGAGCGTGGGATGGCGACCACGGGGCCATTAGCTGAGGCCTGGCATTGCTTTCACTTACTTGTGCCAGGCTCCTCAATTTCATCTATCATATCTGACCTCCCTTGGTCAACTCTTGTTCTTTTCCGACCCCGGCGATATTACGTATGGAGGCCTAGGGAATCTTTCATTTTCATGTCCTTCGTGGTCCTTGTCTTCCTTTGGCCGATACCTTCATTTTTCGAAGTGTCGGACCCCTTCCATTTTTTTCTCTCTGATTAGTGTTATATAGAGGATGGTTGCCTAGTTGTGCTTCCTCTTAAAACAGTAATCACCACCACCACCACCACCACCACCACCACCACCACCACCACCCATTTTCGGCGCTCTGTCCGATTCCTGTTACTTGTCGTCTGGGTCCAATTACAGGTGGGGCTCGATGCGACGACCACAGACGTCAACACAGACGCGGTACCTCTGTACCATGTTCTCATACACACGGTCACCAATCCCTGATCCTCCAACATCCGCCGCAGCCATAACCTGCACCATTAGATCTTCCACGGATCCCACAGGTGTCTCGTAAATCAAGTTTTCATGTGACCCCATAGGTAGTAGTCTAGCGGTGTCAAGTCGGGTTAACTTGCAGGCCAAGTAATCGGGCCACCACGACCTACCCTTGTTTTCGAATTTGGCCGCCTATGGACCGCATTGTACTTAAGGCTTTCTATTCTTCTTCCTCTTCCCAGAACCTCTTTATCCTTTCACTTGTGATCTTCCTTTCTTTCTCAGATATGACCAATTTGGTTCTACATTTTGGTGGTTTCTCCTGGAATGTTTCGATGCTGTCCACTCGGCTTCTAAATTCTTCTAAATTTTTGGTGAAAATGAATTATTGTACGTACAACTTACTGCTGTGTACGCAGTGCAGAATTATTTCTGTACTCTAGTATGAATGAAAATCACAAGTACAACAGCAGGTACGACATAACACTTCATTTTAAAGCAATAAGCACCATCACCATCACCACCACCACCGCCAACACCCCTACCATTTAGTGATTATTATTCCAGCGTGACATTAGTTTTCCCTCATTCAGGCAGAACGTCGATGTGAGTCGAAGGAAACAATGAGAAAAACAAACTTTTAATTAGACTTGGGTTCTAAAGGCTTCAGGCTTGCGGGCTAAGCTGGAAATCATTATTGTGCACCCTTTGCCATTTGTAGAGCCCACAATGATCCGTCGGAAACAAGCTCGTTAGCAGGTGTTCTGTGCCAAACCCGTAATGAGCAGACTGGCGTGTATACATTGCTGGGTCTCAAGCAGCTTTGTTGCTTTCCGCAATGGAGAAGAACTTACATCATACATATACATACATCATCATTATAGACTGTTATGCCTTTCAGCGTTCAGTCTGCAAGCCTCTGAGAATTTACTAAACGTGTCCACAATCCTCGATTTGCAGCTAGTGTTGTGGCCTCGTTTAGTTCTATATCTCTTATATTTAAATCGTTAGAAACCGAGTCTAACCATCGTCGTCTTGGTCTACCTCTACTTCTCTTACCCTCCATAGCAGAGTCCATTATTCTCCTAGGTAACCTATCCTCCTCCATTCGCTTCAAATGACCCCACCACCGAAGCCGGTTTATGCGTACAGCTTCATTCATCGAGTTCATTCCTAAATTAGCCTTTATCTCCTCATTCCGAGTACCCTCCTGCCATTGTTCCCACCTGTTTGTACCAGCAATCATTCTTGCTACTTTCATGTCTGTTACTTCTAACTTGTGAATAAGATATCCTGAGTCCACCCAGCTTTCGCTCCCGTAAAGCAAAGTTGGTCTGAAAACAGACCGATGTAAAGATAGTTTCGTCTGGGAGCTGACTTCCTTCTTACAGAATACTGTTGATCGCAACTGCGAGCTCACTGCATTAGCTTTACTACACCTTGATTCAATCTCACTTACTATATTACCATCCTCGGAGAACACACAACCTAAATACTTGAAATTATCGACCTGTTCTAGCGTTGTATCTCCAATCTGACATTCAGTTCTGTTGAATTTCTTACCTACTGACATCAATTTAGTCTTCGAGAGGCTAATTTTCATACCATACTCATTGCACCTATTTTCAAGTTCCAAGATATTAGACTGCAGGCTTTCGGCACAGTCTGCCATTAAGACCAAGTCGTCAGCATAGGCCAAACTGCTTACTACATTTCCACCTAACTGAATCCCTCCCTGCCATTTTATACCTTTCAGCAGATGATCCATGTAAACTACGAACAGCAAAGGTGAAAGATTACAGCCTTGTCTAACCCCTGTAAGTACCCTGAACCAAGAAACTCATTCTACCATCAATTCTCACTGAAGCCCAATTGTCAACATTTGATTGATTTTAATAATCTACCTTTAATTCCATAGTCCCCCAGTATAGTGAACATCTTTTCCCTCGGTACTCTGTCATATGCTTTCTTTAGATCTACGAAACATAAACACAACTGCCTATTCCTCTCGTAGCATTTTTCAGTTACCTGGCGCATACTGAAAATCTGATCCTGACAGCCTCTCTGTGGTCGGAAACCACACTGGTTTTCATCCAACTTCCTCTCAACGACTGATCGCACCCTCCCTTCCAAGATGCCAGTGAATACTTTGCCTGGTATACTATTCAATGAGATACTTCGATAGTTGTTGCAGTCCTTTCTGTTCCCTTGCTTATAGATAGGTGCAATTACTGCTTTTGTCCAATCTGAAGGTACCTTACCAACACTCCACGCTAATTTTACTACTCTATGAAGCCATTTCATCCCTGCCTTCCCACTATACTTCACCATTTCAGGTCTAATTTCATCTATTCCTGCTGCATTATGACAATGGAGTTTATTTACCATCCTTTCCACTTCCTCAAGAATAATTTCACCAACAACATTTTCCTCCTCCCCATGAGCTTGGCTGTTTGCAACTCCACCATGATGATTTCCTTTTATATTGAGAAGATGTTCAAAATATTCCCTCCACCTCTCCAGTGATTCCCTGGGATCTATTATGAGTTCACCTGAATTACTCAAAACACTGTTCATTTCCTTTTTCCCTCCCTTCCTAAGATTCTTTATTACTGTCCAGAATGGTTTCCCTGCTGCTTGACCTAGCCTTTCCAGGTTATTACCAAAATCTGAGAAGAACTTACTGCGAAGGAAAATTAAAGAACGTGTTCGAGTATTTATCAGTGGTATCATCGTCTTCTGCATATATATTACTGCATGTAACTGAAGAAGTTATGCCGTAAACTGGAAGTAAGCGGCAGTGGAAGAGACAAAGCGCACATCCATTAATAATAAACCGGCTTTTTGGGTGAATTATAAAATGGCCTTCAGTTAACAGGGTCCAAGGTTCGATTCACGGCACCGGGCTGAGTGCGTCAGACGGTTGAGGCAATGGCCTTTTGACCCCAACTTGGCAGGTTCGATCCTCGCTCAGTCCGGTGGTATTTGAAGGTGCTCAGATACGTCAGCCCCGTGTCGGTAGATTTACTGGCACGTAAAATAACTCCTACGGGACTTAATTCTGGCACTTCGGCGTCCCCGAAAGCCGTAAAAGTACTTAGTGCGACGTAAAGTCAGTAACATTATTATTATTATTATTATTATTATTATTATTATTATTATTATTATTATTATTATTATTATTATTATTATCGATTCACGGCCACGTCGGAGATTTTTATCTTAAATACGTGATCCCGTTGCGTCTGTGACTAGGTGTTTGTGCTTTCCCCAACATTCCTACAAAACACTCACAACACTACTGTGCATCATATTATTAACACGCAGGTTCCCATACATGGCTAATGCCACCCACCGTTATCGGATGGTCTGCCTAACATGGGCTTGCCCTACTGTGTATAAGGGTGGGAGAAAACATCCATAGTATCCCTTGCCTCTCGCAACAGGCGAATAAGATAGTAGCCATGGGCTCTCAATTATTGACTGTGGGTTAGTGACCATGTGGCCCTAAGATGAGTCCTGGAGTTGCTTCCATTTACTTGTGCCAAGCTCCTCACTTTCATCTATCCTATTCGAGCTTCCTTGGTCAACTCTTGATCTCTACCGACCCCGACGGTATTAGGTATGAAGGCTAAGGAGTCTTTAATTTTCACGCCCTTCGTGGCCCAAGTCTTTCTTTGGCCGATAACTGCATTTTTCTAAGTTTCGGACATCTTCCACTTTCCTCCCTCTGATTAGTGTTAAGAGAGCAGTAATTACCATCACCATAACATCCCCCTTTTCCCCTCTGGTTGTCCAGTTGTACTTCCTCTTAAAATGTCCGGCTCCATGACTAAATGGTTAGCGTGCTGGCCTTTGGTCACACTGGTCCCGAGCTCGATTCCAGGCAGGCTCGGGAAGTTTAAAAATCACGAGTTAATTTCGCTGGCACGGGGGCTGGATGTATGTGTCGTCTTAATCATCACTTCATCCTCAACACACCCGCAGGTCACCTACGGGTACTAAGAGCCATACGCCATTTCATTTCCCTCTTAAAGTAATAATAATAATAATAATAATAATAATAATAATAATAATAATAATAATAATAATAAGCAGGCACACAACCAGAAAATGAAAGCGTACTGGGCCAAAACAAGAATACCATAGCCAAGAGAAAAGACGAGCCCCGTGGTAGCTAGCAGGCCGAAACGAACATAATAATAATAATAATAATAATAATAATAATAATAATAATAATAATAATAATCACCGCCATCACCATGTGTGAGGTACCTGAATGCCAGCAGTAATCATGACCATGCGACAGAAAGAACAGAATCGATGCGAGCAAAGTAATAATTGTGTATTCATGAGAAAATATGATTTTATCACGCATCCAGCACTCTGTCTGACATTTGAAATCTACATCAATAATACTTCTAAGTCCTGGATTTTCGACAGTGAACGAAACCTCCCCGATTAATACCAGTGTGCTTGCAGAATGTTGAGTGTCATTAAAAGAGAAATTCATTGATTAACTTTGCATACATTTTCTGATTGATTGATTGATGTTGAAATGCTAAAAGTCTGTCCATTTCAACAATGGGACGGGCATTAGTCTACTGCATGAGAAACACAGGTGTGAATTCCCATGTCAAAAAATAATTCTAGATTATCTGGGTTACATATCGATGGCCTAGTTCTAATACCAGGTATCTGACAATGCTATTTCTCAAGAATGGTCTCGCCTCCCAGCCCTTTGTGAACATGTAGTACATGAGAACAATTTTCGTTGTGCTCATTTATTCGAATCAAATCCAAATTCAAATCAAATCAAAATCACTTTATTTGCAAATGAGATGTCTACCTCGGTCACAAATGATGCACAAAAATACATAATTATCAAGCACTAATTTTAAGTTTTAAAAGGAAGACAATTTTCCAAAATACAGTAGGCTGCTATACAATTTACTCAAACAATGTTTCCATTTTTTTTCCGCTATTTGCTTTACGTCGCACCGACACAGGTAGGTCTTATGGCAACGATGTGACAGGAAAGGCCTAGGAATGGAAAGGAAGCGGTCGTGGCCTTAATGAAGGTACAGCCCCAGCATTTGCCTGGTGTGAAAATGGGAAACCACGGAAAACCATCTTCAGGGCTGCTGACAGTGGTGTTTGAACCCACTTTCTCCCAGATGCGAGCTCACAGCTGCGCCCCCCTAACCGCACGGCTAACTCGCCCGGTAATGTTTCTATTAAACACAAAGGTCATCCTTAACAAATTTTACTTACATCTTCCGTACTTACACATACAATCATCTCATGTACAGTCCCCACTCTACTTCACCTCTAGAGAATACCCTACTTCGGCTGTTCAATCTCCGTAGACAATTGAATGGAATTAATTTATTCGCAAAAATTATTTACGTACAATAACCTGGACCCTCTAACATTTCATGTCTTTTCTCCATTGCTGTTTATTCTTTTCTTGAATATTTATATAGATGTTGGAACTTAGTGAAAAGGAAAATTAACCTTGAATAGATTATACTGTAGGAATGCGTAAATACGTCTTGCAAACATACATTCCGTTTGTACAGTAACGTATATTTATCTTTATATTTATTAGAAAGAAAAATGAAGAGTACGAAAATTCTACTGATGGACTGCATATCCATATTATGTGGCTGGTAGGCGTGACCAGCCTTAAGGAAAATAATGAATAGGAAGAGTATAGTCAAATGTGTGAACTCGGCCATCGATATGTTGTGATGTTTATGTTCGCCAGCAGGCCATGATGGTTAAGGCGTCAAGTCTGAGTGGTCTAACACCTTGGTCTCCATTAAGATAAACTCCGAGTATTTGGCTAGTGAGAAAATGGGAAACAACGTAAAACCATCTTCAGGGTTGCCGACAGTGGGGTTCTAACCCAGTTGCCCGTCCCTAACCGCACGGCCAACTCGACAAGTGACACCGAGTTTCTCCCTCTCCTATCATATATCACGTCGTTCATTTCATCTTATTAACTCCTCTGATGAGGTTGAGAGCAGATTGGCCATAACTGACCTAACCCCATCGCGCTACAGCTCTGAAGGGTCTTGGCTTACCAAGCGACCGCTGCTCAGCCCGAAGGCCTGCAGATTACGAGGTGTCGTGTGGTCAGCACAATAAATCATCACGGCCGTTATTCTTGGCTTGCTAGAGCGGGGCCGCTATCTCACCGTCAGAAAGCTCCTCATTTCTAATTACGTAAGCTGAGTGGACCTCGTACCAGCTCCCTCTGTGGGTGGGGGTGGTAGAATAACACCCACGGTATCCCCTGCCTATCGTAAGAGGCGACAAAAAGAGGCCCCATGGGCTATGAACTTTGGAGCGTGGGTTGGCGACCACGGGGCCCTTAGCTGAGTCCTGGCATTGCTTCCACTTGCTTGTGTCAGGCTCCTCTCTTTCATCTATCCTATCCGACCTCCCTTGGTCAACTCTTGTTCTTTTCCGACCCCGACGCTATTAAGTTTCCGAGGGCTAGGGAGTTTTTCATTTTCACGCCCTTCGTGGCCCTTGTCCTCCTTTGGTCATTAACTTAATTTTTCGAAGTGTCGGATCCCTTCCATTTTTCCCACTGATTAGTGTTATATAGAGGATGGTTGCCTAGTTGTACTTCCTATTAAAACAATCACCACGACAGGGCGAGTTGGCCGTGCGGTTAAGGGCGCGCAGGTGAGAGCTTGCATCCGGGAGATAGTGGGTTCGAACCCCAGTGTCAGCAGCCGTGAAGATGGTTTTCTGTGGTTTCCCATTTTCACACCAGGCAAGCACTGGGGCTGTACCTTAAGGCCACGGCCGCTTTCTTCCCACTCCCCATTGTCGCCATAAAACCTGTCTCTGTCGGTGCGACGTAAAAAGAAATTGTGAAGAAAAGAAGAGGAAGAAGAAGAAAAACAATCACTGCGATCATCGCCACCACTCCTTTTACACTGCACTGGTTATATAGCAATTGGAAGGAATTCTACGTCAGATATAAACAGTTTTTTTTTTTATCGGTGCCTCGGTGTTATTAAAGCACAAACCTCCCATTTTACCTTCTTTCATATGCCCCTTGATGTTATTCCCCCAGCTGAAGACCGCTCAACTAAAAAAAGGTATAAAGAATGAAAAATGCACGTGTGTGTATATATATATATATGTTACCGAGTTTTGGTGGTAGGTAGAGGTGTAAGAAGGTGCGGGCGTGAATGGGTCTCAAACTACGGAATCAAAGTTAATGTAAAAGTTAACAAGGTTATATTTCCTTTTCAATATTAAGTAATAACAAAGAACAGGTACTTAGTAGCCGAAACACAATTTGAAATGTACAATTACAGGGATTACAGAGTTTGGGCTTCGAGCCCTGAGTTCACAATTTTTGAGCAACTAGCCCAACTTTCCGATATACAAATTTTAACAAAGGGGCAGAAGACCCCAATCAAACCCTGGAGCACTTGCTCCAAATTACACAGTAAAGCCTCCTCGAGGCATACAACACTCCGTTTCCAAAAGAGCCACACGCTCTTTAATTTAAGCCTCTCCTAGGCCACACCAAACTCCACCTTCAAGTTGTCCTCAACGGACATAAACACAGGGGTAAAATACCCAATCTACTGAGGTCTATTAAATGAAAAGCAGGTTAATTGAATGACCTCTAAAACAATTTGAGAGGAGGCGAACTTGCACTCCTAATACACTTTGATTTCAAAACCTATTTTGGCACTAGGCCGTTATTACAAGGGCTAATCCCATACTACAGAGGTGACTTAATAGCAATTTACATTACATTACGGAAGAATTGGTTGAGAGAATAAGTTCACCTCAAGACGATGTGAGTGGGAGCTCGAGAGGGTTAAGCACTCTCTATCCCGATATGTCGTTTTAAAATAGAATAGATACCAGTTGTTTTTACATTTTAGGAAAAGGTTACATGGTTGAACGCTTAGAACCCGCCCCGAAAGTTAAACTGCTGAGCAAGAAAAGAAAGAATTTATTAATCGGCCATTACCTTATTGTTGACCGCCGCCGAGGAAAGAGGCGCTTCCCGCCTCCTGCTATGTACTTAATACACTGAAAGATGGAACAGAAGTGGCCCGGAGACCCTAAAATCAGCAGTTTATATACTCTCGCGGAAGTTTCTAGGCGTTAGGGGAATGAAAACACCCGCCCACAATGTTTTTATTGGATAGGACCCCGCAACAGATACAAGTTGGGGGAAGATACACCAGATTGGTCAGAAATGACTAAAAGAAATTCGGGATTGGATAAATCTAAAACAAGGGAAAAAGAGGGGTATACAGCCAACTTAAACAATAACAGAAAGAAATTTAACAAGAAACAAACTTTTGAAATAAAAATTTCTCCAACAAATAGTTCTTTGACTCCGCACTAGGGTGCGCTATTGTTGATCTTCAGTAGTGTCCTCTAAAAGAGAAAGTTCACACTTCTTACTTCAAGCGAAACAAAAACACATCAAAAGTGACACAGTTCAAAAACTCAAAATTTTCCACGTGGTGACATCTTCTGAGAAAGTAGAGAATTAATAGAGTAGATAAAGTTCAACCTTCCTCCAGAAGAGGAGTTTCGACTGGCGCAACTTTTAAATAAACGGTGTAGAGGTGTACCGCCCGGTACAATATATATATATATATATATATAAAATAACTTGGACTGACTGACTGACTGACTGACTGACTGACTGACTGACTGACTGACTGACTGACTGACTGATTCATCATCGCAGAGCCAAAACTACTGGACGTAAAGAAATGAAATTTTGGGGATATATTCATATTATGATGTCGGTGCTCGCTAAGAGAGGATTTTTGGATATTCCTTCGCTAAGGGGGTGAAAAGGGGTGTGAAATTTTAAAATGAGTGTATCTATATCTCAAAACTTTAAAAGTTTACAGATGTAAAAATTGGTATTTAGAATCTTCTTTAAAAATAAGGAAACACGTATTTTTTTGTTTTCAGAAAATACCAATAGGAGGGGTGAAAAAAGGGTGAAAATGGGGGAAATGGGTTGAATGCCTTTAATAAGGATACCAGTACTTATATCTCAGAAACTGAAGATATTACAGACCTGAAAATTGGTGCTTTTGATCTCTTTTAAAAATAAAGAAACACGTATTTTTTTGTTTTTGGAAAATCCAATTAATACGAGGGTGAAAAGGGGGTGTAATTTTAAAATGAGTGAATCTATATCACCAAAATTTTTAAGTTTGCAGATGTAAAAAATGGTATTTAGAATCTTCATTAAAAATTAAGAAACACGTATTTTTTTGTTTTCGGAAAATCGCAATAGGAGGGGTGAAAAGGGGTGAAGAAAGGGTGGAATGCCTTTAATGAGGCTACTTATGTTTCAGAAACTGAAGATATTACAGACCTGAAAATTGGCGTTTGGGATCTCCTTTAAAAATAAAGAAACACGTATTTTTTGGTTTCTGAAAAATCCAATTAACGGGGGGGGGGGGGGGGGTGGTCGGGGGGGGGTGTGAAAAGGGGGTAATATTTTAAAATGAGTGTATCTATATCTCAAAACTTTTAAAGGTTATAGATGTGAAAATTGGTATTTAGAATCTCCTTTAAAAACAAAGAAACACGTATATTTTGTTTTCGGAAAATCCCAATAGGAAGGAAGGGTGGAAAAGGTTGAAGAATGGGTCAAATGCCTTTAATGAGTCTACTTATATTTCAGAACCTGAAGATATTACAGACCTGAAAATTGGTATTTGGGATTTCCTTTAAAAATAAAGAAAGACGTATTTTTTTTTGTTTTTGGAAACTCCAATTAATGGGGGGGTGAAAAGGGGGTGATTTTTTAAAATGAGTGTATCTATATCTCAAAACTGTTAAAGTTTATAGATGTATAAATTGGTATTTAGAATCTCCTTTAAAAATAAAGGAACACGTATTCTTTTGTTTTCGGAAAATCCCAATAGGAAGGGTGTAAAAGGGTGAATAATTGGTTGAATGCCTTTAATGAGGCTACTTATATTTCAGAACCTGAAGATATTACAGACCTGAAAATTGGTATTTGGGGTCTACTTTAAAAGTAAAGAAACACGTATTTTTTCGTTTTTGGAAAATCCACTATTGGTGGGTGAAAAGGGGGCGTGAATTTTTTTAAAATTAGTGTGTCTACATCTTAAAACTTTAAATTTACAGATGTAAAAATTGGTAGTTAGAATCTCCTTTAAAAATAAAGGAACACGTATTCTTTTGTTTTCGGAAAATCCCAATAGGAGGGGTGTAAAAGGGTGAAAAATGGGCTGAATGCCTTTAATGAGGATACATATATCTCAGAAACGGAAGATATTACAGAACTGAAAATTTGTATATGGGATCTTCTTTAAAAACAAAGAAACACGTATATTTTAGTTTTTGGAAAATCTAATTAGTGGCGGTTAAACAGAAGTGACAAATTGGGGTGAATTTTTTGAAAGACTATATCTCCAGAATATCTTGGAAACGGAAAATGTTACAGACGTAAAAAGTGGGTGTTTGGAATCTCATGTAAATGTAAAGAAACATAGGTGATTTGTTTTTGGAAACTCCTTTTAAGGGGAACTCAAAAGAGGTGAAATTTTAAAATGAGAATTTTTACAGTATGTCTAAAAAAAGTAACATGTTACAGAAGTGAAAAATGGATATTTTATCTCTATTAAACATAAAGAAACGTGTATTTTTAGTTTTCGGAAATACCACTTGGCTGGAGGGAGGGGGGGTTTAAATGTTTCTAAAAATGGTGTTGAATTCTTTTAATTAGGCTACTGATATCTCAAAAATGAAGATGTTACGGACGTGAAATTTGATATTTGCAATCTGCTTTAAAAGTAAAGAAACACGTATTCTTGGAAAATCCATTATGGGGGGGGGGGGGGTGAAAGAATTGAAAAAATAATTGACTTAATTGTATGAGAATACATACATCTAATAAAAACTAAAGTTGTTACAGATGTGAAAATTCGTTGTTGGATCTCCTTTAAAAACAAAGAAAAACGCGTTTGGTGGGGGGGGGGACCATCTTGGGGGGCGGGAGTGTAAAGGAGTTGAAATCCTTTCATGAGGACACATAAATCAAAAATTGAAGAAGTTAGAGACGTGATAATTGGTATTTAGAAGATCCTTTACGATTAAAGAAACAAGTATTGTTTTTGCGGAAAAATTCGCTTAGGTGGGGGGGGGGGGGGGGGAGTAGTGTGAAATGAAGTGAAAAAAGTAAATTATTTTTATAGGGATACTTATATCTCAAAACTGAAGGTAATAGACGTGAACATTGGTGTTTGGAATCTCCTTTAAACATAAAGAAACACGCCTTCTTTTAATTATTTTTTTGGGTGGGGGGTGGCGGTAAATAAACTTAACGGCGGTGTGGTGTAGAAGGAGGTGAGACCAATTGAGTTTACTGTACTTAATGTACTTATAAGGATCCTCCGTTGCTCAGGCGGCAGCACGCCGGCCTCTCACAGCTGGGTTCCGTGGTTCAAATCCCGGTCACTCCATGTGACATTCGTGCTGGACAAAACGGAGGCGGGACAGGTTTTTCTCCGGATACTCCGGTTTCCCTGTCATCATTCATCCCAGCAACATATAATAATAATAATAATAATAATAATAATATTCCGGACCGTCGTCAAATGTGCGGACCGCGCTGGAAACGGCTCCTGGACGGGTAATGACTAAGAATGCAGTCCGGCCGCGGGTTCAGTGCCGCCTAGGCACCCAATATGTCACCACGCCGGATGTCCTGAAGGATTTTATCCATATTAAAAATGATTATAGGAAAAGATGGCAAAGATTTACGGACCCAACTGACCGGGAGGAATACCTGAGCCTAGCCCGGGAAGTACGAAATCGATTGCTGGAAAAGAAGATTGAAAAATGGGAGGAAACATGCCGTAATCTAATAGAAAACGAGTCAGATCGGGAATTTTGGTTGATTCTCGCAGAAAACGAGTCAGATCGCGAATTTCGGCGGATTATATATCTAAAACAATAAGCATTCAATTATAAATTTCAGTATAATACCGTAGCGAAGCACGGGTATCTTGCTAGTAAAGAAATAAAACACTTTCTTTACGAGAGTGATTGATCAGAGACTTAAGGGAGGAGACTAATTATGAGGAACACAATATATTTACCTGTCCGTTGTTGCACAATGCATCATCAGAGCAGATAGTATACATACTGAACATTCAAAGGTCAAACAAAGCCCTGTGTTGGCGACATGTACTGTACTTTAGTCACATTGGACACCTGCCCCGTGCTGTCTAGGCAAACAAAATACAGAGAACCGTGAGCTACGCGTCTGGACATAGAACACCCACACACAATGTCACTGCTGTGAAATACAACCGAAAGAAAAATAACCAGCGCAAAATAAATAGCACCAGGGTGCTGGAAAATTGATGCATGAAGGTAATTTTATTCCTTTTTTCCTGTGTCGATTTTACAGCTACCGGCAGTTTTATTTTACGTAAGCTGAAAGTATCACTTGTTTAAAGCTGATCACTGAATAGGAATACTCGAGCTTGTCATGTACGTATCCGATTTGGTGCTGCCTCTGAAAGCTGTTAGATGTGTTTCCAAAATATAGATTTAAAAGAGTGAGATATGAAAAATACGACCAAACTTGTGGCTGCGTGGTTTCGGATACGTAGCTGTCAACTTGCATTCGAGAGATAATGGTTTCTAACCCCACTGTCGACAGCCCTGATGAAGATGGGTTTCTTTGGTTCCCCATTTTCATACCATGCAAATGCTAAGGCATTTTCCTCCTGTTGGTGGGGGTGGCAGAGTAACACCCACGGTATCGCTTGCTTGTCGTAAGAGGCGACTGAAAGGGCTCGGCAGCGTGCGTTGGCGGCCACGAAGCCCTCAGCTGATTCCTGTCATTGCTTCCACTTACTTGTACCAGGCTCCTCACTTTCATCTATCCTAACCGACCTCCCTTGGTCAACTCTTGTTCTTTTCCGACCCGGACGGTATTGGGTTCCCGAGGCCTGGGGAGTCTTTTATTTTCACGCCCTTCGTGGCCCTTGTCTTTCTTTGACCGATACCTTCATTTTTCGAAGTGTCGGATCCCTTTCATTTTTTCTCTCTGAATAGTTTTTTTGCTATGGGCTTTACGTCGCACAGATAGGTCTTATGGCGACGATGGGACAGGAAAGGGCTAGGACTGGGAAGGACGCGGCCGTGGCCTTAATTAAGTTACAGCCCCAGCATTCGCCTGGTGTGAAAATGGGAAACCACGGAAAACCATCTTCAGGGCTGCCGACAGTGGGGTTCGAACGCACTATCTCCCGAATACTGGATACTGGCCGCACTTAAGCGACTGCAGCTATCGAGCTCAGTGCTCTCTGATTGGTGAGAGGATGATTGCCTAGTTGTACTTCCTCTTAAAACAATAATCACCGCCACCACCACTTCCTATGGCTATGCAGCCCATTAAGTGTTAGGCTGTGAATATGGGTAAAGCTAAAATTCAGGAATCATGGAAAGCAGTTAATCATTTTTAGTAGTTTGCGAGAATCCTTGTCAATGAGTTGAGAATATTTTCCTCAATTAATTGACTGCTCGTAAAAATAATTTTGAAAGAATATTAGTAATGCAGAAACCTTAGACTTCAAGATGTGATATTACAATTTACTTTCCGTCGCACCGACACAGATAGGTTTTATGGCGACGATGGGATTTGAAAAGGCTAAGGGAGGGAAAGAAACGGCCGTGGCCTTAATTGTGGTACCGCCCAGAATTTACCTGGTGTGGAAATCAAAAACCAGGAAAAATATCGTCAGGGCTGCCGACAGTTGGATTCGAACCCACTACCTTCCGAATGCTAGCTCACACTGCGCAACCCTAAGCGAGTGGCGAACTCGGTTATTGGAGCTGAAATCAAATGTACTTCCCACGTGTGGATGCTGAAGTAATATAAGAGTCGTTCTCTTTAAGTTCTTTGTTAGAACATCTCCTTTAATGTGTCCCCCTAGTCTGGGATCGAACTCAGCAATCCATTACGGTAGGCTGCTCCCGTAATGGCTTGACGTTGCTCCCTGTTCATAGTCAGGCTGACATGTGAAATGTGCTCTTATTTAAGACTTCAAAGGCTGTGAAGTAGAACAAAGTAACCATTAAAATACAAAGCTGCAATTCCCCCACAGTCGTCGAGTGCTCGGTGTAGTGAATCTTCACTCGGCTGGTCTTGGTTTCTTTCCTGTCTGGACCAATGATCTAGACGTTAGGCCCGTTATAATAATAATAATAATAATAATAATAATAATAATAATAATAATAATAATAATAATAATAATAATAATAATAATAATGATTTTCAGTGGGATCACCAGACTGATATGTAATAGCACCTTCTGGCTCGGTGAGCAAAGCAACGGGAAACTACCGCACTTCTCATTTCCCTAGTATACTTCTTCAGTGATGCCTGGGCCATCTATGACAGCTGATGACAGAGCTGTTCAGGATCCAACCAGCCTTAAGTCTGAAGACTGGATATGCATACAATAATAATGACGCTTTTCAAGATTGACCCAACCAAGATTGGCGAATCGGTTCATTAACTATTTTCAGGACAGAAAAGTAAAGGGTTTTGGTTCACAGAGATGGAAAAAGATCTCGAAGAACTGGAGGTCAATCGTAATGACATCATTGCGCGTGTCCTGCTGAAAAAGAAATGATGATGATAATATTTTTACGCCCCTAACTATTTTTTCGGTTTTCAGAGACGCCGAGTTGCCGAAATGTTGTCCCACAGGAACTATTTTACGTGCGAGTAAATCTATGGCCACGAAGCTGGCTTTCAAATACCACCGGACTGACCCAGGATCGAACCTGCCACGTCGGACTCAGAAGGCCAGCGGTCTACCGTCTGAGCTACTGTACTCAGCCGGGCAAAAATAAAATAGAAAGTAACTACAAGCATGTTGTGGTTTCTAGGAAAAAACGGAAGCTAAAAGCAGAAAATGCAGGGACGCAGGAGAGACAAGATCAACACCAAGAACACATGCGGAAGAATTGAGCAATTATAAAAGCCCAAAGAATGGGAGAGTTGAAAAGACGTGATCCATAGCTGGCAGAAACGCGATAATGATGATAATGATGATAATTGTTACCGTGTTTTTGCGGTAGTTATGCGTGAAAGAAGGTGCGGGGTGGTGAACAGGTCTCAAGCTACGAAAGTAAAATTAATTTAAAATTTAACAAGGTTATATTTTCTTTTCAAATTTAGGAAATAACAAGTACGGCAGGTACAGAGTAGCAAGGCAACAAAAGGTGCAATTACAGTATTTACAGTATTTGGGCTTCGAGCCCCGAATTCACACTTCTAGGGCAATTAGCCCAACTTTACTCCAAAATAAGTTTTACCAGAGGGGCAGAAAACCCCATTCATATTCAAGAGCACTTGCTCCAAATTACACAGAAAAGCCTCCTCGAGGCATACAACACTTAATTTTCAAGAAAGAGCCACACGCTCTCAAACTTTAAGCCTCTCAAAGGCCACACCAAACTCCACCTTCAAGTTGTCCTCTCAGGACATAGACACAGGGGTAACATACCCAACCTACTGAGGTCTATTAAATGAAAAAGGGTAATTACATGACCTCTAAAATAACAATTTGAGAGGAGGCGATCTGCACTCCTAATGTATTTGTTTCAAAACCTAATTTGGCTCTAGGCCACTAATACAAGGGCTAATCCCATACTACAGAGGTGACTTAAGAAGGAACCAATTTACATTACGTTGAAGAAGAATAGGTAGAGAAAAAAATAAGTTCACCTCAAAACAATATGAGTGGGAGCTCGAGAGGGTTAAGCACTCTCTATCCCAATATGTAGTTTAAAAGATAGAATAGATACAAGTTTCTTTACATTTTAAGGAAGGTTACATAATGGAAAAACTTCGGACCCGCCCCGAGAGTTAAACTGCTGAGCTAGCAAAGAAAGAAGTTTTTAATCGGCCATTACCTGGTTGTTGACTGCCGCCGAAGAAAGAGGCGCTTCCTGCCCCCTGCTATGTACGTTACACACTGAAAGATGGAACAGAAGTGGCGCAGAGACCCAAAAATCAGCAGTTTATATACTCTCGCGGAAAGTTCGAGGCGTTTTAGGGAAGAAAACACCCGCCCACAATCACTTTATTGGGTAGGGTAGAGCAACATATCCCAGTTGGGGGAAGATACATCGGATTGGTCAGAAATTAATTAAAGAAATTCGGGATTGGCTGAATACAAAACAAGGGGAAAGAGAGGGGTATACAGCCAACTTAAACAATAACAGAAAGAAATTTAGCAAAGAACAAACTTTTGAAATTAAATTTTTTCCAAAAAAAAAAAAAAAAAACAGTTCTTTCACTCCGCACTAGGGTGCACTATTGTTGATCTTCAGTAGTGTCCTCTAGAAGAGAAAGTTCACACTTCTTACTACAAGCAAAACAAAATACGTCGAAAATGACACAGTTCAAAAACTCCAAATTTTCCACGTAGTGACATCTTCTGAGAAATTTGAAAATTAATACCGTCAATAAAGTTCAGACTTCCTCCAGCAGAGGAGTTTCAATTGGCGCACATTTTAAATTAGCGGCGTGGAGGTGTACCGCCCGGTACAATAATAATAATAATAATAATAATAATAATAATAATAATAATAATAATAATAATAATAATAATAATAATAATAATAGTTAAATATATTCGGTTGCATATTAATGTATACTAACTGCATAATTGACGCGGATATAGCCCTATATATATCTCAGGAACAGGCAACACTTAATCAAGCGGGATGTATGGCTACCGCTAACATGTATACTCAAATCCAATCTATAACCATACACGTGGAAACAGTCACATTAGTGCATTGATTCAACTACTGCTTACAATAGATGGGATTTATAGCATCAAATAACCTAATTTCACGTGACGTTAGTGGCAATAGTTAGCTGGTGTGACAAATAAATCCACA
This sequence comes from Anabrus simplex, assembly GCF_040414725.1. Taxonomy (NCBI): domain Eukaryota; kingdom Metazoa; phylum Arthropoda; class Insecta; order Orthoptera; family Tettigoniidae; genus Anabrus; species Anabrus simplex. The sequence continues at coordinate 104,451,731 of NC_090273.1, read as the reverse complement.
GTAGTCTGGTGTCCTGCAGGGGATGTCAATGTGTGTCCTACGTGTGTTCCAGTTCCACACATGAACATGTTTCCTGACAACTTCTTCACAGATCTGAGAGTTAAAATATCAATTTTAAAACTTTTCTTATCCCACTGTCGTAGCAGGCAGCCAAGAGGAGTAACGCCCAGGGGCTCAAAATGTGTGTTGCCCAAGGGTCTCCTAGCGGAAAGTGTCCTTGCTTCCACTTGTACCAGGATCCTCACTTTCAAATTTTCCATCCGATCTCTCTTAGTGAACTCTTCTCCTCTCCCAAATTTCATCGGTAATAGGTTTGTGAGACCTGTAGAAGTCTTCCATTTTCAGGCCCTTTGTGGAACTTCTCTTCCTCTTGCCGGTGCATTCATTCTTCGAAGGGTCAGATGCGTTCCTTTTTACCTTCTCGAAAGGGTTAGCCCCAAGGGGCACCTAACGAGGGAGCGTGGGTTGCCAACCATGTGGCCCTTAGTCGAGTCCTGGCATTGCTTCCACTTATTTGTGCCAGGCTCCTTACTTTCATGTATTCTATCTGACCTCCATAGGTCAATACTTGTTCTGTTCCTAACCCGACGCTATTAGGTTTGCGAATCTTAGGGAGTGTTTTAATTTCAACCCCTACGTAGCCCTTGTCTTTCTTCGGCCGATCCCTCTGTGGTTATGGACGGTAGAATAACGTCCACGGTATCCCCTGCCTGTCGTAGGAAGTGACTAAAAGGAGCCCCACGGGCTCTCAACTTGCGAGCGTGGGCTGGCGACCACGGGGCACTTAGCTGAGCTCTGGCAATGCTTCCACTTACTTCTGCATGACTCCTCACTTTCATCTATCCTATCCGACCTCCCTTGTTCATCTCTTGTTCTTTTCCGACCCCGACGGCATTAGGTTCCGAGGCCCTTCGTGACCCTTGTCTTTCATTAGCCGATATCTTCATTTCTTGAAGTGTCGGATCCCTGCCATTTTTCCCCTCTGATTAGTGTTATATAGAGGATGGTTGGCTACTTGTACTTTCTTTTCAAACAATAATCACCACCACCACTTCTTTGGCAGATGTCTTCATTTTTCGAAGAGCCGATTCCCTTCCATTTATTCCCTCTCATTACTGTTAATAGAGGATTGTTGCGTAGTTGTACTTCCTCGTAAAACAATAATCACACCACCACCATCGGTTAACAACAGACACCTCAAGGGCTGCCTAGAAGTGAGTGAGTTGGGAAGAGAAGAAAAGTGTGCTGTCAATTTTATTTCTGGAGTGCAGTGCTTGTTTCAAGTTTTTTTTTTTTGCTACGGGCTTTACGTCGCACCGACACAGATAGGTCTTATGGCGACGATGGGATAGGAAAGGACTAGGAGTTGGAAGGAAGCGGCCGTGACCTTAATTAAGGTACAGCCCCAGCATTTGCCTGGTGTGAAAATGGGAAACCACGGAAAACGATTTTCAGGACTGCCGATAGTGGGATTCGAACCTACTATCTCCCGGATGCAAGCTCACAGCCGCGCGCCTCTACGCGCACGGCCAACTCGCCCGGTGTTTCAAGTTTTAACGCCCGTCTGGTGACCATGATCGTTAAGGCGCTGAAGCCTTAACGGTCTGACACCGTGGTTAGCCGGTTCGAGTCCCGTTGGTCGAAAATATTTTCACCATCAGAATGTTGGCCGGCAGGGTAGGGGAGGTGGTGGTATACAATTTCTAATCACTAAATTGCGTGCCAGAAGCCTGGATTAAATTCCAAACCTCTCCGTAGTGCTCATATGGGGTGAGAGCATATGACGCTGTTGATGGTGATTCGTCCGTCGGATGGAGACTTTAAGCCTTGAGCAGACCACTTGGCGCTATTCGACAGGAGTAGGCTATGTCCCGGTACGGGTTTCACCCTCTCCATCCTATCATATATCGCGTCATTCATTTCATCTCATTAACTCCTCTGATGAGGCTGACATCAGCAAGGGCATCCGGCCAGAAAAACCCGCCACGATTGATTCATCTCACTTCATACCCAACCCCGTAGGAAAACGGGACAAGGGTTGAACAAACAAGTGTTTGTTTCAATTTTCCTGCTCAAGCGAACTAGCACTATATGAAACAAGACAAGATATCGCAACACCGCGCGTCATTCCACGCGGACTTGACAGGCAGTCAGCTTTCACTGGGGACCGCACAGCTCTCACAGGTGTGGCTTCTGTCAAATAATATTTCCTCCTAGTCTACTGAAGCTAAAATTGACCGTGGCACAAAACAAGGAACATTAATGCCACACCGTACGGTAACGTTCAGAGCAGTGGTTATCAAACTGCGGCACGTGAATCCGTAGGGGTTCGCCTGAGACTTTTAGTGGGCTACTCGAGTAGCTTTCAGGGAAACAGTTAAGAAAAGTGAAATATGGTAATAAATAAGAAGATAGTTAAATATGTATATATGGAACAACGCTTCGCTTAGAAGTTTCACCTGGACTACGACATATCAGAAGGCTTTGTCACACCATGCACGCACACCCATCCCATAGAAATTTTGATGGTTCGCAGTGTCTGAATTCCAGAATTAAGATCTAAAATATTTCATCGTTATCAATTTGATATTGAGGCTCAAATCTAGCGTGTTCTGAAACTTTTATACAAACAGAGCACCTTGTGTTACTTTGTTATTGTATTACACTTGATACAGACACAAACTCTTAAATTTCTCGTGATGTGTTAATAAAGTATATTTAATTTCACAATCTCCTCTTATTTAAAATGTGTTTTTAAAATAAAGGTTTATAATCAATTCAAAGTGCCTTAGTAATTAGCCGCGTAGTCATTTTTAAAACCTATCATTTAGAGATTTTTCCGTGGAGGTACATTGAACTTTTAGCCATGAGTGAGGGGTACACTCTTATAATAGTTTGAGAACCTCTGGTTTAGAGAAGTCCTGTAATAAATACAAAGTGCATGAGGCAAGATTCCAGTCTCACTGTGGCAATGTCGGCGGTGGTTAGTGTCTATAATTTTACCCACAGCAAATCTTCCCGGCTGGCCCATTGAATTCATTGAAGTCCTATGTATAGGACTTGACGTTACTGTCATTCACGATCACAGTAATACAAATGTAGTAGAAAAAACTGTATTTTTAGTCAGTATTTACAAATTGCTAAGTAAAATCGACTATATTGGATAAAGTGGAGAGTTTAAAGGCACACGGTGCTGCCAGACGTGCCGCCTTTATCGTAAATTGTCGTATCGTATGACAGCCATAAATGTCTTGATGCAGCGACTATCGATTACGTGCGCTCGCTCTACGTGTCCTGAATTTTATCTCCGCGAATGTCGTCACCAAACTGTATAGGATCAATCAGTTATACATTTAAATAAAATAGACCTCTGTCCATTTCGTTAAATATTCAGTCAATAAAAAAATCGAGTAACTTTATCATCAGGCAGGCGAAATAGGTTACAAAGTCTCAGTTGAAAAAAAAAAAAATATATATATATATATATATGTCAATGGCCAATATTAAGGAGAGTCCATTTAAGGGGACTTAACCTTGTATACCGACAATGTTAAATTTGCTACGAACCTACTACGCTGGCGTAGCAGGGGGAGAGGTGATACTCCCACGTGGCGCGTCCCAGGTGGCGGATAGAGGGGTCCTAACCGACTTGCTGGCGGACTTGAGGGAAATAAAATACCTCTCGCGGACCAAAAACACAACCCCTGTGGGTGGGGGACGCAGGCGAAGAATTCACCCACGGTATCCTCTGCCTGTCGTAAGAGGGGACTAAAAGGGTCGACCAAGGAATGATCAAATTAGAACCATGAAACTACTTGTGATTAGTACCACCATGCGGGGAATGCCATGGGTCGCTTTTACTTGCGCGTAGTACCACTATGTTGGGTACCAAATAGGTTTGTGATTAGTAGCAAACGAGGGCTCGACGGCTTTTACAGTACCTGTGATTAGTAGCACTACATGGGCGACACTATGGGATGAGGGAACCCATGGTTCTGGCTTGCCTATGATTAGCACCCACTATATGAGGAACACCACGTGATAGTATGAATCCCTGTGGTTAGTACACTTAGGTGATGAACACCATAGGTTTGCGTTGCCTGTCAATGGCGCCGCAATGTGCGAAACACAGTAGGTCTGTAATACATGTGCGAATTTCATTACCTGTGAGTAGTACCATAATGTGTGGAACGCCGCGAGTCTACGCAACTCTTGATTAGTACCGCAACGGGACAAATACTATGGTTCTACTTTCCTAGCGATAAGCACCACTATGAGGGGCCGCTGACTTGGATTTTGGATCCCTTTCGTTTCAGTATTGTGCTATAGAAGCATTCCCTTGGTCAGTAATACTATTGTTCTCCGCCAGCTTCTGTGCATGTGAGGCACTGTGGACTGATCGTTTTAAATTCATATCCATTCATTTATTCTCCGTCCTCACGTTTTGAATTGTGATCAGTGGATGTTTTTGGGCTTTTTATTTGTCATTTCATTTCGTCTCATTTCGTACCATTAGGGGCCGATGACCTAGATGTTAGGTACATTTATCTCAGGAACTATGCCTGGTAGGAAAGAAAAAAATGAGTAACTGGAAGAACACGTTTGTCTCTTCCAAACATCATTTTTGTAGCAAGATAATTTCATAACTTGGTTTCTAGAAATATTTTCGCAAGTTTGGCGAATTTTTCAATTGAATTAAATAATTGTCGATTTCTTAGAAACTACCAATCTTAGGGCAGTGAAAAGTATACATATTACAAAGGATAAGCGTAAGATCATGTATGAATTTTTCTAAGAAGTTGAGTTAAATAGTTTGTCAATTATCAATTAATTAATTAATTTTAAAAGTACGGATTTTTTAAATAACTTACGAAATTATTTCTAGAACACGTTATGCAAACTATCTAGCTAAGAAAATGGCGTTTGGAAGAGAGACTCATGCTCTATCAGCCACTAAAATGTTACTTTCTTATCATGCATAGTTCTTGATATAAATGTACCTTAATGAGTCAAAATTTAACATTGTCAGTATACAAGATACAATCTCCCCTTAAGATAAAAACAACACAAGGCAATGTTCAAAAGGTTGAAGCTTTCAAATATATATGAGGATGGCTAGATACGAGGAATAATGAAAGATAGGGTGTGGAGGCGAGATTAATAAAAATGAAGGCAGCCTACATGAAGACTCTTAAGAAATACAATAAGAGAGCATTATCATGCGGAGCTAAAATCCGACACTAGCATGCAGTTGTAAGAGCAGAAGTTTTATACGAATCAGAAACACTGAGCATGAAAAATAAAACCTCAAAACGAGAACTGGTGAAACTAGAACGAAGGTAAGGGAGAAAATTCTTAGGAACCTTTAAAAAAGGAAGGAACGTGTAAGCTAGGAAGAAAGGAAGTGCATAACAAGGTGGGCAAAGTAACAGATATCAGGAAAATTGGGCTGACTCTCTTCTGTCACATGTTCGGTATGTCTGACAGCAGGCTGACGAAAGAGATCCTAGCATAACTTTGGAATCACAAAGGAAAATCTAGATGGCACCAGGCAGTGGCTGATGACTTGAGACTGAGCGAGATAATGGAACTAGATGTCCAAGATAGACACGACTTTAAACAAAATATTCTGGGATTCGAGGGTGATGAGGTCAAACCACCCTGGTCAGACGACAGAAGAAATGCTCATATTATGAGCATTAAGGAGATGTGGGCAGTTTACATGAACAAATTCTTAGTAGTTTTGATTTTTAGAGATTGCATTTTATTGAAAGGTCATATGCTTTAATCGGCTGCCTGGCCGAGGCGGTAAAGGCGTGCTCGGTTCGCCCGGAAAGACGTGGGCTTGAATCCCCGTCAGGAAGTCGTAAAATTTAAGAAACGATATTTCCAATTCCGGAGGTGCATATGGCCCTGAGGTTCACTCAGCCTACACCAAAAATGAGTACTGGGTTAATTCCTGGGGCAAAGACGGCCGGGCGTAGAGCTAACCACTCTACCCCATCACGTGCCGAGGTTAACAATGGTGGAAGCCTTTACCTTCCACTCCTCCAAGGGCCTTCATGGCCTGTACGGAGGTGACTTTGCTTTTTACATATGCTTTAATCAGCATAGAGCACGCGGCATATGAGCAGAATACTACTCCGTACCTTGCGTTATGTTTGTTGTTTGATCAATAAATAAAAAGAATCAAGCTACTCTGTCCTCATATTTCATAACGAAATAGGATGATTCACTCTATATTTTATCGTCAGATATACCTACTGTATTCATTATGAACTATTATGGCAGTATTTAATTAAAAACCATCACAACATTCTATACTTGCAAAAAATTAAAAATGTTATCTTTGTGAAACCTCTGTGAAAGGGGACATAATTCGCTAGGTGGTTTAACTGGTAGCTTTCCAAGCAGACAGATTAAGTTCGAATCCCATGGTGTCACGAACGGCTTGAGCTTGGGTGACTCTAGCGACCCCGGCAATAGCTGGGATGAACTGGAGAAAGTTTAGTTTAAAAGTTATAAAACTACCAGTTTATCTCTTTCTCGTTCATCCTTTAGAACAGGGCCTCTCAGGGTGCATGCGCTTGGTGCAAAAGACGACTTCGCTTGGTTGACCAGAGTGCAGACCCCCACTCCTCAATTTGGAGCAATAGCGCTTACTCTCTCTTTCCTCACGCCTGTCTCGCTCGCTCCTCCCGTCCCCCTCTACCACACTTTCTCCGTAGCGTTCTAAATCCGAGCTGACTTGAGCCGAGTAGAGCCGAGCTTAGCCGAGTAGCCGAAGCGTTGGTCCGAGCTGAACCGAGCGGGACCGATGCACAGTGCACGGAGCTCTTGCGCCTCGATGTGCACGCGTGAGATTTTGGGCGTTTGAGAGGCCATGCTTTAGAAGAACCACCCACCCGCTGTTTATAATAGGTAGCAGAATAACATCCATGTATTCCCTACCTGTCGTAAGAGGCGACAAAAAGGCGGACCAGCGACTCTCAGCTTGGGAGCGTAGGGTGGTGTCTGCGGGTCCCCTAGGCAAGTCTAGCATTGCTTCCATTTATTGGTGCCAACCTACTTCCTTTTATCATTCCTGTTCGACCTCCCTTGGTCAACACTTGTCCTTTTCTGACACCCACGGTATCAGGTTTCGAGGCCTCAGGGCTCTTTCATTCCCTTCCTTTTTCTAAGTGTGGGGCTTCTCCATTTAGTCCCTCTGATTAGTGCTAACAGAGGATGATTGTACAGTTGTACTTCCTCTTAAAACAGTAATTACCACCACCACTACCTTGTTCCCTGCCGATACCTTCATTTTTCGCAGAGTCGGATCTCCTCTTCCCACCCCAGTGGTTGAGGGCGATAGAATAACATCCATGGTATCCCCTGCACGTCGTAAGAGGTGACTAAAAAAGGTCCCATGAGCTTTCAACATACAAGCGTTAGTTGGCGACCACGGGGACCTCAGCTGAGTGCTGGCATTGCTTCCACTTACTTGAGACAGGCTCCTCACTTTGATCTATCCTATCCGACCTCCCTTGGTTAACTCTTGTTTGGTTCCCACCCCGACGGTATTAGGTGTCGAGGGGTAGGGAATTTTTTATTTTTACGCCCAGCGTATCACTTGTTTTACTTTGGCCATTACCTTCGTTTTTCGAAGTGTCGGAGCCCTTTCACTCTTTCCCACTGATCAGAGTTAATAGAGGATGGTTGCCCCAGTTGTACTTCCTCACCACCACCACCGAATCACACTTTTCATAAATCATTTCATAGAATTAGGGAAATAATCGAGCATTTCCCTTAATAAATTATTCCAATCTCAAAATCATGTAAAATTGTCAACTTGAATGCTAATTTTCTCTCTCCTACCTTTAAGAGCTCCGCTCAACTGTATTCACGTACTAAAGTCTATCAACGCCATCTCACCACTGACAGCACCTTACTCCCAATCCTTCCCAGCCAGAAGTTTGCAATATTTTCGTAACACTACTCTTTTGTCGGAAATCACCCAGAACAAATCGTGCTGATTTCCTTTGAATTCTTTTCATTTCGTGTATCATGTAATCCAGGCGTGAGTCCCATACGCTGGTACCATAATCTAAATGGAATCTTACCAGAGACTTATACGGCCTGTCCTTTAAATTCTTACTACAACCTCTAAATAGCTTCATACATACATGAAGAGATCTGTAACCTTTATTTGCAACCTCTTTATTGTGATTATCCCAGTAATTTCCGGCTCCATGGCTAAATGGTTAGTGTGCTGGCCTTTGGTCAAAGGGGTCCCGGGTTCGATTCCCGGCAGGGTCAGGAATTTTAACCATAATTGGTTAATTTCGCTGGCACGGGGGCTGGGTGTACGTGTCGTCTTCATCATCATTTAATCCTCATCATGACACGCAGGTCACCTACGGGAGTCGAATCAAAAGACCTGCACCTGGCGAGGCGAACTTGCCCTCGGACACTCCCGGCACTAAAAGCCATACGCCATTTCATCCCAGTGATCCCCGTGGGGTTCTTTCACCCTATCAACATAGTAATTAAAACCGAGAGGATTTCTCCTCTTGTTCTGAGTATAGAAGTGATCGTTTGTACTTTTTAAAATGCTATTTGTCAGGGCGTCGACCCATATGGACCTTTCGACCTCACTGGCACCATATTTTATGAACCTGCGTGTAATTGGATTGGCAGTAGTGTGGAATGTTGTGTGTGAGGAAACGAAGGTTAAGGACGTCACAAACAGCCAGTCCCCAGGCCAGGAATATTAATAATTACAATTAAAACCCTCTGACCCGGTCGGGAATCGAACCCGGGGCCGCCGGGTGACAGGCGGACGCGTTGCCCCTACACCACGGGGCCGGACTCGTTTGTATTTTACTCATTCTTATCCAAAGATGTATATATACCTGTCATCAACGAGGACAGGCACGATATTTCATTCCGTACAGCATTTTACCATTCATTGAAATTCAAATGATATTTCTCTCATTTCCCCAGTCCGTTTCATTTTGTACTAAGTCTTCTTATTCACGTCCATTCCACGTGCTGTCCTCTTCTCTTTCGTAGGATTCCATTACCTCACGCGCTTCGGCTCGCTCTCAACTTATTTGTTTCAATTTACATATTCACTATCACAGAGATGTAGATGAGAGTGAATATCGTTAGCTCCCGCGCAATTGCCTCGGAGAAGTGCCCATGTGAGTGTGGAATAAAAAAGGGGAAAAATATTCCACAAAGAGGTCGGATGACGTTAGAATGTTGCAACAGATTTGCCAATTCACAGATGGCCTTCGATTACTCCTTAATATAAAAGGATATTTCTACACATAGTACTGTAAAACTGTTGGTGGTTGGGTAAAGTTTTCATTCGCGTACGGATACGGTACAGCGGGGCCGTGGTCTAAAATAGGAATTATTCCGGCGTTCGTCTTAGTGCAGGAGAATGGTAAACCATGGAAAACCATTCTCAGGGCAGCCCCTTTCCGTCTCCAGAATGCAGAGCAGTATAGCAACGGTAGAGCCGTGGCCACCGGTAAGCAGAACCCGGCTCTTCATCCGCCGACCACATAATTGAAAAATATGTTGTTAAGATGGGGTTATTATATCCTGTACGGTATACGACTGAGTGACATTATAATGAAGGATTAAGGAATATTTATTATTTTTTGAGTGACCTGTACAATGTGCATGCTATAATTTTTCTTATTCTCCTGTGTTAATGCTTTCTGACATCAAATTCAATAAAAATTCACTCTCTTAAAAAGTCATATTAGGCTTCTTTCTTCATTTCTGCTCAATAGCGGACATAATTTATGCAAATTATTTACAAACCCCGAGAAGAATCAAAAACTTGTTTATATTTCGATAGTGGCCGCAGCACGTAATCATATTTTTACCGTGCGTCAGTATGAAAAAATTGCGGTTCAAACTGACACTGTTGAATACGGACCTTAACCATAATTACTGCAGAAGAAGGAAGAAGAAATCCAAACCTTCGATGAAGGATAAAAGAAAACAAGGACAGCCGAAGACAGGAAAATGGAGAATCCCGTGAAAATTCAAGCAGAGAGGGAGTTTGCCAGTATAGATCTGATAAGGAAGATGGATGTGATGGTGCTTGGATAAGTAAGAAGAAGCGCTACTATAGTACAATACCAGCATCAACAGTTGCTTATTTGACTGACCAAATGCTAGAGGTGTGGAACTCAATCCCACAAAATGACATATGACACCTGTAAGACACAATGCATGCATTCAAAATTGTGGTAACTACAGCGGTTATAAATATACCACCATGTCAGAGGTCTTCTAGAGCATACCTGAACGTGTGACCTGGAAACTTTAAATTAGTTACCCTGACAATTGTTTAACCTAAATTTCATTCCACCCCCTGTGGGTGGGAGGCACAGACGAAGAATAAACCAACGGAATCCCCTGCCTGTCGTAATAAGCGACTAAAAGGGGCGACCAAGGGGTGAGTGAATTAGAACCATGAAACTATTTGTGTTTAGTACCATCACGCGGAGAACACCATGGGTCGCCTTTATTTGCGGGCAGTACCTCTATGTTAGGTACACAATAGGTTTGTGTTCAGTAACAGCAGAGAGTGGATCACTGTGGGTTTCCAGTACCTGTGGTTAGTAAAATTCTATGCGGAACACCACGGGCTTACGTTGACTATGATTAGTACTATTATGTGAGAAACAAAACGGGTCTGGGCGTTGCCTGTGATTACTACCACTGTATGAGTGACACCATGGGTCTGCGCTTCCTGAGAATTGTACCTACTCTGTGAGGAACACCACGGGAATACCGGCGCCCATGATTAGTACACCTATGTGAGGAACACCATCCCCCTGTGGGTGGGGGCGGTAGAAAAACACCCACGGTATCGCCTGCCTGTCGTAAGAGGTGACAAAAGAACGTAGGAGCGTGTGTTAGCGACCACGGAACCCTTAGCTGAGTCCTGACATTGATCCTACTTACTTGGGCCAGGCTCCTCACTTTCATCTATCCTATCCGACCTCCCTTGGTTAACTCTTGTTCTTTTCTGACCCCGACGGTATTAGAGCACCCGAGGCCTAGGGAGTCTTTCATTTTCACGCCCTTCACTGCCCTTGCCTTTCTTTGGCCGATGACTTCATTTTTCGAATCGTCGGATCCCCTCCATTTTTCTCTATTATTAGTGTTATATAGGGGATGGTTGCCCAGTTGTACTTCCTCTTAATAATCACTACCGTCACCAGCTGGGCAACACCATGGGTTTGCGTTGCCTATGAGCGGCCCGATTATGTGAGGAACACCATAGGTCTGCGTTACCTGTGTGACGTACAATAGCCTACTTGTGAGTAGTACCATAATGTATGGAACACCGTGAGTCTACGCTAATTTGATTGGTACCGCAACATGGGCAATACCATGGTTCTACTATTCTAGCGATAAGTACCATTATGAGGGGCCGTTGGCGTGGATTTTGGATCCCTTTAGACAACAAGCATCATCGAATCCGGATCGTGCTTTGGAACCAGTCATTTAGTCAGTAAGACTATTGTTTTAAGATTGTTTCTGGGAAGGTGGAGCATTGCGTGTCGGATTCACTGATTGTTTCAAGTTCATAATCATTCATAGCCGTCTTTTTGAATTCCACTCAGTGGATCAATTTTGCAATTATTTTTAATTTTCAGTATTGTGAGTTGGATCCGCTGATTATTTTAAATTCTAATTCATCCATACATTCTTCATCATTACGTTTTGAATTCTGGTCAGTAGATGAATTTTGGACTTTAAAATTGTCATTGCATTTCGTACTATTAGTGGGCGATGACGTAGATGTTAGGCTCCTTTAAACAAAATCATCATCATCATCGTCATCATCATCATCAAATTGCATTGCTATAAGCTAATGTCTTCTTGGTGTTGGGATTTCATTTTATGCCTTTTTAATTATCAATACACCTACTGAGAGAGTGATCTAAACCTGTTAAATTGGATATACGAGGTATTCTTTCTTAGGTATCGTAATGTCTTTTTTTAAGTTAATGTACCCAGTTACAACCGACAGGCAGGGTGAAATATTCTGAAATGTTTTCCAAGTCTAAGTAAGTCATACGACTTATTGCAATTTTAAGAAAAAGCATGACTATCAATTGGAGGACATTAATGCATAATGCATAACAATAACTTTGTAACAGCGTAACCGAATTATGGTGAATGTAGTGAAACAAAAATCATTCTCACTATCAGTTCTAAAATTATTACAGTTCTGGCGTGAAATGTGTCATAAATACGTTTGGCTGCCGCCGGTGCAACGAAATTGTTTATAAAACTCGTGAAGTCTACGAGATATCGAATGGGTCATGAACCACTCGAAAGAAGAAGGCTGGAACAGTGAAATAAATCGCCATCTTGGAATTGGCGACGTCATCATACAAGAGAAGATGGCCATCAAGTATGAGCATAAAATCACGTGTCACCGGCAGTGAATAATTAGTGTAGCTCGGCGGGGAGTTCGTTGGTGCGTTAATTCTGAGATATATTGATCATTCTAATGGATAAAATCACGAAATAAACACAATTAAAGAATATGATGTGATGAAATGTTGAACAACTTTTTACCTTTTAGGAAAATGTCTAAATATTTCCAAAATAAGTAAATGAAAGCCTCCTGAAAGTTGTTAAAAGAGAAAAGGGCATCGAAATCTGAACCTAAGAAACTCAGAAGAGCATCTACGGATATTCGAGTACGATAGATTGGGATGGCATGAACTATTCATTGGAATTATGGGGTTGTACTTTATTTAGGCCTGTGATTTATATGGTAACAAATGTACGTACGAAACGCATGCCATTAAAATGCGCTTATTGTAATCTTACAGTATGCATGTACTATATTGTCATTAATAATTGAATTTGGAAGTAACTAATAACTAATGGCTATTCAGGTTCCACTAGTTAATTATCTATGTACATTCGTTGAGGCATCGGAGCAAAATACACTTATCCTCAAAGGATAGCTGTGTAGTTATCAATTAATGGTACTATGTTAGTAATTAATTCAGATACTGCTATAATTTCTCTCTCCCTAATGGTTAGCTTAGTTTGCGTATATTCACCAATAGCTGCAGAATGTAGTGATGTTTACATTGAGTGGATAGTAGAAGCAATATTTTAGTATATCACAGAAGATAAGATGGAGACTTTCGTTTAACACTTGTAAGAACCGTATAATAATAATAATAATAATAATAATAATAATAATAATAATAATAATAATAATAATAATAATAATAATAATAATAATAATAATAATAATAATATACCAAACGACTTGTGTGCGTAGTACGGGCTGTGCAGCTATAAGCTTGCATTGGGGAAATGAGTTCGAACCCCAACTTTGGCAGCCTTGAAGATTGTTTGTCATTGTTTCGCACTGTCATACCTGAATGAAAGTAACGGCCGTTTCCTTCACCGTCCTTTCTCATCGTCACCGGGAACCTATCTGAGTCTGTGCAACACCAACTCAATAATAATAATAATAATAATAATAATAATAATAATAATAATAATAATAATAATAATTGTACCGGGAGGTACACCCCAACGCCGAGCATTTAAATCTAGCGTCGAAAAGAACTCCTGTACTGGTGAAACAGTGAAACTGAATCTGCACCAACTTATAAATTTACTCAGAAGATGTCTCCACTAAAATACTATGTAATTTTGTTATTGTAAAGTTCCTGAACTGACTGTATTTCTACTTGATTTGTTTGCCATTCATCAAGAAGTTTGGACATTCTTCCATAGATGTCACTACTAAAAACTATGATCATGCACCCTGGTACGAAGAGAAAGAACTGTTGATTTAAAGAAGTTTCGTATTCATAAGTTTATTTTTACTAATTGATGTTCATTTATTTTTGGGTTGGCAATATTTATCTCTTCTTTCCGTCAGTTTTGAATCCAACCAATTAATAATTTCTGTAATTAACTTTCCACCTATCACAGGTTTCTTCTCCGATTCTGAGTGTCACTTTTGAACTCAACCAATAAAATTCTGTGGGTGTGTCTTGATTATTCGTGAATGATCTCGAACTTTCCCTGAGGGTTTATAAACTGCGGATTTTCACGTCTCTTGGCCAATTGATCGTCATCTTACTGAGTGTGTGTTTTAAGCAGAAGGCGGGAGGCCTCTTCGTCAGCTGCTAGAACTTCTACCAGGTAATGGCCACAAACCTTCTTTCTTTCTTTCTTTCTTGCTAGCTCCACAATTTAACCCAAGGGAAAGGTCCGAATCATCAATTATGTAACCTTCTTTTCTAAAAATGTAACTTTCTGCCGGCTAATGAAATAACTTCATTAAATCTTCAACTGTAAATCGGGGATAGAGAGTGATATACCCTCTCGAGCTTCCCTTCATCTTGGTTTGAGGTGCCACGTTTTGTTTCTGCAATATGTTAAAGTTATTTCCATGCGTGCAACCTCAGTAGTTTGGGAATAGCCCCTGTTTCGTCGGCCAAGCGCCCTATAGGTTTAAATTATTTTTGGAGCT